>NW_026571175.1:7297195-7716917 GCF_026225935.1 Boleophthalmus pectinirostris
TTACTCAAACATGCCTGGAGAGGTTTTAGATGTCATCCACGCATGTTTGAGTAATTTAGCGATCTCTCCCAGACCCTTTTCAAACCCTCCTTACTGCTAACTGTAAGTCAGGTTTGAATAGGGTCTGGGAGAGATTGCTAAATTACTCAAACATGCCTGGAGAGGTATTAGATGTCATCCATGCATGTTTGAGTAATTTAGCGATCTCTCCCAGACCCTTTTCAAACACTCCTTACTGCTAACCGTAAGTAGGGTTTGAATAGGGTCTAAGAGAGATTGCTAAATTACTCAAATATGCCTGGAGAGGTTTTAGATGTCATCCACGTATGTTTGAGTAATTTAGTGATCTCTCCCAGACCCTATTTAAACCCTCCTTACAGCTAACCATAAGTAGGGTTTGAATAGGGTCTGGGAGAGATTGCTGAATTACTCAAACATGCCTGGAGAGGTTTTAGAATGTCATCCACGCATGTTTGAGTAATTTAGCAATCTTTCCTAGACCCTATTCAATCTGTAAGTATCTGTAAGCCTATGTCACCCATGCTCCCTGCAAAAGCATAACACAAAACAATATACTACAACTTCACAAACCTGACCCAATTGTGTTGTGATAGCGCTCTGAAGGGGGAGTGACTCAGCAAGAAGAACAAAGGGAAAGGAGACTCAGAAACATGTTCATCTCAATATATTATGTGTTAGGAGTTAATACCCTATAGAAGCGTAATACCCCCTCTTTAATATTTAAAATCCTCTAGTGGCTGTAGGTGCTCCAGCTTGACCAAACGTGGCCCAGGGTCCGGAGATGGGTCCCACAGCTCCTGACAGGTCGCCCATTTGAAGGATGGGTCAAACGCAGAAGCCACATCTCTCTGTGCTGCGGAGACTATCCATGTATTATTTATTCCCTTCCAATAGCCTCAGATGCCCTGGTGTATTGATAGAAGCAAAGATGCAAATGTGTGCTACCAACCTCTCAGTCTGGGTTTCGATTCAGCCAAAGTTTATTTTTATTTAAACCTTTATTTGTTATGCTTTTATCTGATCACAGTTTGTATTTATTACTACTTGTTGTGTTGTACCATTTCCCCAAAGCAAAATTGTGAATTTTGTTTTCTGAACGTGGTCCATTTCTGATTCTGACTCACACACCACATTCATACATAGGCAAGATGGGTGAAGTGTATTGACTGACGTGACCTACCCCAGTCTTTCTCAACAAGAGGTACGGGGTACGCAAGCACTTAACTGGAGTTACTTTGAATAAATGTAGGTTACTGAGTTATTATTGTGTAGTATTTAAGTCATTTTACAGTGGTTTATTTGTGAGCTACTATTGTATGTTGAGGAGCCATTGCTTTAACTACTAGTTGTTTTATGGAACTGAAAACAGACAAATGTGCGTCCTTACTGTGAGCATCTTTGCATCTCCACAAACCTGACTCATACTCAAGAAGAGCCTCCATCTCCTTGTTTCCACGGAAATGTTGTTCCTTTGGCTGTAATGCTGCATCATGAGAACTTGGATTTCCGACCTGAGATGTCGGGGTTCAGTGTTTTTATCTCAGAAAGTCGTGATGTTTATGTCACCCACAATAAAATCAGTCAGTCCACTCATTAACAGTGTTTAAATGAGTTAACTAATCAGAGTTGTTGCAGTTAGACTTGTCAGAACTAAATATTATTTGCTTAGCTACTTAACTTCACATCACTAATTAATTAAACAGCTACTGTATTTTTCAGACTATAAGGCACACTTAATATCCTTTAATTTTCTGAAAAATCGACAGTGCGCCTTTTAATCCAGCGTACCTTATGTATTAATTCTGGTTGTGCTTACTGACCTTGAACCGATATTATGTGGTACACAGTGCTCAAAAACCTGTCAGAATGTTTTAGTATGACTTTGGTAAACTATGAAGCCGCACCGCTTGATGGATTGTTGGAGCGTTACAGCTACCGTAGTCAAGAGCCCCGCGGAGTAACACAGATTCACCAAGACAGGGAGGGGATGCCGGCCTAAAGGATCTCTAGGTCACATATGTCGTCCGAGTTTTCACGAAGGCCGGAATAATGAACAGCTAAGTAACAGCAACAAGACTCAGATAAAGACAAGAGGGATTCAGGCTTGATGCTGAAATCGCCCAACCTTTTAAACTCAGACACTGAAGATGAAGAATTTGATGGATTTGTGGAAGAGGAATGAACTGAAAAAGTGTGTGTATTGTTTTGTATTTTATGTGTTACAACTGAACAATGTTGAAAGTTATTGTGAATGAGTTGAATAAAGTTTGACTTATCTGTTCTTGGTGGGGGTAAACTACTATTGTAGCCAGAGCTGCCCTGGGGCAGACTGATGGAAGCAAAGCAGCCAATCTGCACCATCAGCCCCTTCAACCACCACCATCACTTACAAACACACACCACTTTCATACTAGGCAATGTGGGTAAAGTGCCTTGCCTAAGGACACAACAACTGTGGCACCTAGAATTCCCAGCAGTCTCCCATCCAAGTACTAACCAGGCCTAGCTTCTGAGATCTGAGGAGATCAGCTTTGACAAGCCGGTATGACCACACACATCTGTTGGCCTTATGATATGAATAACTGACAGTAAACCCTAAACCCCTAAATGTAATCACTTTTAGTCAAAGAGCTCAAATATGTCAGACAAACTGACAAACCAGATGATTTTCGTGCATCTGCAAAATGCAGGAAACATCAGGTGTGGAAGTCGGACAGAAGGTTTTGGCCCAAGTTTCTGAGCTGTGCTGCGTTCAGGCGCATTTTTCGACTCAGAAATACATTTTTCACAATTTATGAGGAGTGAATAAATGCAGCATTAGATTCTGTCTGCCTCCATGGAGAATGTTCTCAAGTATGGTTTTAACTTTTTGTTTCCATGGAATCATGCAGGTGGCATGGCACCTCCAGAAAGTTGCGTAGTGTATCTTTAATAATGTTTGGGGGGATTTAGGACATCAATATCATTACAAAAGCAAAATATATGAGTAATAATTGACAATACACACTCAAGTAAACAGATCTACTTCCTCAAGATAAAATAGGCCGGGAACCACTCACACCCTGTGAAAGAACACTTGAGTTTCTCCTATTCAGCCATTAATTTTTTCTCATTCATTTTCCAATTCCCCCCATTTCCTCTTATTTTCCCCTCACACTTTAACAGCGGCCATCTTGAATCCTCGGACCACAGGAGCAGACTTTGCTTTTGAAGGGAGCTGAGTAAATCCATTCATCAGGAGCCAGGAGTTGTGGCCCTGAACTCGCTCTGGTAGAAAAGTGCTTTGAGCTTATCAGCAGCAGATAACGCATTACACATCAGAGCCATTGGAGAATCACATCTTCTCTGCTCCCCTGCCAGCTGGAAGCCAAATGAAGGAAACCATTTTCTTGGACCCAAACTAAAGCGAGTAATATGGCAGAGGCAGTGTCGACACGAGGCTTTTAAAGTCATTGGGAAAGCGCGTTATTTCATCATTTAGACACATTTGGAGGACAGAGAAGAGAGGGGCCTTTTGTCATGTGCGTTTCCAGTATTAGAGTCATTGTTGAACATTATGTGGAGGGAAGCAGAGTTCACAGTCAGAGCAGATAAGGACACGCGCGGCAAATGCAGTCTCATATGGTTGATGTGATAACATAAAACAAAAGCAATAGAGTCAACATGATGAAACAAAAGGAATAATATTACTCGTTTAAAGGTCCACTATGCAACTTTTTTGACAAGGGCTCCACTAAAGTAGATTTGCGTTTTCACAGTATGAATGTTGGCATTGGGGTGGTTGGCTGTTTTTGAGGCTACCTGGCTCACACACTGAGCTCACTTTTTAACACCATATCATGGGATTTTAACCAACTAAGAAGAGCAGCATGTGCACTTCAAAGGACAGAAGTAAGTGACTGTTGGATTGTGTGAAATGAGCTGTTTGTTTTTCCTGTATCCATGGAGACTGTGCAAGAGGCTATAGGACAGGGGTCTCCAGCATTTTTCTGCCAGTGAGCTACTTTTACAAAACAAAAATGCATGAGTGTATATGCAGTATATATAAGAGCCTTGGCAACAGTTAGATGCCTCTAAAACATAAACCATTATCCATTTATCACTGCACAAAGTTAGACATGAATATGATGCATTTACAACGGTACTTAATCAAATTTAACTTATTCATCACAATACATCAAACTCAGACATCCCTTGGCGAGCTGCTCTGAAGGGGGTGGAGAGCTACCGGTAGCTCTCAAGCTACAGGTTGGAGATCCCTTCTAAAGGACAGAGATGCTACATACTTTTTACACCAGATGTGGCAGAAGACCTTCCAGAGGAAATACTTTGACTGAAATACTGAAACACCAGAGGGAAGTGAGAGTTAGGATTTTCCTGTTGTGTTCACTTGGTTCCCCCTGACTCTTTGTCCAGAGGACTGTTCCTCTTCTCAAACTGCTGACACAAATCTGCTGACCCTACCTGACCAATCCTCCTGTCCCAGTAAGGATGTTATTATATTGCCAGGAATATTCCAAAGTATCACATTAAACCAATCTCTCTGATATTGATTAAACTACAGGCATTTTATTGCTAATAGAATATCTTGGAAAACATGTATTGTTCTGAGCTTGTCACTCCACAGATCTGACCAGTAACTTGGTGGTGTTGAGTGTTGGTGTTGAATATTGTGGAAAATGTCAAAAAATACAATAAAATCACCATGGAGACCAGAAAAGTTACATAGTGCACTTTTAATCACAGGTGCCACTGGACACAAAGCAGGATAATGCCAGTAAAACAGTTTTAAACTATCCACTAT
Organism: Boleophthalmus pectinirostris; assembly: GCF_026225935.1. Taxonomy (NCBI): domain Eukaryota; kingdom Metazoa; phylum Chordata; class Actinopteri; order Gobiiformes; family Gobiidae; genus Boleophthalmus; species Boleophthalmus pectinirostris. The sequence goes on from NW_026571175.1 coordinate 7,302,021, forward strand.
CATTAAAAGGCCTGGGCTGCCACCAGTAAACAGCAAAATGAACCAATAATTAGCCATAGAAGATATTTATTCTACTCTCTACAACTCAAGTTTTACAGCATATACCATATTATACCATATTTTCCGCACTATAAGGCCTCCAACCCCATCAAAAAACGACTGCGCGCCTCCAATCCAGAGCGCCCTATACACGAATCCACTCGGGTGTCCCAGCACGACTTCAGTAAACTACAAAGCCACACCACCTGCAGAACACACAAACACACACGGAGCAGACAGCGACAGCACAGAGAAACACACCCACAGCCACACTCATTACTCCACGCCGACGAGGAACGGAACGGAGGAACAAACCGAAAAAGCGAGTGCAATGTGCCACTTCTACCACAACTGAACAACTGAGTCACTGCGAACACGCCGACAATCCCAGACAGCACCCTCCCTACACGCCACAACTGAACAAAGCCCAGAGTCACCGTGAACGCACCAAACAAAGTCCCACTGACCCATCCAACTGTTGTGTTTCCTTTAAAGTCCGGTGCGGTTTATTTGTGAAAAAAGTTTGAAAATAGACCATTTAATGACAGTGCACCTTAAAATCCAGAGCGCCCTATAGTGCGGAAAATACAGTATATATACATAAAAATTGCAACAATCTCACCATTATTGCACGAAATACACACACTGTAAGTACTGAGCCCCAAAACTTGTAGTTCCAGCTTTCATATGTTGATCAATAAGTTGAAATAGTAATTATGTTGGCAGGTTCTAACTGTAGAACATTAGGCAAAGCACTAACATCTTCATGGAGACAAGTAAATGGATACTGGTCATTTTGGTCTCAAAATATTCAGATTAACCTGCTCTACATGATCCTGGTGTTTTTATTTCACAATTTGGTCCCTAAATAAATTCCTTTTCCTACTATGGCCACAAATTTGCTCCTATAACTGCTTAGCCTGATTCATCAGCCGGTTTCACTTCGTAGAAACCGTCTGACCTCGCAGCCTTAGAATTTGTTCACTCAATGGTAGGCAGGAACTTTATTTCATTTAACCAATCACTGTTATTTGGTCGTGACATATGTGATGTGCTGCTAACGGCACTAACTGGTATATTAAGCTTTTCCCAAAACCCGTAGGAAGAAGGACAATAACGTCTTTCCCCTTGAAATTCACCAAACATTCTCTTTATTCCGGCTTTAAATCCTCAATCTCGGGAATTGTTGACAACACAGAATGTTTGACTCTTCGCTGATTGACTGGTGCCAGAACTCCCACTTCCATAGTTTTTGCGTACCGTCTAGTGTATTCCGATTCCTGACCTAGTTGCTGGTGAGAAATGAAATTGAGCGGAGGCACTAGGTTGCACCAGCCTGGCTAATAACTCCCGACCTCATGAGCTTCATTTGACTGGATCCGAACACTATGGGTGAAATGACACTCCCTCAGTCCACTTCTTTATACGGTCTATGATTTTAACACTGTCATTTTAACATGCCCTCCATCTGTAGTAAATATTATTAGCCCCGTAAAATGTGTGTATTAGTATAGTCTACATTTTATTAGTGAGTCCAGCCTCATGTTGTGATTCTCCACTCATTGACTTCTCGCCATTCAGTTCCTGTATGAAACCGGAGCATTTCTTTGCAGGTAATTGATCTCCTGTATGTATCCAGCGCGGTAATATCTACTCACCAGAGTCACTAGAGCGGATTCATTGATCAGTCCGACGTGATGGTGTTTTTATCACTTTATTTCACGCGTCTGTAAACTGACTAAACCCGTTAAACCTGTGCTGATACACGCACTACGGCCTCCTCGTAGTTTTATAGCGCACGGGATTTGTTAGTTTAAAAGCATTGATTGTAGTCACGCTGCGTGTTACGATGGGAAAGAAAGATGAGATCGTGCAGAGGGAGTCAATACAGATGGAAAATTCCAATTACATTACCAGGACTGTTTATCACTCATATTGATGTATTCTAAACGGCAGAAGCTGGATTTGCTGAGTGTGTGTATTGAAACACCAGTAGCTGTGACAAAAAGTATTGGTTAGTCATTAAAATGTAATTGGCTATATCTTTACTTCTTGTTTGCATGTGTTTGACTCTGGGTAAATGCAGTGGCAGAGTCATTAGCATGGATTCAAAGTTAATATGCCAATATATCTTTCAAAATATACTGTAAAAAAAATTTTTTTAAGTTTTAAAGGGCCCATATTATGCTGTTTCCTGATCGATTATAATGTTGTTTCCTCACAGTGTTGGGAAGGTGACTTTTAAAATGTATTCCCCTACAGATTACAGATTACATACTCCAGAATGTAATTTGTAACGGAACCCATAAAGTTACTTAAGGTGAGTAACTTTGGATTACTTGATTTGCGGTAGCGTAGCAAAGACCCTCGTCTTTGCTACTCTACCGCATCGTAACATACGACGATCTACCGCATCGTAAAATCGTAACATAATATGTTTTGTCTGCTAAAAGACAATGAAAAGCCCAGTCTTTACTTAATGGTTTTAGTCCTGGTATAGTCCTGGTCTAGACCTGGTTTTAGACCTGTTTTAGACCTGGTTTAGATCTAGTTTAGATCTAGTTTAGACCTGGTTTTAGACCTGTTTTAGTCCTGGTTTAGATCTAGTTTAGACCTGGTTTTAGTCCTAGTTTAGTCCTGGTTTAGACCTGGTTTTAGACCTTGTTTAGTCCTGGTTTAGATCTGGTTTAGCTCTAGTTTAGACCTGGTTTAGTTTCTGTCAATGAGTGGAAATACCGAAAAATTTCCGGGTTGGGGTATATAGCCCGAAATGTGAAAACAAGAAAATACTGCCATGTAATCCATTTATTTAAAAAAAGTAACTGTAATCCAATTACCACTCATTGAAACAGTAACTGTAACTGAATACAGTTACTCATAATTTGTACTCTGATTACGTAACTCCGGTACATGTAATCTGTTACTCCCCAACACTGTTTCCTCATCAAAAACAGACCTGGAGTTGTGTTTTGTTTGATTCACACATGTCTAACTTACACATTTAGTTTGTGTTCTTCTCTCAAACAGAAAACACCCTGCTCCACCTTGTGATGTCATGTGGTAATACAGGAAGTTATCCATACACCTTCACTAGAGTCTTTTGGATAATTTCAGCTCTGGAACTGCCAATCTTTACTGAACTAAACATACAATGTAGCTAAGACAACTTGAAAACTACCACTACGTGACATCACAAGGTGGGACAGAGCATTTTGAGCTTTGGAGTAGGCAGACTAAGAATAAAAGATTACTCAAATATGTGTGAATGAAGCAAAATTTAATGCACTAGGGGCTAAGGATCTGACTGCAGCTTAGAAGACGATCTGAAGGAGGAAAAGTGTAAAGTGTAAAAAAAAAAAATAATCGCAGAATCCAAAAATTCAATTCAAAATTCAATTGTATTAAAGATATGAGCTCAGAGTATATATATGAAAGGTATAGATAATTATTGGTGTTATATTATTATTATCATCAGAGGTGGGATCAAGTCGTTGTTTTGCGAGTCTCAAGTTAGCAAGTGACCGCAAGTCCGAGTCAAGTCCCAGGTCAAATACAGGCAAGTCCAAGTCGAGTCTCGAGTCACTGGCCCATAAGTCCAAGTCAAGTCCAAGTCATCTGCTTTGAGCTTCAAGTCATTATAAGTCTTTAAACCTAAGTACCAAATACAGCTTAGGTTTCTGCAATATATCTGACTTAAACTAAACTGTTCTTAAAAAGTCACAGTATATTTATATATGACTCTTTATATAAGAGTTGTAGAAATTAATTTAGTTATTTTTTCCTTTTTAAATGTCTTGACAACATCTTAGTGTGAATCACTATGGTCAGAATAGAAAGAATTCAGATTTAAAAGTGCTTCTCAAGTCTTCTGAAGTCACAGGCCTCAAGTCCGAGTCAAGTCCCAAGTCATTGACCTCCAAGTCCAAGTTGAGTCCCAAGTCTTAGTCAATTTTATCAAGTCAGGTCTCAAGTCATAAAAATAGTGACTCAAGTCTGAGTCTGAAATGTCATTTCTATTCTCACAAAGAAAAGAAATGACACAGACATTTCAGACTCAAAAAGTTCAAAGTTCAGTTCGTAAGCCGTTGTCGAAAGTGTTACGATCCATTTGAGTTGTCGTAATCCAAAGGTTCAGTTTGAGTTATTGTAATCCAAAAATAGTGAATACGTTCCGAAGTTATGAAAGAGTTTGATATGTGCTTTTGCGATCATGTGGGGAATTGGTAGGTCGCCATCCAGTGGTTGAGGTGTGGTATTGCAGAAGAGTGATCTAGTAGGAAAAAAATATATATAAAAATCTGACGGTTGAGCAGATATTGAGGAGACTGGGAGTTGAATAAATCCGTTTGGTAATCTTTGTTAGATCTGCAGGTTTAATAGTTTCCATCCAAATATTCGTGCAAGAGCGTGGGTCGCACCAGAGGAGAGGAGCAGGAGGGTCTGTGTAAAGTGACGCCAGAACTTAAAGGAAGTTGTCCTGCCACAATACAACCGGAAGTGGGGCTACTTGACGTGGGTCATAAAAACACAACTCCAGATATATTTGGACGAGATAACAACTTTTATAACAAGGCTTAAAGCTCACAAGAGACAATGTTGTGTAATATAGAACCTTTAATACATTTAAAAAGTCAACATTTATTTCATTTGAGTGTGTTCTATGTCCTTCTCCTTACTTCCTGCACCTGCATCTAAAAACATTAGATAGAAGAATAGGGTGGCATGGTGGTGACGACGTGAGTAGCTCTCTCATCTCACACCATGAGGGTCCTGCATTTGATGTCTCTGTCTGTCTTTGTAGAGTTTGAATGATTCCCTGTCGCAATACTAACATTTCAAACTCAATTTTGATTGACACTGTGCAGAGTCTTACTGTAGCAGGAATAAAAGACTTTCCAAAGTGTTTAGATTTGCAGTCTCTGTTTGAATGTTTTTATACCAGTTTTGATACCCAATTACAAAGCCCAATTATAATACCCAATACTATGATTATAATATAAACCTAGTTATTTTAAACACTTATAGTAGTTTCTTGAATATTAAAAAATGTTCCTATGTCATTTCTGATACAGACAAACTTCACAAACTTTTGCTGTCCTGTAGCATCACAGCAGTGTCCAGGGGAAGCCGGCTGACCACAAAGCAAGGCAAGGCAAGTTTATTTGTATAGCACAATTCGTACACAAAGTAATTCAAAGTGCTTTACAGAATAAGAAATACATTTAAATCATAATAAAAACAAATCAAAACATAAATAATCATGAAGATTAAATTTTTAAAAAAGAGAGACATAAATTGGAGAGAAGAGTGCGGAATGAAAACCTTTCAGTTATTTGCACAGTTAAACAGAAATGTTTTGAGTCTGGATTTAAACAGCGTCACAGAAGAGTCTGTCTCACATGTTCAGACTGTTCCAGGTTTTAGCTGCATGAACCTGAAACGCTGACTCCCCTTGTTTAGTTCTGACTCTGGGCACCAGCAGGAGGCCGGTCCCTGAGGTCCTCAGAGTGCGAGATGGTTCATATGACACTAACATGTCACAGATGTACTTTGGTGCTCGGCCATGGAGACACTTGTACACAAGCAGAGCTGCTTTAAAGTCTACAACAGGAAAGGTAGTTCTTACTGGTGTTTCGGTGGTGATGAAATGTCTCTGGAATGTCTCGGAGTCTCTCCTCTGGAAGGTCTTCTACTACATTTGCTGTAAAAACCTGTAGCATCTCAAATGTTCATGTCGAGGGTTCCCACTTTTTTTCACTGACAAAATTTTAAAACCTTTCCATGATTTTTCATAACCTTAAGTGAATTTTTCATGACTTTACGGCACCTACATGTGCAGAATTTATCAGCCTTTTAGGTCTAAATATGAAATGTTAACCCTTTCCACTCACCTTATGGTTTGGGATTATAGTTTTTTAACATTCAAAATTCTGTCAGTACATTTATTGTCTTGGCTTTTAAACAAAGAGTGCAGACGGAAATAAACATAATAGCCTAATGAGAATTTAACAGAAAGCTATAGTTGTGTGAAAGAGGTACTAAAATCCCATGACTTTTCCAAAACGTTCATTGAATTTGAATTTCCATGACTTTTACAGGATTTTCATGACCGTAGGAACCCTGTAGTTAGTCTCCATGGACAAAACTAAACTAAACAAAACAAACAAACAAACAAGCAAACAAAAAACAGTCATATTGATTTTGATACTTGTTTGACTATTGATTAGTGTCTAGTTATAGATTTTTGGAGATGGATCCTTCTTTAGCACTGCTCTGCTCCTGACTTGTCCTGTCAATTGCTGCTCTTGAGGTCAAAATAAGTCACTGTGTGCTGTCTGTATCTAATTCTAAAGCACGGATACTGTCTGATAATCAGGAAATGTATGTTAGCATGCTAGTTTGTGTTAATTTTATTGCAAAATTCCACTTTGGTCTTGGAAAGTTGTGACCAAACCCTTAGCTGTGAATAAATAAGATGTTCTGAATGTATAGAGCTCCGGACCCCACGTGACTCACGGTGGGCGGGACGCCATTTTGGCAGTAAAAATGGATAGCGCCACCGCTGAATTTTTCAAGCCATAGTCACTTTAATTCACAAGACATTGAGCTTCAGATCAAAATTAAATGGATTAAACATTGACCGTATAATGCCCCGGGGGTGTTTTTTAAAAATATTTCCGCTGAAGAAGACGTCCCAGATCCGCAGTACATCGCCAAATGAACCAAAATTGGTCCGATTGACATGCCTCTGTTTCCTGGTAGAACAGCAATACCTCCAATTATCAACACAGATGTTCCCTGTTAAGACCACGGACATCCTCATCTCAAGAGTCATCATGAACTCGTAAAACACAAAAGCACGGGTAACAGCAGCAGCAACAGCGATAAAGAGGAGCCCTCACCGCAGCTCAGATCCCTCAGGACGGGGTCTGCGGTCTGGTCCTTGGTCCAGAGGCTCCGTCCTCCATGTGCTGGTTCCAGACGGTAGCGAGCAAGACCAGTGCTTGATGAGCTGGGTCTGAGCTGTTCCGTGTCATCGTCTGCACGCTGGTTCATGCGGGAAAAAGCGAGAATGCACTGTGGACCACAGGTCTGGACAGTTCGCTCCGGCGGTCAAGAACTGCGGCTGGTTCCGAGGTGATGCAAAGCATCCGGACAGAAGCGTGAATAGTTTGGTGGGTTATATGTTGTTCTGAGCGTCCGACCTCCGCGCTCTTTGTTCCTGGGGAACGTTCTTGTCAGGCCAAGGCTCCTGACACCACTCCCCGCTGTAGCTCCTCTGAGCCCGGCTGAACCGGAGCTTCTCCCGCTGGTTCAGGACTCTGGTTTGGATCTAGTCCGACTGTAGCATTTCTCACACTAGGCTAAAAGCAGGACATTTTTAAAGTTGAATCAATTGAATAAGCTATTGCCTATTTCCATAAAATTATTTGGTTAATTATAAGCCTAAAATAACAAATGCTGTTTGCTACTTTGGAGCCACACGTTCGCACATTGGTTCTTGCTCTGATCTTTGTGTATTACATTATCTGTATTGGAAAATTGTTGGCAAAATAATTCGGAAATGAATCGCGGCTGCGTCTGGAGAACAATCTGTTATTGCGCTGGAGTCGTACAGCGCGAGTCAGCCGATCTGCCGATTACTGCCAAAATGGCGACCACCTTGTGCCTGACGAGCCGGTATGACGTCAGCTCCCGGAGCTCTATAGGTTAGGTGAAGAATAACTTTGGAACACTGCAAACTGTTTGCAATGAACCAGTTCTGTTTTTAAAGAAAAAGAAGACAAGAAAAATCAGGTTCAGCACCTTTAACTTCATCATAGTGATACTGTTGTCATTGAATTATACAACAAATCATCTAAAGGAATCATTTTTTCAACAAACATTATAAATAGCGGACAATTCTTCAAATAGACTAATGCTATTGTTTCCATGTTTAAAAATATCGCCCTCTCTCACAATTACGACAGCGACTTTTCATTGTTTTGTCTCCGGCTGAACATCGCAGACCTTTAAACGCCCTTTTCCGACCGGAGCCTGTCCATAAATAAAAGAGGAAGCCTGGGGGTCAAAGGTTAATGTTAAACCTCACGAACGACATCATCATGAGTAAAAACACGAGCTGAACTCTGACCCCCGCAGGTCGCCGTAGCACCCGAACGCAGCGGGGAAGCTAATCGGGCTTATTGGCATTCGGCTACATGTGCTCGGGGTTAGACGCAGGGACAGACCACACACAAGAGGACAATGTGGATTTATGTTGTGATAAGACAGACAACCTACTAACAAATAATAAAAGAACTGAACGGAGCTTTGCAGTTTTCCACATTTTGTTTTGTGAGATCTGCAGAGATTTGTGTGTGGAACATATGGTAGGCTGTACAGATGAGCTCAGCAGTCAAACACAACAAATATAAAAGAAATGAAAGCCATAAGCAGAGCAGATGTGATGATTTAGTCAAAGACAGAAAACATAAAACTAGGTTAAAAGTCTTTTTTTTTACTTAAGTTTTTAAAAATACCAACAGAATTCATCTTATAATGTATCACATAGTTGATTAGCCCCCAGCAAACTCTGAAACTCTTCATTTGATATATTTATTTAGTCTTAGTTACAGCCACAGTTTTGTTTTTTTTTTTCATTTTGGTATATAAAACATTTGTGAGTGGGCTTGCATCTCCTCAAACCAGACTCTTATATGGCCTGAAGGAGGGAACTTCTCTACGTCCACAGAGAATGTTTTGAAGTGAAGTCCACCCCCAGAACACTATACTGTGTTGCTACAAGTCTGCTGTTACTAAATAAATGTTATATAGTCACATTTTTATATAGCATCTTTCCACATTCAAGTACTCAAAGTACTTTACATCAATGAACCGCTCACCCATTCATACAGACCGGGTTAAGTGTTATGGACACAATGACAGCATTCATCTGTGGGAGCTGGAATCAGGATCTGACCGCTCAAGCAATAATGTTTATGTCAAGACCGGGATTCAAACTGCCAACTTTCAGATCTGTGAACATACACTCTTAACAACTGAGCTACTGTCGCTTATAAATTAACAGCATTATAGACTGTGGATTCTCCCACCGACAGACAATACAGTTGTGTATCTGTTCTATTCACTAGTGGGACTCCACAGGGGATTGTCCTCTGTCCTCTCCTCTTTACCCTGTAACCCTGTACTATAGTACTGTTGCACTGAGTCCAGCCCTCTCGGAGGAATCTGCACTTGGATGCCTCACTAGAGCCAAAGGATCCATCTTGAGCTCTCAGGAGGTTTCACTGTTTACTTATTTCTTCCTTTAGTTGGCAATGCATAGCTGTAACATAAAGCCTTTCCACACAGACATACATAAAAGCTGTTTCCAAACTGTAGCTCGAGAGCTACCAGTAGCTCTCCACTGTCTTCCAAGTAGCTCCTCTAGGGATTTCTGAATTATATTGTGCTGAATAACTGAAATGTGATGATTTAAATGCATATTTAACACTGTAAATGTATCATTTTGATGGCCAACAAATGATGAGATAATGGTTTGTTTTTTTTAACTCTACCCTTCTAAGGCTTACTGTGGCTCTAATATGTACTCCATTTCTTGCAACCTTCAAACTTTGTAGCTCACAGGAATTTTTGCTTTGTAAAGGAGCTCACCAGAGGAAAAAGGTCGGAGACCCCTGATTTAAAGGGACAGTTCGGAATTTTGGACATAGGGCCTTATTTCCTCGTGAGGCAGAGTGTTAGAGACGTGTGGAGACACTTCTTAAAAAACATTCCACCCAGTCCTTGTATTTGCTTTTGTCTTACCCACTCCACAAAACTCCTGAAGCAAATCTACTATTACACCAGACTGTCGATGTAAATGTGTGTTGATAGAATAATGTTTGAAGTAAAACTAACCTTGCATCGCATGAATCGTCTCATATATCAGTCCGCCAGTGCCAAACTTTCTATCAGGAAGTACAACTCGCTGCTGCTGCTCAGACATAAATCCTTCAAATGCAAGGTTGTTTTTACCTCTAAAATTATTCTGTCGACACAGACCTTCTCACACAAACAGTCTCGCATTAAAATAGATTTGTTTCGAGTTCTTTGAGTGGCAGGATAACTATGGCCATTGACATGCACTAGCCTAGCACCGGCGACCTCTGCAAACACAAGGACTGGATGGAATATTTCAAAAAGTGTCTCCACACGTCTCCAACACTTTGACTCACTAGGAAATGAGGTCCAAAATTCCAAACTGTCCCTTTAAATCTATCTAACTACTCCTAAGTACTAAGTGTCATATAGCGACTCACACGGGTTACAATTTGCAATAAAACATTTTCTAATCAGATGAAAACAGCGTGTACCTGCATGGTTTTTGTTCCATAGTTCTGCTTTTACAATACACTCTCAGCTGTAAAGTCATTCTGATTCCGAGCACATACGCCGAGACAGAATTGCAGCCCACATTTTCATTGGTAACTGTGATTTGCAATAAGCCATTTCACAAGCACATATGTTGGAATAGAGAAATAATATAATGACAAAGTAGCAGGTAGTGAAGCCTAATATCCCTGAATGTGTTTTTTATTACAGTGCTGTTGATGATAATGAGTTAATATGACTCGAGCAAACATTTAAAAACCCCGGGGAGCGCGGTGGGTCCTGGTGGAATAGTCTGGCTTTTCCGTGAGGCTCCTCCCTTACATGTGAGAAGTCATTATATTACATTACATACGGGGGATCATTCGCTGTGTTTATGGGGTTGTATTCACTGGTTCAATCTGCACTGGAGCTGTACTCTGCATTTTACAAGGTTCTTCTATTCAACTTTAATATTTTATGGCCCAATAGCACAACAGCCGTTTCCTCCCAGGGATAAGAAAGAAATAGACAAACCAAATGAGAGAAGTGAAAGAGCTCTGTCTGTGTTCAGAATAAAGATGCTCTGTATGAATATGGAAAATATACAAGAGCTATTGGAGCGAGAACGGATTTAAGTCAATAAGAATAGCTTGTTTAACATTCATATAATTGCAATAATGGCTTGTATTTACATTGCATTTGATATGTTTTGAGAGTGGATTTGGCCATTATTCTTTAATTCCCCACACGCTGTTGTTAAATTAGCATATTATGCAAACTCGGCTTTTGTAGCTTTTGTATCGCTGTTCCCTCATCAAAAGCGTGCCTGGAGTGGTTTTAGATGTGATCCGTGCATGTTTGCGTAATGTAGTGATCTCTCCTGGGCTCTATTCAAACCGTCCTTGGCAATATACCATTGTGTCCAGGTCTCAGCGCACACACCTACGTCACCCATTCTCCCACATCACAATGTATATACAATAGAATGATACAAAACAATACACTACAGCTTCACAAACCTGATGCAATGTGCGGTAGTTTCAATAGTGGAATGAACACCGACTGTAATGTGACGGCGCCTCTGAAGGGGGAGTGAGTAAGGGGAGGGGAGAAACAAAAGTGAAGCTTCTAAAACTGGTAATACTTTGTTTTTGGAGAACATTTTCTAAATAACTGAACATGGTGATGGTAACATGGTGATCTAAATATGTTGTGTTTGCAGTTAAATCCACATAGACGTGTAATACTCCTGCTGTAAGTACTTCTGTAGCCACAGCCGCCCTAGGGCTCACTGAAAGAGGCACGGCTTCCGTTCACCAGCCCAATCACTGATACACAAAGTGCATTTGTATAGAAATGGAGGGTGAAATGCCTTGCCCAGGGACACAATAACAGCACAGGACGTAACCACCAGCCTTCTGACACCTGCTCAGCTATTTGAGAGCTGGTCGTTAGTCTGACTACACACTGCACTGCCATAGATCCTGCTTAAAAAGACACTGACATTGATTAGGAAGAATTAAACACAAAGATTCATTAATCCTGATTGTGATTTGATCTATTTTAAGATCAAATTAATTTCACAACAGACAAATGAAATGCTAACCCTAGTTAAACATTTGAAGATACGTTTAATTAAAGATACCTTTCTGAAGGTCGCACATGCTCTTGCATGAAACAGAAAGTTAAAACCATACTTGGGAACATTCTCCACGGAGCTAGATCCTTTTTATGTCATACTGTGGAAGATTAACCAAAGGAACCAGATTTCCATGGAGACGAGCAGGAGGAAGCCCTCCTCCAGGCAAAATAAGAGGCCGGTCTGTGACACAAACCCTGCAGATTTAGGCTGACTTCTTCTCTTAAACAGAAAACACTCCTCTTGTGATGCTATGTGGTAATACTGGAAGTTTTCTACTGTGTTTTTAAACTCCATATAGGCGAGTTTCATTGTTGGTCGGCGGCAAGAAACACTAATTCAACATGACGGACGGAGCGAGAAAGCACGTAAAGGGTATTGATCCCAGTTATTTATCCACTCTAACGGCAGAGGACCCAAGACCATTTGACCAGAAATTGGTCATAAGCATCGATGGACGACAAATCACCCTTTTCAACCCCGACAAAAGGTGGACCAAACCAAAATTTCTGGTCTGAATCGCCAACTACCTGGACAAATATTCACTTGGGCGATATCCACAATGACTTGGTGGAAACTCCTGGGCCATTCACAGCAGAAAAGATGAAAACCTCCAAGAGTCTCGATGTGTTGTTGAACTTGTTGGAGTCCATGGTTTGTTAGGATCTTCTACGTTTGCTCTGCGAATGTTTGAAAGCCGTTTAATTCACCGTTAGCGGTTCTTTTCACTCAGAATATGAAAAAGACATTTTCCTTCTTCCGTGCTTCTATTTTGTGCATCCGATAATGCAGCAGGAATTTACCATTATCGGGGATAAATACGCGAGGTTACGCACTGTGTTTGATCGCTATCGTGTTTTTTGCCTTCGACCAAAATATTTCCCAGCATGCATCGCGGGCTTTTAATAACAATGACGTCCTCTGAAACTCACCTATACCTACAGTAGAATCATTTGGGTAATTTCAGCCCTGGAATTGCCAACCTCTACTGAACTAACAATAAAAGGAGCTGTTAACATGCAACCTACAGCTTCATAACATCAGAAGGTGGAACAGACCATTTTGAGCTGTGGACTGTAAACAGAGTAATAATAAAGGGTTACTCAGACGTGTGAATGAAAAGAAACTCAACTCCAGGCATGATTTTGAAGAGGTAAAATCATTATAACATGACTTAGGCTGCGTTCACACTGCAGCCTGAAGTGACCCAAATCCGATTTTTTGGCTTCTATGTTCCTGTATCTGATCTTTTAATGACAGTCTGAACGACACAGATCCGATTTTTTCAAATGCGACCCAGGCCACTTGGATATGTGCTCCTGAAAGCGATACATATCTGATCTTTTGACATGCGACTTCAGTGTGAACGGCCAAAGCGCATTCATCCGACCTACACGTCATTAACAAGTGACAAACGTCACTATTCTGCGCTGAAGTAGATGAAAATTGTTAATGAACTCCGTGTCACTGAAGTGAAGCACATCACCACTCACCACTCTTGGCTTCGTCTCCACATCCACACGTTCCTTTCAGCGGACGTCGCTGCCGCTGTCCCATGGCCAAAAACCTCGTCCTTCTCCTTCTCAATCTCCTCCTTAAAACAAGTAAGTTGTTCATGTTCTGGCTCCGGTACAAGAGGAACTTTAAAATCTCCAGGTGCTCAATGCTCACGTCCATGTTTGGACAACTTCCGCTGCAGTTGACATCATCGTGTCCTCCAGTGCGCATGTGGGACACTTTCAGGCCTTTTAACGTTCACACTGGAGATCACATACAAGTCGCATTTAATTGGAAATGTGAACGACCTCGCAAAAACATTGGATTTCACAAAAAAATCGGAATTGAGCGTTAAGCCCTGCAGTCTGAACGTAGCCTTAATGCTCACAAGAATATAGGACCTTAAAATAGATCAAATGTAAATGTTAATTATTTGATTTGGATAAACATAAAATGGAAAAAGCGATGCAATATATATCAATACAAGTCATTTTTTTGTGTATTTCTATTAGTACTTACTGGTGAGTCACAGCTTTTTTAGGGTTACTTTGTGTATTGGTTATAAATAGTGCATGAAATAACAAGATATCTCCCTGCGATCTATCCGGTGTATTGAGCTGTAGCTTGTCATGCTTTTGCTTTGAGCCCGTCTCCTCTTTCAAGGTCACTCGCTCACGTTCAGATGAGACTAATTACCTGCACTGAAGACATTATCGAGCAGCTCTGATCCAGAAGCCTGTCACTATCAAAGCTTTACACTGGGACATTTGACAGAAGCGCCACGGCGACAGGAAAAAGGCTGGACTGCACATGCACAGATCCCCCATGTGTGGATGTATCGAGTGAAACTTAAAGGTGAAATAACGACGCGTAATCTCACTGGAAGGGTCCACGTTTGGGTCAATGGTTTCTGTCGATGCTTTTGATTCCACAGATTCGATATTTTATGTTGATCCAAAAGAAATGTTTGGGTTTAAGGTCAAGCTACTCAAGTCTTACAAAGTCACGTTCAGTTAAAGAGGGAGCGACACATGAATTTAGATCACTATATTATTGTTTTGAAAGTGCTGTATTCGCCAAAAACAACGTATCAACATGCTTTATGAGTTTCACTTTTGTTTTTGATGGTCTAAGTCCTCTCTCTCTTTTCTCTCCTTGTAAGTCACTCCCCCTTCAGAGCACTATCACAACACAATCTCATCAGGTTTATGAAGTTGTAGTCTATTGTTTTGTAGCATGATTTGGTATATTTATGGAGAATTTCTGTGCAGGGAGTATGGGTGGTAGGCTTGGGGGCAGAGTTCACCATAAGGAGGGTTTGAATCGGGTCCGGGAGAGATCACTAAATTACTCAAACATGCATGGATGACATCTAAATCCTCTTGAAGCATGGAGGGAAAAACTTTATAACATCATGGAAATGTTACTGGTTTGTCTGAAATGTTTCACAGTATGGCATTAAAGTTTTCTATCTTCAAGGGAACTTACACAGACCAAGTTACAGGTCAGATCTGTGAAGAGGCAGCCCCGCTCACAGTCAGAATGTTTGTTTTTGTAGGTATTGTTGAGCTATAAAACCACCTGTAATTGAATAAATGTATGGTAGAGCTGTTTAATGTCATACTGTGGAACATTCCAAGCAGAACAATGACATATGGGTCCGGTCAAGTGGTAACGGAGGGAAACGGGCAGATTTTTTACATTCAAATGTCTCTTATTCAGAAACGAGAGGGACTATTGAAATAAGTAAAGTATTAGAATGTAGGAAAGAGAGGAGGGAATGAAATATGCAGCACTTTTTGGGCAATAAATCCAAACAGTGATAACTCTTGGTTCTCACTTCCATATCCTTAACAAACTGGTTTGAATATTTGCTTCATATAGTTTTCTACCATATGGTACAAGATTAGGTTGAAAAACCTCTTACTTTTTGAGTCATGAGATTTTTTATTAAGAAAGGTCATGGTAACGGAGGGAAAAGTAACGGAGGGAAAATTGTTCAAACAAGTAGAAGGTGCAGGATTTTGCATAATTTGTCAGTTTTTTCTTCCGAAATACTTTAATATTACTTCAAAATGAAAGGAAACTATTTCTTTAAAATATGTCAGTCCTTCCAAGCAAATTTTTTATCATTTTAAATACTTTTTTTTTTTTTTTAATCATGTACCTTCATCAACAGTTCAAAGATGGAATAACACAAGATATGATGAAATACATCCATTTATTTACATGATTTGCAGGTCTTTGAAATTTGGGAAATAATTTTTGTTCCATGTTTCATACATGGTCTGTTTAAAACATATGGAACTTTAGAACCAAAAATGGTACAGAAAAAGGTCAACAGTTTCATAAACTAGAGTACATATGTTATTTGTTGAATACATTTTTATATCAGACGCATTAACTTGAATTTTTGGCCTTGCTGTTTACTTCTGCTTGACCAGACCCATATCCATAGAAACAAGCAAGTGACGGACCCTCCATCAGAAAAGTTACACAATGCACCTTTAACAAAAAGTATTACGACTTTAAAGAAGACTTAATTTATAAGTAAACTATAAATATATGCAGATTATTTTACTTTTTTCCAGTGAGAATCACAATTAGAATGGGAACATACTTAGACTTCTTGTTCAAAACTGCAGAACTGGCAGGTCCAACCCCCTCATTTTAATTTCACGGTAGCTCAGCAGATTTTCATTTACTTGGTTTTAGTTTTGAAAAATGGCTTGGCATTTTAATATTATGCATGACCCAGAGTCTTTTTTATATATATATATAATTGCAAAGTAAGTAGAGAGTAATGAGATGTAGTCCTTCATTTGTCCAGGAGTGGCTGAATAAAGAGGAGGTTTCATCTATGGGGTCTCAAAAATTAAAAGTCCAGATGACCACAGATGAAACCCTCTACACAGTAAGTACAGAGCAGTGGGTGGAGTTAGGGGGGTAGGTGAAAATTGACATTTTTGGACTATAAGTCGCTCCGGAGTATAAATCGCACCAGCCAAAAAATGCATAATGAAGAAGACAAAAACATATACAAGTCACCCTGGGCTATAAGTCACACTTTTTAGGGGGAAATTTATTTGATAAATCAGAGACCAGGAATCAGCATTTCATCTTGAAAGGCAAGTTATAATAATAACAATAATACAGAAAACAGACTGTTAACGTCACATATGAACAGTTCTTCAGATAAACTATAAGATAAACAACAGAACAGAACAAGTTTAACAAACTCTCCATCTCACTAAATCCATTCAGTTCTTCATCCTCGGTGTCACTTCTGAGCAACTCAGCGACCTCCAGAGGTAAACGGAGCCCAGCTTCCTCTTCTGTGTAGCTGTCGTCAGACTCAGCATCAGTTCCAGTTAGAATTATTCCGACCTTTCTGAATCTCGACAGGATGGTTTCACTTGTCACTTATATTTAAAATTTTCAGTAATACAGAGGTAATGGGGCAATCGACTGACATGATACAGACAGGACAGAGGCTCTTTCTGCAGGAGACATGCTCAGTAGAGCCAAGTGACAGTGGTACAGAAGTAATAGGAGCATCAGATACTGACACACAAGCCTAGAGCGCCCTCTCGAGGCTTATCAGTGTGAACATTTTAATATATAAAAATATAGTCACACTGGAGCATAAAGTTGCAGGACCACCGAAACCATGAAAAAAAAGTGTGACTTATAGTCCGAAAAATACAGTACTCAAGTCCCAAATGTAGGTTTTGCACTCTTCAAATGATGACATGAATAGATTAGAGCCCTGGTAAAAACACATCATAAAAGATTGTTGTAGTGTACAGTAGGTAAGGATCATTTTTGGGCCAAGAAAAAATATTTACAACAAAACAGTGAATTAACATTACCTGAATAAAGAGATAAAAATTGTTATATACAGTGAACCATTGCCGATAAGAATAAAAAGTACTATACAGTAAAATACAGTGTTAAAGTAATGTGCTGGCAATAAAGGACAATAAAGGATAACTCATATATGCATGAATCAGAACAAAATACAACTCTGCACAAGCTAATTCTCTTACAACACAGACTAAATCTCACAAAGGTTAATGCTCCATAATATGTCTCCTTTAAAAGATGACAGAATCCATTCGAGCTGGTACCTGATTTTAAAAGTGAAAGCAGGAGAGGACATCAGTAGTTTAAACTGTTTTCCGCCACTTTAACTTATCGCTCTCACACACCCTTTGGCGCTTCGTTAATCCATGCATAAATGATCTGGACGTGTGCATAGCGTTACGACTGCTATTTCAGACAGACTGCAAAACCCAAGCCCCGCCGATAGATCAGATACCTAATTACATTTACATACGACGGTTAAAGGTCCCATATTATACACTTAAGTGATTCATGTGAGCTTTAAGTCATGTTAGAACGTCATTACCTCCTCAGTAAAAGACCTAGAGTTGTGTTTTGTTTCATTCACACATATTTGAGTAACTCTTTATTATTAGTCTGTGTGTATCTCCAATGCTCAAAATGCTCTTTTTCAAAATGCAAACTTGTGATGTCATGAAGAGGTACTTTTCAATTCGCTACTTTTTTTAACTTTTAGTTCATTTGAGATCGGCAATTCCACAGTTGAAATGATCCAAATGATTCTAATGAAAGCCTATGGAGTTTAAAAACACAGTGGAGCACTTCCTGTATGACCACATGACATCACAAGGTGGAACAGAGTGTTTTCTGTCTGAGAGAAGAACTCAGCCTGAATCCGCAGGGTTTGTGTGTTAAACGTGTGAATGAAGCAAAACACAACTCCATGTCTGTTTGTGATGAGGAAACATTTGCCACGTTTATAATACAAATAACACATTTAAAATACAAATTCAATAAATATGAATCTCAGAAATATTAAGAATGTTAAGTCTGATGAATAAATTAGCAGACGAGTGGCTGCTCTACCTCAGCTCTAATTCTGCTTTAAAAAAGACCACGTAAACACTTAATTCGTAATGAGAATGATTATTCAGAATTAAACTTAATTCTAAAGTAAGCGGATGGTTTATTCAGATTTTTAAAGTTTAGTTCACTTATTCCTTGATCATGTAAACGTTGATTCTTCTTAAAAATAATTGTTAAGCGCCTGCTCGTTGAGTCGCCCTTCTGACGCGATTCGGACGATCCGGCTCCACCAGTCCTGGCATCAGACTTTCATCCACGTCTCTTTGGATTTGTGAGTGGGATGCAGGAGTGGGCTGAGGTAGAGCAGCTGTTGACTCCGTTTGTCTTCTTCCTCCTTTCTCCGACACTCTTCCCTTCTCCTCCTCAGTGTGATGTTAGAATTCTCAAGCTGCTTCTTAATTATCATCAGAACAACTGCAAAAACAGTTGTATCGATGGTTCCCACTTTTTTCACTTACAAAATTTCCATCATTTTTCATGACTTTTTCATCACCTAAAGTGAATTTTCCATGACTTTACGGCACCTACATGTGTAGAATTGATCAGACTTTTAGAGCTAAATATGAAATGTTAACTCTTTCCACTCACCTTATGGTTTGGGATTATAGTTTTTAAACATTCATAATACTGTCAGTGCATTTATTGCCGTCTCTTTGAAACAAAAGACACATATATTCGGAAATAATCATAATAGCCTAATGATAACTTAAAAGAACGCTTTAGTTGCATGTAAGAGATACTAAAATTCCATGACTTTTCCAGGCCTGGAACATAACACTTTCAATTTCCATGACTTTTCCAGGATGTCCAAACTGAGATGAAGTGTGTGTTTTCTTTTGGTAGACGTAAACACATTTGTGTCCCTGTCCAATCAGAACCCTTCCCAACTCCCAGACATTGAACAGAATTAAATAAAGGCGATTTAACGTGTTTTCCATGTAAACCTCAATTTCAAATTATTTCCATATAATCTCGAAGGAGAATATTTGATTTCAGAACAATTTCATTTAGAACAATTCATTCATAAACATAGCCAAATAGTGTAACATGGGCATAAAATGCTACTTTTACAATATAGTTATACACTTTTACCAAAAAAGTCCGCCATGCCAGATTACATTTTTTAAATTTTACCTGCAATTGTAATCTGCACTACTCTTCAAATTAAAGGCCCTGTACCCAATGTGTACACATGTATTTGAGCCAGTACAAATATACTTTATAAACAGCTGTTGAGGTCAAAATAAGTCTCCTGTGTATTGTCTGCATCGAATTAGAACCTGTTTGATTGTCAGCTGATAATCAGGAAGTGCATGTTAGCTTTATTATGGCAGAAAAACTCCTCTCTGGTCTCTAAAAGTTGTGAATTAGGACGCTCTGAATACATGAGGTCAGTGAAAATAAGTTTGGACCAGTTCAAACTGTTTAAGACACTAGAAATCAAATGCAGCGCCATAAAGGTTCATATGGGGGAAAGTGAAGTGCACGATGCTGATTCACACCTGCCTGTCTGTCATATATCTGCTCCAGAGTTCACCTCAGTCCCTGTAAATCCTGTTACATCAAAGTCAAACTTCACAGCAGCCGTATTGGTTCAGTTCAGATTTACTGCCCCATAACTGCTCTTTACACCGGACGCCCTTTTCCAACATGGCTGCACTGTAAGACATGCAATTTGAATTCAAAATGTGAACTTATTTTGTGTTGTATTGACTTGTTTAGAAAGATTTAGTGTTCCAGTTTTATGTTATTTAACTCTACCTATTTCAGACCTGTTACAATTCATGTTTGATCTTATGTCAAGCAAAAATCTTCAGCCAAAACTGCATATTAAAATTAAACATTTCTAAATTTTAAAGATTATTTTTGTAAGTTGTAATACTTTTTATTCTATTGTTCAGTTTTAAAGTTATATTTAGATCATTTTGCACATTGGCCTGAGTGTATTAAAAATGTGAATAGTCCAAATGTATTTATTTATGATTTAAGAAAAAAAACAAAAACTAATAAATGGCCTTAATTCACACTTATAGAATCTGAATCAGAATGCTTCAGAACTGCTCAATGAAATTTAAAACACCTCTCCACAGTGGTCCTCCGTTAATCACACACACACACACACACACACACACACACACACACACACACACACACACACACACACACACACACACACACACAGGACATAATGAATGAATAAGACAGACAAATAAATCAGAAGACCCACCAGGAGAACTGTGCCGCAGTGTCAATGTGCCATCTTCTAGTCAGGTCTCTACCCTCACAAACTAAAGACATATATCAAAGAAAAGAGAGAAAGAAAGAAAATTTGATTTTTGTTTAGCTTTCAAGCATGTTATGATGAAGTCCTCTCATACCTAGATTTGTATTTTGCTTCATTCATGTTTGATTCATGCTTATTTAGATCACATTCACCTAAAGAAGACAAAGGCTACGTTCAGACTGCAGCCTGAAGTGACCCAAATCAGACTTTTTTGGCCCCTATGCTCCTGTATCTGATCTTTTAATGACAGTCTGAATGACACAGATCAATTTTTTTTCCAAATGTGACCCAGGCCAGTTGGATACGTGCTCCTAAAACTGATACACATCTGATCTTTTCACATGCAACTTCAGTCTGAACGGCCAGGTCACACTCATCCCACCTACACGTCATCAACAAGTGACAAACATCACTATTCTGAGCTGAAGTAGGCGGAAACTAGAAGAAAGCCACAACCATGGCGGATGACAATGCAAGAGAATTTTCAGGCTCTGAAGGCTCGGAGTCTAGTCAATAGAGGGACAGAAGCAAGTTAATTAATATTTGGGGGGATAGCTGCGACTCCACATGCACACATTTCTTTCTACGTACGTTGCTGCCACTGCCCCACAAAACGCCATGGCCAAAAGCCTCGTCCTTCTCCTTCTCAATCTCCTCCTTAAAACAAATAAGCTTTACATGTTCTGGTACGACAACAACTTTAAAATCGCCAATCGATGCTTTTTGGGGCGATTAAAGGTCACACTGGAGATCACATACAAGTCGCATTGAATTAGAGATATGAATGACCTCGCAAAAAAAATCACATTTCACCAAAAAATCTGAATTGAGCATTAAGCCCTGCGGTCTGAACATAGTCACAATGTGTTTGCATCTATTATATACAGTAGTTATAATCTATGACACTGGATCATTATGTGATAATTTGGACATTTTAAATCACTATATTCATCTACAACAACTTAATAAAAGAAACAAGTTCACTAACTTCCGTGTTAGAAACAAAGAGTCGGCACCTCCTATGGATAGCTGCACATCACACTCGTTAGTGACAGATTTTTTTTTTTTAGTTGTACCAAAATGAGTACGCAACACTGCCGAATCCTACACATATCACTGATTAAGAAAATAAAATGGAGAATGAAGCAAGTACATCACAGTGACCGTGTACCGGTGGTGGTGAAAACAGGGGTTGATCAGCAATATGGTGTCTTGACAATAAGTGACTAAAGACTGATCAAACATGAATCACTCCAAACACAACTCCAGATGAGTACCGTATTTTTTTGGCTATAAGTCGCTCCGCCGTATAAGAAAAAGAAGAAAAAAAACATATATAAGTTGTACTGGACTATAAGTCACACATTTTGGGGGAAATTTAGTTTATAAATTCAGAGACCAGGAACTGATATTTCATGGTGAAAATCAAGTTCTAGAAATAACAATAGAAGAGAGAACAACAGACTGTTAACATCACATATGAACAGTTCTTCAGATAATTATAACACACACATATATATATATATATATATATATATATGTATATGTGTGTGTGTGTATATATATAGAAGATACTGCGCAGAACTCTCAAGCTCCCAGGCCTCTGGTAGAGGACCCGAGCTGAATGAGGGTGAGAGAAACCTACCACCGTGGAAGGTGAGAAACACATTTTATTTATATATATATATATATATATATATATATATATATATATATATATATATATATATATATATATATATATATATATATAAACATAAACAACAGAACAGAACAAGTTTACCAAATTCTCAATCTCACTCCAAATCACTAAATCCATTGAATTCTTCATCCTCTGTGTCACTTCTGAACAGCTCCTCGACCTCCGGAGACAGACTCGTCAGACTCAGCATCAGTTCCAGTTAGAATTATTCCGGCCTTTCTGAATATCGACAGGATGGTTTTGGTGTCACTGAAGCCACTTAAATGTTAATTTTTAGTGGTACAGAAGTAATGGTGCGATCGACTGACATGATACAGACAGAACAGAGGCTCTTTCTGCAGGAGACATGCGCAGTAGAGTGAAGTGACAGTGGTACAGGGGTAATAGTCACAGCAGATACTGACACACAAGCCTAGAGCGCCCTTTTAAATTTTCATATATAAGTCACACCAAAGTATAAGTCACAGGACCACCTAAACCATGAAAAAAAGTGCAACTTGTAGTCCAAAAAATACTGTAAACAAATGGTGAGGAGTGGTGATTCTGAATAACAGCTCTACTTTAACTCACAGAAATCAGTCCATAGCGATTTCCCCCAGATAATTACATACAATTTACAACACATACTTCATGCACTTTATTCAGAATGAAAGCCTTTTTATCTCGCGTACATGTGTGAGTTCTGCCCGTGCCCTGGTTTATCAGAGCTTTCCCCCGGTGGTGCTCTGCTTTTGGCTGCGATCACTTTGTCAGATGCCAGTGCCGCGGGTGGACTCTTCATAACGGTGATTAACACGAAGCTGGAGGCCGCTCATTATTAGACCTTATAAACCCTTACAACACCTGTGGTTTTAGACCCCCCCTGACGCTGCTCCACGTCGCCCCCCACAGGCAGACAGCAGGCAGGGGGACAGGGGAGAGATCAGTCATGTACTAAAGGAAAGCATTAACCAGCGCTTTATATAGACCTCACCGCTGGATATTAACATTCAGTCCCATTCATTTTAATAGAACAGCAAAATAAAAAGATTTAAATTGAAGTTGGTAGATAAATGACCGTGGTTTATTTGTTTGTTACTTTCGGTAATGAGCAACACAAGCCAATATCTGACGGTAATTCCATCTTATTTAGTTTGAACAGAAGCCAATGTGACGTTCAGCGAGTTTTTTAAGTTCAATAATGTATGCAGGATTTGTGGTGTTTGACGAAATAAAAATAATTTAAATAATGGTTGTGGTGTCATGGTTCATGTTTTGTAGTCGTTGTTTTTGCTTATTTTGATATCTTTTTTCTCCGTGTCTCTTGTCATGGCAATTTAGTCTTGCGTTTTGGATTTTTTTGATTTGTCGTTAAATATTTTGAAGCGGTCCTGCGTTTTGGGTCCTCCCTCTGTTTCCACGTGACATGTGGCCTGATTTATGATTTATTTATTATTATGCTACATAGTTGTTATACTAGTTCCGGCACTAACTGCTAATGTTCATAATTTTTTTTTTTTTTTCGATTCCAGTTCTTTATCAATACCTGTTTTTCGATACTGGTTCCTGAACACTTCTTTTTTCAGTGCCTGCATTTACATTTTTAAATTAATGGACTGGAATACACACATCAAGAATCTCGGCCTTGCAGTCATTGTGCAATGCATGCTGGGAAGGATTTTCCGAAAAAGTGAGCATCAAACCGCCATGCTTGATTTTACAGTGGGATGCGTTTATTAACAAAGCCGATCTTTTCTAGTCTTTTTTACCATATCGCTTTTGTTTCTGGTTCTGATATTGTCGTATTTTAGTTTGGGGATTCGGACATCGTTAATTGTGTGGTTGTTGGATCCTAACAGCGGAAAATGGCTCGTGAAATGTGTTTGCGAACTCCATAGATGCAAAAGGGAATCAGATCTGTGTGACCGCAAACCTCCATTCAAACTGTTTCCCTTCCCAACGGAATTGAAAAATAGTGAAAGGTGAAGGCGATGGGCAGGATTGATCCACGGGAAAGAAGAAAAAGGAAACTTTGGCTGCCTAAGAAATCATCCCGAGTTTGCAGCGAACATTTTGTACGTGGAGCGCCATCAAAGTAAAACCCCGATCCCTCACTCAGCCTTGGTTACGAATTTAAAAAGTCAACGCCAAAGCAAAAGGCACCAGCTGTTCACCAAGAAACACCTTCCACTGCAAAGAGACCGAGACTTAATGTTGCTGTAAAACCACAAGAACAAGAAAGTGCAGCTCAGTCTGTTTGTCTTCTGTATCTCTCGCTTAACACGGGATCCCGCTTTGTTGGCGCTCCACATACAAACTGTTCACTGCAAACTCAGGATGATTTAGGCAGTCAAAGGTTTCCTTTTTCGTCCTTCCCGTGTATCAATCCTGCCCATCGCCTTCGCCTTTCACTATTTTTCAATTCCGTTGGGAAGGGAAACAGTTTGAATGGAGGTTTGCAGTCACACACATCTGATTCCCTTTTGCAGTTATGGAGTTTGCAAACACATTTCTCGAGCCGAGATTTCTGATGTTAGGATCCAACAACCACACAATTAACGATGTCCGAATCCCAAAACTAAAATATGACAATATCAGAATCAGAAACAAAAGTGATGTGGTTCAAAACACTAGAAAAGATCAGTTTTGTCAATAGACTCATCCCACTGGGAAAACAAACATGGCAGTTTGATGCTCACTTTTTTGGAAAATCTTTCCCAGTATGCATTGCGCAATGACCGGAAGTCCGAGATTCTTGATGCATGTATTAAGAACATATTTGTCAATCCTTGAATTATGTTATAATTATGTTAATTCATATTCCATATAAAACATAGTATTAAGCTATACGATGTTCAGTTATAACTAAATAAAAATAGAGCACACGGCTGATCCTCACTTGGACTGACATGTACTTCAGTTTCACTTTTGTTTTCGCCACATACAGCACTTTATATTAAAGGCAGCGCTCGGAGTATGTGCATTTTGTTTTCATAAATAACTTCACTCTTTTGTAACGTGGTTTCCTGAACAGAGGACACATATTATGGAGAACTATGGAGAAAGAGAATGCTGTCTTGTTTGGATATTTCTTCACGCACACACGCTCTACATTGAATATGAATTACGCTTTTACCAGGTCTGACAAGGAGGAGAATTTTGGCAGAGTTTGAGTATTATTTGTTTGACTGCATCTTTACGCACACACAATTCACGTTGTATACATTTACTACACTTCATTTGGGAATTACAATTTACAGAAACCAAAGAAAAGGAGGATTTTGGTGGAGTTTGGTTCATGTTCTGGCTTCAACTTTATGCAAACATTACAAAATGTGGCTGGAAATGGATTTATAATTACGCACAACACTTTGACTTTGGGAAACTGTAAACGCCCCACACTGGAGACTTGATGTGTTTTCAGGTAGATGTAAGTTTCACGCTGCATGCTGTTTGAAGATGACACACTGCGCTTTGTTTGGACACATGTAGGACTGTGGTAAACCTGAGTGCTGTTTTTGTGCCCTTCATTTGTTCAGAGTGCAGTTATGCCGCATGTGCCCTTGCTGATGAATCAGTGCGGTGTATGTATTGGCTCTTTGACTTTAGCATTTAAAGCCATGGAACCAAAAGTTAACTCCGAACGAACATTAGTTTTCCAGTACCCAGTGTTTCCTGCAGCTCTTTATAGTTAGAGCGACTCCCTTGACAACAACTGACCACCGCCGTGACTACATCCCTCCAAACCACGTGAATCCTCACTAAACTACTGTCGTCGCAACCTGCCGGTCCTCACTTTCCACCTTTCACCGGCACGGAATTTTAGCCAGGCTGGTGCCACCTAGTGCCTCCGCTCAGTTTAATTTCTCTCCAGTGACTAGGTCAGGAATCAGAATACACTAGTCAGTTCGCAAAAACTAAAAAAAAGGATTTAAAGCCGGAACAAAGAGAATGTTTGCTGAATTTTATCAAGGGGAAAGATAAGTTATTGCCCTTCTTCCTACGGGATTTGGGAAAAGCTTAATATACCAGTTAACCCCGTTAGCGACCAAATAGCAGCGATTGGTTATATAAAAAGCGTATCGGCTTACAGTCGAGCGAATGAATTCTAACACTGCGAGGTCAGGCAGTCTCCACAAAGTGAAACCGGCTGATGAATCAGGCTAACGGAATCTCCTTCCCCACACCCCCGGTCCCCATCTTGAATAACCAATTTTCTGCGGGAAACACTGAGTACCTGTAGTTACTGGACCTTTTCAGTTGGTTCCTACTTGGAGTCAAGTTTCAGTACCCAGCCCGACTGTTTTATTGTATTTTGTATTTTGAATTGTTGTGCGGTGACTTTGTGTGTCTTGAAAGATGCTTCAAATAAAATGTATGTAGTTTGTGATGTGTGTGACATTTGTATTTCCATTTACAAACTTTGGAAGGTTCTAGGCAGTTGTTTAGAATCAGACTGTGTTAAAATAAAGGTCTGATTAAAGTCTATTTTAACAAACAGAGCTTCAGACAGAGCAGAGCCTCCAGTTAGCGTCACACCCCCAGAGAACGTTGATGACATCAGCTGCAAAGTCTCAATTAAATGTACATCAGTGGCAGAAAAGTCAAATGACAGAATTTAATCTTCGGGGTGTAAAAAAGTTACAATAATATGGGAGCCCATTAATTAACAGAATCAGATTTCATTTTGTAGATATACTAAAGTCATTTGTGCTCGTGCCCGAAGGAGCCGAGATTACATCCACCCAACCGTAACCATAACAACCACGTCTGTTTATTTAAATTTCACTTAAGAATCAGTGGCATTTTTATCTTGTCTTGTTGTAATTTCAGATGCTTCCTGTGATGAGACTTTGACAGCTGCTCAGAAGATGATGGATGACAACAGATATTACAGGAATACTTTGGTCGCCCGCCACGAACTTTATAAAAGAGTGACACATCTGGTAGAGGGGGTCTGCAGCTTGCTTGTTTCCATGGAGATGTTATAGCTTTGTTTTGAATGTTACACGGTATGGCATTAAACAAATCCATCTTGCATTTCATTTGCCGTTTTATTGCCTTGAAAATCTTGCATAGCCCGTTTGTTGCCACGTTCTGAATAGGAATTGAGCTTGGGCGTGTACTTCCTCCGGTTGCAGTTCACTTTCTATTGAGAAAAACATGGTTCATTTCTCAGTAATTGCTGCTGCCAGACTCATTTTGGTCTTGAAATGTTTTCTATTTGGCTATTTTGTTCCTAAATCAACATTTGAACATTAATAACAAACCAATCAGGTCCAATCCCCCGAGGTCGGTTCTGGTAGTGCTACAAAAGGTTTTGATTGACAGTCTCGTTGCTAAGCGCAGGAAGCGGCGTTACCTACAACACTCTCTAGATTGGCTCTTTGGTGTCGTGCTTGGATTTCCAAATATGGTCTCTGTGATCAGTACTGGTAAAGCGGCTGGGTCGCAGTGAGTTAAACTTACAAAGATGACTGAAGCAGGATTAATGTGGTCCACCTTTTTTTTTTCTTTCTAATTCTCAAAACAAAGTGCTCAAGTGCTAGCCTGATTCATCAGCCCGTTTCACTTTGTGGAAACCGTCTGACCTCGCAGCATTAGGATTCATTTGCTCGACAGTAGGTGGGTACTTTTTATTATTTAGCCAATCACTGCTATTTGGTCGTGGCGTATGTAATGCGCCGCTAACGGGGCTAACTGGTGTATTAAACTTTTCCCAAATCCTGTAGGAAGAAGAGCGATAACGTCCTTCCCCTTGATAAAAATTCACCAGACATTCTCTTTGTTCCGGCTTTAAATCCGCGATCTCGGGAATCATTGCCAACACAGAATGTATGGCTCTTCTCTGATTGGCTGGTGCCCGGACTCGCACTTCCAGGGTTTTTGCAAACTGTCTAGTGAATGCCCACTCCTGACTTAGTCACTGGAGAGAAATGAATTGAGTGGAGGCACTAGGTGACACCAGCCTGGCTCCTCAAGTGCAAAAGTGCAGTGCAAAAAGGTGCAGGGAGGATGGGAGCAGCAGGTCTTCTCCAGCAGCAGAATATATGAATGGAAAAAACAGGAGCTTTATATACTGCAAGGTAAAACCATTCAAACTCCAAGGGATGTAAAATTAACTTTAACTGTATAAAACTAAGTTAAACTGCTCCATAATAGTGTTGTAGTCAAGACCGCACTAATCAAGACCAAGACCAATCCGAGACCACAGGGTCCCGAGACCAGGACAAGACCAAGACCTCTGAGAGTCGAGACCTGAGACGAGACCAAGACTTTTAAAGGTCGAGACCAAGACAAGACCAAAACCACGAGACCAAATTGAGACCATCTTTATCATTTTCTACATTTATTTGTATTTTAGACACATATATATCAATGTTTTTATAAATCTATCTCCATTCTATCTGATTAAGGTTCATTTAGAATTAAAATAACCCAAGCGAACTGTACTGCACTGAGACCTTCTGTGTCCATTATTGCACCCTGACCCACAGTTTGAGAACCCCTTCTTTAAGAGAACGTCTACTGGCACTTTACAGAAAACTGTGAAGAAAGTGAAGAAAGTGGGTAGGATTTTTAAAATCTGTTTTCCTAATTGCCGACAGCAGCAGCTGTAATGAAATATGATCGCACTCGTCGAGTTTCAAACCTTGAGTCCGAGACAAGACTGAGTCCAAGCGACTTCAAGACCGAGACAAGACGAATTCGAGTCCAAGACGAAACCAAGACCGTGAAAAAACAGTCTTGAGTCTCAAGTACTACAACAGTATATATTATATATTGTGCGTGACCAGAAATGTGCGAACTGAATTGCCCTTTGGGATTAATAAAGTTGTTGATTGATTGATTGAGTGATTAAACCATAACCAAATAAACCCAATTAAAATCTAGCGCCATTTTTCCCCGATGTCCAAATCTATTGGTCAGACACCTGCACAGGGACACGGGTAAGTAAAAACTCATTTAAAACTCATTTAAAACAAGGGCACATTTCCAATTGTAATAGTTTGTTTGTCTCTGCAGACCAGCGGCCGCCATTACCAAAAGTGCCCGTCCGACCAGAACTACTTGACAAACGAGAGAAGTTTTCAATAAATATTTTAAAACAATACAAACTTGTGCAATATTTATTATGCGGAGACTAATGGGTGATGTCACATTCACTTTGTCCACTTCTATTACACAGTCTGTGCTCTGAGTAAACTTGTCTCTCCATGGATATGACCTGTAACTTGACCTATTCAATCCTATTACTGTACTTTTCGAACTATAAATCATACTTTTTTTCATGGTTTGGGTGGTCCTGTGACTTATCCTCCAGTTGCCACTTATCTATTAAAATTTTCACACTGGCAGCTGTAAGAGGGCGCTCTAGGCTTGTGTGTCAGTATCTGCTGCTCCTGTTACTTCTGTAGCACTTGGCTCTACTGCGCATGTCTCCTGCAAAAAGAGCCGCTGCCCTGTTGCAAGTATTGAAATACTCAGCCAAAAACAGTAATCAAGCAGCAGAAAGAAAGTTTGGAGTTAGCAAGAAATTATGAGGGACTGGCAGAAAGCAGGGATGGAGAACACAGCTTCACGGTAACCGGGAGGGTTACCGTGAAGTAACTTTCCTGGAAGTCACTGGATGGATCAACAAAGCCTGGACTTCAGTGACACCGAAATCATCCTGTTGGGATTCA
Source organism: Boleophthalmus pectinirostris (assembly GCF_026225935.1). Taxonomy (NCBI): domain Eukaryota; kingdom Metazoa; phylum Chordata; class Actinopteri; order Gobiiformes; family Gobiidae; genus Boleophthalmus; species Boleophthalmus pectinirostris. Next base: position 7,332,134 of record NW_026571175.1, read on the forward strand.
GAAAGGCCGGAATAATTCTAACTGGAACTGATGCTGCACACAGAAGAGGAAGTGGTGCTCCGTTTACCGCCAAAGGTCATGGAATTGCCATGGATCAATAATAATTTATCATAGTTCTATGGCAGTTGCTCAGAAGTGACACAGACGATGAAGAATTCTATGGATTTAGTGATTTGGAGTAAGATGGAAAATTTGGTAAACTTGTTATGTTCTGCTGATCTGAATAACTGTTCATATGTTACGTTAACATACTAGACGCCTATTCATCTTGTTCTTCTCTGTTCTGTTGTTATTACTAGAACTTGCCTTTCAAGATGTCATTAAATAAATGTCGGTTTCCTCCAAAAAGTGCGACGTATAGTCTGGTGCAACTTATATATGATTTTTTTCTTCTTCATTACTCATTTTATGGCTGGTGCGACTTATACTCCGTAGTGACTTATAGTCTGAAAAATACGGTATATGCAACATTTTGAGGAGGTTTTGTCATTCAAATTATATCAGATTTTGTTTGTTGATAATTACTATAGAAATGGAAACAGAGAATAGTGGCTCAATCATCTTTTCTCCATGGATACGTTATTGCTTTGCACTGAATGTCCCACAGTACTGCATTAAACATACCTGATGTGTGAGTGAGCTCGCATCTCCACTGACCTGACTTGTAACTTGGCGCTCCACCAACTTGGCTCCATGGATAGATCTATTGAAAGCCATACTTTAATATATCCTTTGCAACGCCATAACTTCTTCTCTATGGAAACAAGCAGCCCTCCAAAAATGTCCCGTAGTGTACCTTTAACCATTTCAAAGAATTTCCCAACAGTCATTTTGATTTGAACATTTTTGAACATTTGTGGTTAACATTCGGAGCAGAGAGAAGGAAGAAAGCGCATTGTTTTAGCCTCCTCTTTCATTTCATTTATTTCATCTATTTTTAATCTCTTTGGTGTTGTCAGCTTCAGAGGTGCAGGTTGTTATTAGAATAAAAATGTCTCTGGCTAAGTGGGACTGGGCCCGTTTAGAATTCAGCGTATGGCTCTTGGTTCACTCAGCCCTCCTCTTTTTTTGAATGTGGTGACATTTAGAAGAATCGCACAGAGATCCTCACAGATTAGACACACGACGGGGATGGCAGACATGAGCGATGCTGGAGATAAAACTTTTACATGGACAGTTCACTTTGGAGCTTTTGTTATGTGAAGAAAGCAGCGCTTGAAAAGTTTTAGGCAAGGTATAGTACAGTGGGAAGGATGTAGTCCACTTTTAGACCTGGTTTAGCTCTGGATTTGACCTGGTTTAGCCCTAGATTAGACCTGGATTAGCCCAAGATTTGACCTGACCTAGTCCTAGATTTGACCTGGTTTAGACCTAGATTAGACCTTGTTTAGTCCTAGATGAGACCAGGTTTAATCCCAGTTTAAACCTGGTTTAGCCCTAGATTCAACTTTGTTTAGTCCTAGATTAGACCTGGATTAGTACTATTACACCTGGTTTAGATCTTGTTTATAGCTCGTTTAGCCCTAGATTAGACCTGGTTTAGCTCTAGATTAGACCTGGTTTAGGTCTAAATTTGACCTGGTTTAGCCCTAGATTAGACCTGCTTTAGTCCTAGATTAGACCTGGTTTAGCCCTAGATTAGACCTGCTTTAGTCCTAGATTAGACCTGGTTTAGCTCTAGATTAGACCTGGTTTAGGTCTAAATTTGACCTGGTTTAGCCCTAGATTAGACCTGCTTTAGTCCTAGATTAGATCTGGTTTAGTCCTAGATTTGACCTGATTTGGTCCTAGTTTAAACCTGGTTTAGCTCAAGATTAGACCTGGTTTAGCCCTAGATTAGACCTGGTTTAGTCCTAGATTAGATCTAGATTAGACCTGGTTTAGATTAAATTCAACCTGGTTTAGTCCTATTTTAGACCTGGTTTAGCCATAGATCAGACTTGGTTTAGTCCTAGTTTAAACCTTTTTTTAGTCCTAGATTAGACCTGGTTTATGTCTAAATTTGACCTGGTTTAGCCCTAGATTAGACCTGGTTTAGTCCTAGTTTAAACCTGGTTTAGCCCTAGATTAGACCTGGTTTAGTGCTATATTAGACCTGGTTTCGTGCTAGATTAAACCTTTTTTTAGTCCTAGATTAGAGCTGGTTTAGGTCTAGTTTAAACCTGGTTTAGCCCTAGATTAGACCTGGTTTATTCCTAGTTTAAACCTTTTTTAGTCCTAGATTAGACCTGGTTTAATCCCTATTGACACTTTACATTTATAACTGCTGAACATACCACCATAGACGTACATGTAGAACTCATCCCAGCATGATGTCACTGCTGAGTATGTTAAATGTGGCGATACTGTGAAAGCCAGATCTGTTCCTTGGTGGTACTTGGCATGAAAAGTTTGCATGTTCTCCCTGTGTTTACCCAGGTACCCCTGACCAGGTTTACATGTGGAGAAAGAGAAAGAACAAGCAAGTTTAATTACACATCTAGTCTAGAGATTTTAGATGTCAGCCATGCATGTCTGAGTAATTTAGCAGTCTCCCCTGGGCTCTATTCAAATCCACCATATGGTTAGCTGTAAAATTGTCAATATTTTCTTTCTAAGATTCTTCTCAATAATTCTCCATAAATATACAAAAGCACGATACAAAACACGACAACCTGACAAACCTGAGGCGATGTGCAGTAGTTTCATTAGTGGGATGCATGCAGATTGTGTTAGTGCTCTGAAGGGGGAGTGACTTAGCGTGGAGAGCAAATGGAGTGGGGAATCAGAGCATCAAAAACGAAAGTGACAGTGAAGCTTACAAAACATGTTAGTATGTTATTTTTCGGCAAATAGACCTATAACATTTTCAAAAACAATAAAAAGGTAACATGGAGATCTAGAAGTAAAATAACCTCGCTTTTAAAATGATAAATAAAAAAAGAAAATGTGACGATGAAGCAGAACACACATTACGAAAAGCTGTTTTTGATCAACGGTATAATGATTAAAAACTTGAGAAGTTGACTTTGCGTGATATGAATATAATATTGCCTATAATCCTGAGCACTTATTATGGATTTGATGAAACTGCAAACAGAGCTGGAATGAAATGAAATGATTCTGTGATAGCATCGTCCAACTGTAAGCAGATTTGTGCTTTCCCCATCAGCATCTGTGACAACAGTAAAGATTGCGCTCATGTTCGAGAATTGTTGATTCCGATGGAGAGCAGAGGCGTAGAAATCCATCTTTATCTTTACCTACGTCTTTATCTGTTTAGTTATTGTGAAAAAATCATTCCAGTTACATGTGTGTTGAGAGAGAAGCTGCGTAACCAGGGGCAACAGCGGCTCAGTTGGTAGAGTGTTTGCCCACTGATCCGACGGTTGACGTTTTGAATCTCGCTCTTGACGTAAACATCACTGGTTGAGCGGTGGTGAGATTCACTGACCCACAAGCTGGCGGTGTGATTCCGGATCACACAGATGAACGCTGTTGTTGTGTCCCTGGGTAAGACACTTAACCCATCTCACCCCCAGTGTCTGTGTACACTTGTGTGCGAGTGGTTCCTTGATGTAAAGTGCTTTGAGTGCCTTGAAGGAGGAAAAGTGCAATATAAAAATAGTGCCAGGTGAGATATTAACCATAAACAAGGCCAAATCTATCCAGGCTCACCCCTCCACTTATTTCTATTTCATCATTTCTCAAGTGATCAGAGATAGAATCAAAGGTTATCAGAAAGAACGGTTTGCAAGAACCTCGGAGAACAATTCAGGCATCAGAGAGCATCAGCCAGATCAGCAGAAGAGCATTCATCTGTGTTGGCAATGAATCCCGAGATCGAGGATTTAAAGGCAGAACAAAGAGAATATTCAGTGAATTTTATCAAGGGGAAAGACGTTATTGCCCTTCTTCCAACGGGATTTGGGAAAAGCTTAATATACCAGTTAGCCCCGTTGGCGGCGCATTACATACATCACAACCAAATAGTAGCGATTGGTTAAATAAGAAAAGTACCCGCCTACTGTCTAATGCTGCGAGGTCAGACGGTTTCTACAGAGTGAAACCGGCTGATGAGTCAGGCTAGGAAACCAGAGTACCCAGAGGAATCCCACCCAGACACGGGAAGAACATGTAAGGAAGCTGAGCTGAAAGGCAAAGCTCTCAATTTACCACTCAGTCTACGTTTCTCGCCTCACCTACGGTCAGGAGCTTTGGGTAATGACCAAAAGGACAAGATCAGGGTTACAAGTGGTCAAAATGAGTTTCCTCTGCAGGGTGGCTGGGTGCTCCCTTAGAGATTGGGTGAGGAGCTCAGTCACATGTGAGGAGCTCAGAGTAGAGTCGCTGCTCCTCCATGTCAAGAGGAGCCAGCTCAGGTGGCTTGGGCATCTGTTTCGGATGCCTCCTGGACACCTCCCTCGGGAGGAGGTCCGGGGAAGACCCAGGACACACTGGAGGGATTATGTCTCTCAGCTGGATTGAGAATGTCTTGGGATCCCCCCAGAAGAGCTGGAGGACGTGTGTGGAGGGAGAAGTCTGGAAGTCCCTGCTTAGACTTCTGCCCTCGTGACCCGGCCCCAGATAAAGTTGAAGAAAATGGATGGATGGGTTCAAATACTTATTTCACTCACTGAAATGCAAATCATTTTATAGATTTTCTTGAAATTTATTATCTGGATTTTCTTTTGGATAGTCTGTCAATCTCAATGTCAATAAATCTACCATTAAAATGATAAACTGTTCATTTTTTTGTCAGTATACAAACTTACAAAATCTGCAGTCTAGGGGGACAACTATAACTACATTACAGGTCAGGTCACCCTATTCACTGAGAAAATGATTGTATTTTTGAGCAATAGAAACACCTGTAATGAAGTAAATGCTATAGTTATATGTGTGGAACATGGAACATTCCAGGCAAAACAGTAACATCTCCATGGAGACAAGCAGGTGATGAACCCTTCCCTAGAAATGTTGCGTAATGTACCTTTAACATGCACATTTGGCTATACAGAAAAATTGTTAGATTTGCTTTTAAAGTGTTTAGTGACACTTATATGACCCTTGTGATTACAAAAGTATTATCAAACATCCAGAAATCTCGCTGTAACAAACTATACAGTAGAGTACAGAAGTGGCCACACAGGTTGAGCAGTTCAGAGGACTGCAGAGCCTTGTTGAATGTAGAAAAAGCCCTTTGAGTTTGCGGGCAATGCATAATTCCTTGTTTCATTCCTAAATGGAGCAGAGCGCGGCCTCCTCCAGGATCAGGCCTCATTTGACTTGCATGAGGAGCAGGTGATTGGATATTCAGGGCAGAGCCGTCCCCACACATGATCATCTGACAGGGGCACAAGTGCTGAGGTGGACCACATGTGAACCACGGCCGTATACACAGAACACATACACACATACACACATACACACACGTGAGCGGAATCATAAAGACGAGTTATAATACACTTTCACTGCGACAAATGCAGCGTGTCTCAAAATGTGGAGCCAGGACAAATGGTGGTACACGGGATATGAGATTATATCTTTGTTAAAGGTGCATTATGCAAGTTTTCATCTGAAAGGTCCGCGTGCTTGTCTCTATGGAGATGTTATTGCTTTGCCTGGAATGTTCCACAATTTGATTCACCTTCATGCAAATACGATACATGTCAGACAGTGGTGTAGTGAGGATTTTTTAAATGGGATGAATCCCGCCAGCCCCCAGACACCAGTGCTGTAAAAATCTGTAATATTTGATGTTTTGTTTTTTGTTTTTTTTTTGTCAAAATGATGCAGAATTATTAACATTAATTCCATTTATAATCACCTACAGATCATAAATAATAGACTAAAACACATGAACCAGGACTAAAACAGGACTACACCAGGACTAAACCACAACTGAACCAGGACTGAATCAGGATTAAACCAGGTCTAAACAAGGACTAAACCAGGTCTGATCTTGGACTCGAGAGAGAGAGGGAGAACGTAGAGCCCGAGGAGCAGGGTGTCCACAAAGTGCGATATGGCGACGGCTGCTCTTAGCCCCATGGGACGAGGAGCTCTGCACCCGTTCTTTTGTCTGTGGTCACCCAATGGTCTATGCGGGCGCCCCTCCAGGTCCATCCCAACACTCAGTTCTGGTTCAGTTCTGGTTCAGTCCTGGTTTAGTCCTGGTTCAGTCCTGGTCCTTCATGTCTCAGGTCACTATAGGCGAGTTTCAGCTGACGTCATTGTTATTAAAAGCCCGCGTTGCATGCTGGGAAATATTTTGGTCGGAGGCAAGAAACACGGTAGTGGTCAAACACAGTGTGTAACCTCGCGTATTTATCCCCGATAATGGTAAATTCCTGCTGCATTATCAGATGCACAAATAGAAGCACACGGAAGAAGGAAAATGTCTCTTTTTCGTATTCTGAGTGAAAAGAACCACTAACGGTGAATTAAACGGCTTTCAAACATTCGCAGAGCAAACGTAGAAGATCCTAAGCAAACTCGTGGAATCCAACAAGTTCAACAACACATCGAGACTCTTGGAGGTTTTCATCTTTTCTGCTGTGAATGGCCCAGGAGTTTCCACCAAGTCATTGTGGATATCGCCGAAGTGAATATTTGTCCAGGTAGTTGGCGATTCTGACCAGAAATTTGGTTTGGTCCACCTTTTGTAGGGGTTGAAAAGGGTGATTTGGCTCCATCGATGCTTATGACCAATTTCTGGTCAAATGGTCTTGGGTCCTCTGCCGTTAGAGTGGATAAATAACCGGGATCAATACCCTTTACGTGCTTTCTCGCTCCGTCCGTCATGTTGAATTAGTGTTTCTTGCCGCCGACCAAAATAATTCCCAGCATGCAACGCGCGCTTTTGTCAACAATGAAACTCACCTATAGGACAGTAGTGCAGATTTCATGAGTCTATGCAGTTTGTTTTCATCATTGCCAATAGCTCAGTTTGACTTTTAAATTGTAGCTATTTTATATTTGTGAGGAAGTGGGTGGACGGCGTACCCCCATGTACCACGCCCACTACACCCCTGTTGTCAGGTGTCTTCAGAGCCTAAGAATAGATTATTTTTGAAACATTTTGACATTTTCTCTAATCTCTCTACTACATGCAAGATGGTAAAGTTTAATAATAAAAATAAAGTATAATAATTTAATGCATTACTAGCAAAGGACTACTGGTCCTCTGTGTCCGTCACTCCTCTACCCCTCCCCTGATGCTCTTTTATTGACTGTTGCCGTAGTGTTGCTGATGTTTGGTGGTTATGATCTGACAATGACAACACACACGAGCAGAAAATCACACACGAAGACAAAAAGTTAGGTCACGTCTCCTTGAATTCAGGGAGAAATCGCAGCCAAAGTCTTTAGTCTATTGCTGCGTTTCAGATAACATTAAAACATGGAGGAAGAAAAACTTGTATTGTAAAAAGTTTTTTTTTTTTTCTTGTAATACAGTGAGCTCTCGGGTCCAGTCACTAATAGAAATGATCAGCTTCAAAATTTGTGAATTCACTTTTTGAATATTCCTCAAAATACAAAGTAATCAGTTGGGAAATCTGGCTCTTGTCACATTCTAGAATCTGAAAACCACCAATATTAAGTCCAAAGTCAATATTGGACTACTGGATATCTGCTTTTTTGGGAGGAGTTTGGTATTATTTACAAGTTCCTAGAAGATCCTGGAAAAGTTGAGCTCCGCATCTTTCCTTATTTATTCCCGCAATCATTTCCACTTTAAGACGGTGCTTAAGGCCATCCATGATCTGAGAATTACAGACTTTATTTAACACGCTCTGAAAGGCTGCTAGGGATATTTACGACGGGGATCAGACTGTTTCCTAGAACGAAGTACATCGTCAGACATGGACATAAAGCTCTTTGATTAAAGCATTAAGAATATGGAGAAATGGCACTTTGAACGCGCTCATAAGTCCAGGGACCATAAACTGCACACGACATGCCTCAGTCCCGTTGACTTTATATGGGCGAGGCGTGAATGCTGCGTTGGCTGTTTGTGTATTTTTATGGTCTACGATGTGTTGAAACGTACACAGTGCTCTTGTAGATCTGTGTTATTGCTTTACTAGGAATTTTCTGCAGTATGGCATTAAACTTATCTATAATATCTTGGATGGATATAATTTACGGTGTTTTCATTACGTTAGCTGGCTCGCCTTTCCACAGATCTGACTTGGGACTTTACATGGTGGGGCCAACTGCTTGTCTCCATGGATACAGAGCATAAAGTGGAAAAGTGTAGATCTATGTTTTTGCTTTGTCAGGAATGTTTCAAAGTATGGCATTAAACTCCTTGAAGACCATCCATTTTTACTGTGAACTGGCTTGTTTTTCCACAGATCTGACTTGTAACTTTACTACATCGTGTCACCTGCAGGTCTTTCTGAAGATGGATAAGTCAGTGTTGAAACATAGACTGCGTTTATATGATGATGGTCTGAACAGAAGATGCAAAAGTGGCGTCGCGTCTTCACTTTTTATTCCGCTTTTCCGTTTAGAGGAGAGTTTTAGGGAGGAAATCCGCGTGCATACGGTGACGCGAAAGTGTGTGGAATTCGACTGGGTATGCATGCCAGGCGGCTCGGTGGTGACGCTAGGTGGGGAATCAGATCTGACCAGTTTTGCGTCTTGGGCAGTGTAGACGAAAACACTACGGCGGAGCGTATTCAACTTTTCCACTCTGGAGGGTGGTTTCAGATTTTTTGTTTTTAAGCCCAAAAAACGCCGTCACAGATAAAAAACGCCATCACCTCTGATAAAATATTTTGTCGTTTCTACCCGCAAGCGTTCTCATGTAAACAGGCCCATAGAGCGCTCAAGTAGATCTATGTTATTGCTTTGCCAGGAATGTTCTACAGTATGGCATTAAACTTATATAATTTTGCCTTTATGACAATACTGCATACTGTTGATAAAAAACACCTTGAAAAACATGCATTATCTTACTGTGAGTGGACCGTCTTTCCACAGATCTGACTTGTAACTTTACCAGATGGCATCACCTGTTGGTTTCCATGGAGATGGATAAGTTTAATACTGAAACATACAGTACTCAAGTAGATCTGGGCTTTTACTGTGCCAGGAAGGTTCCAAAATATGGCATTAAACTCCTTAATTTTTACTGTGAGTTTGTCTTTTCACAGATCTGTTTGTCTCCATGGAGATAGATAAGTTACATGCTGAAATGTACGACAGTAGCTCAGTTGGTAGAGAAAAGGTTGGCGGTTTGAATCCCGCTCTCGACAGTGCTGACAATGCAGCAATTTTTGTTGCTAAAAATACCTTGAAAAACATGCATTATTATCCTGTGAGTGGGCTCGCCTGTCCACAGATCTGACTTGAAACTTTACCATAGGGCATGACCTGCTTGTTTCCATGGAGATAGATAAGTTTACTGCTGAAACATACCGTGCTCCAGCAGATCTTATTACTTTGCTTTAAGTATGGCTTTAAACTCCTTGAAATACATTTTTACCGTGAGTTTGTCTTTTCACAGATCTGCTTGTCTCCATGGAGATAGGTAAGTTACATGCTGAAACGTACGATAGTAGCTCAGTTGGTAGAGCGAAGGTTGGGGGTTCAAATTCTGTTCTCGACATAAACATCATTGGTTGAGTGGTCAGATCCACTGACCCACAGATGAATGCTGTCGCTGTGTCCTTGGGCAAGACACTTAACGCACTTCACCCCCAGTGTCTGTGTACTTTGGTGTGTGAATAGGTGAGTGATTCCTTGATGTAAAGCACTTTGATTGCCTCGAAGGTGGAAAAGCACTATATAAAAATGTGACCATTTGCCATACAGTGCAAAGATGTAAATCTACTGTATGTTATTTCTTACCCAGGAATGTTCCACTAAAAGTATAACTATGCATATATCCACCAATCTGACTTATAACTTTACAGCGGAACTACCTGCTTCTCTCTATGACGACTGAAGTTGGATATAATAGATCATTTTAATGCCATATCCTCCTGAGACCTGGCCCATTCATTTGTGTCCTTTATATGGGGAATTATATGGTACTATCTTATACATCAACATGTCCAAACTATGGCCCGGGGGCCAAATGCGGCCCTCAGACAAATTTTTCTTGGCCCTCAGGCTTTCAGGAGAATTGGCCCAAATACCTTGCATCAATTAAAACATAACTTTTTACTGCAAGTTTTTGGAAAATCGACCTTGATAAAGCCAATATTGAATATTTAGTGTGTGGTTTTGAGGATCTTAGCATGAATAAAGACTGATGGATCATTCTAACATGTTAAACATGCACATATCTAAATTATTCACTGTACTGAGCACCAGTCTACGGCCCTCGATCTGCTTCAACTGTGTTTAGATATGTGGCCCTCGATTAAAAAAGTTTGGACACCCCTGTTATACATGATTAAAAAAAAACTCAATGGGAGTTAGTTTGTGGCTGCACTATGATAAAAGAAATTAAAAAGGAGGCTAAAAACTTTCTGAGGTGAGGTGTAGAAGCTTGTCAGATGTGCTGGTCATCAAAAAAGATGTTTTTGTTAGGCTGTTAATTTCACCATCCATTACAGAGAACATGTTATAAAAATATAAATAAAAATGAAATAAACTAAATCTAAAATAGACAGAAAATCTTGGAAAAAAATATATATATTGCAATACGCTTTTTTCTTCGGGCCCCAGGAGGATATGGTGGAACATTCTGGACAAGCTACCTAAAGCCCCACTGCATTAACAGGTTGGACAAAAGATAGACATTTCCTTTATTATTAAGTTATTTTACTAATCCTTGGAGGAAATATTCATGCATAGGCAAGGTGCATGGCTGAAGTGTCTTGCCTAAGGACACAACAGCAGTTTGCATTCAGAGCAGGGATCCAATCACCGACTTTTCCGATTACAACCCCACTCATTGTCATTGTACACCTCCATTTTTGCAGAAAAACTGAAGAGCCATTAAGCTACTCCTGTGCAAATTCACACAGTAGATAGAGGCACGCTAATGTAATAATTTCATTTTAGTCCTTCGCATTTTGTCACGGTCGCCTCAGGGCTGCTTATAATAACTTCTGTGGCTTCGGCGCGGTTAATTCCAGTGTACATTTGGACTTGGCAGCTCCGGAGTGCCAGTCCAGAGTGCCAAACGCCCGCTCCGCTGCACATGTGCGATAAAGAACGGGCATCCCAAACCTTGCGCTGAGATTATGCGTTCAGGTTCTAGACTTTGAAGATGTCATAATTTCAGATGCAGCTAGGGCATTTGTACGGGAAGTCAACGGAGGATTTTACTGTTTTTGAAAGAAATATCCAAAATAGAAGACCACAAATGCTGAACCTTATCGTTATTTGTTTGGGATTGGCTCCACAAACCTGCGAAATTAATCTCACGGTTTAAAGCTACCATCTGCAAGTTTATTCGAGCTGGGGTGACCAGACGTTTGCTATTTACCCAGGACAGTCTCAGTTTTGAACCCTGTGGCCCCTGTCCCAGCAGGTTTATCCAAAACCAGTCATTTGTTCCAGTTTTATACAAAAAATGTCCCAAATGTTCCTATTTTGGACCAATCTGATCCCTGCCAGCAGTAAAGAGAGACATAAACTGTCATTTGTTTAGGTAAAATACAGAAAACCTGCTTAAAAATGACCAAAACACAAAGAAAATGTGACTATACTGACGCTCATGTTAGTTATGAATGAACCAAGTGCAGAACAATTTTCCTTCATTCCACGGTCGTTTCACAATTTTATTATTACCATCCACCACAACCCGGGGGTGTCCCAGTTTTTTATTTTGAAAATCTGGTCACTCTAATTCAGTCCCAACGGGGTTTTGAATTTTGACAACCTGATTATTTTGTTGGTGACCGTTACTTCAATCAGTGGATTTATTCAAATATTTATTAGGCTCCAGAATTATCAGGCCGACACACAAATATGACCAAAACTGGGATTTAAACAACACATTTTCTGGAAGCTGTGATCAATCCAAGCGTTCATGTTTAGGTGAGAGTGTGATTGTATGTGTAAGAGACTTTTTAAGAGCACAAATCAGCTCACCTGTTGTGGTTCCAACTAAATAAAGCTCAGATTAAAGTCTAACAAGCCTCAGACAGAGCAGTACTTACAGTTAGCATCACAACCCAGGGAATGTAGATGACCTCAGCCGCAAAGTAACAACAGACTCCAAGATGATCTGGCTGCAGACATACGGGCGAGTGGAGCTCCACTTTAGACCGGAAACATGTGACCTTCACTTTTATAAAAGAGGAACATGTGACCTTCACTTTTATAAAAGAGGAACATGTGACCTTCACTTTTATAAAAGAGGAACATGTGACCTTCACTTTTATGCAGACCTATAGAGTAAGTCGAGCTCCAGTGCAGAACGGAAAATATTGACTGTGTGTAGTGTAGTTTATAAAATGTTTTTACGTTCTGGAATTTGTTCACACATATATTCAGGGTGCGATTTGTGTGGGGGGATTTTCCATCTTCTGAGTTCTTAGTCTTCTACAAACAAAAAAAAATATTTTCTTCATTATTTTCTTTTTTTTTTTTTCTGTTTTCGATTTTGTGTTTAAATGAATAATGGAAAAAAAGGGGTTTTTCCATGACTTAAACTGAAAAAAAACTAACCAGGCGACCCGACTTCCACCAGACTCCAGACTGAACCAGGACTACCAGGACTACCAGACTAACCAGGACTGAACCAGGACTAAACCAGGACTAAACCAGACACTGAACCAGGACTACCAGGACTAAACCAGGACTGAACCAGGACTAAACCAGGACTAAACCAGGACTAAACCAGGACTAAACCAGACTAAACCAGACTGAACCAGGACTAAACCAGGACTAACCAGACTAAACCAGACTGACTAAACCAGGACTGACTAACCAGGACTAAACCAGGACTGAACCAGGACTAAACCAGGACTGAACCAGGACTAAACCAGGACTGAACCAGACTGAACCAGACTAAACCAGGACTGAACCAGACTAACCAGACTAAACCAGGACTGAACCAGGACTGAACCAAGACTAAACCGGTCTCAGTCCTGGTCTCAATCCCAGTCTCATTCCTGGTCTCAGTCCTGGTCTGGTCCTAGTCTCAGTCCTGGTCTGGTCCTGGTCTCAGTCCTAGTCTGGTCCCAGTCTCAGTCCTGGTTCGGTCCCAGTCTCAGTCTGGTCTGGTCTCAGTCTCAGTCCTGGTCTCAGTCCTGGTCTGGTCCAGTCTCAGTCAGTCTCAGTCTCAGTCCTAGTCTCAGTCCTGGTCTCAGTCCTGGTCTCAGTCCTGGTCTGGTCTCTTAGCCCTGATCACCCGACAGTCTATGCGGTTGCACCTCCAGGCCTGACCCAGCACTCAGTCCCAGTTAGGGTTAGGGTTAGTCCAGTTTTATTCCTGTTTTAGTCCAGGTTCAGTCCAGGTTCAGTCCAGATTCAGTCCTGGTTCAGTCTGTATGTGACAGAAAATCCAGCATCGCAGTTTAAGTTACAGAAACAGGAAACGGCAGTTATCAGTTTTTTTTTTTTTCCATTATTCATTTAAACACAAAATGAAAAACTGAAAAACAAATCATTATCCTTTTTTTCATTTTGGTTTTGGAGACAAACAATTAAGAAATTATTATTATTATTTTTTTTTTTTCATTTTCTTACTTTTGGTTTTATTTTGAAAAACAAATGAACTAATAACACTCTGATTCTGCAGCCAGACCGTTCTCCCAGTCTCACCCTGCAGCTCAGACAGTCCTGACTGCACCAGCGCGATAAAGACGGGACATCCCAAACCTCCAGCTAATCCTGCCGTGAGTGTTTCTCCTTCCGATTACCGCGTACCTCTGGAGTACTTGTACGTCTGCGTCCTTACGTCTACAGCGAGCACAGCTGGCCAGGCCCCCAGCCCGGAGGAGGAGCCGCTGACATCCACCCCGTTCAACAAGTACGCTAATAAATACTTAATACGTCGCACAAGGAGGACATCTGGCGTTTCAATCGTCTTAGCCTCTTCACGCGCTCGTCGTTTGCATGTACATTTATGGTAAACAAGAAAACACGCAGCGATTGGCCTGTAGCTGATAAATGACTGGTTCTGGCCCGGGGCGGATGGTGTGGATATGAGGGAGGAGAGGATAGACGAGTGGAGCTGGAAAACAGCAACATCTGGATTCAAGAGGCACTGATACATGAGTTCAGGCCCCGCTCGGTATTCAGGGCACATGCGGTGTTTGAAGGCCATTTCTGAATGAGAATTGTTGATCAATTTGGGCGATTTGCGGTGTTGCATATAACACATTTGGAAAACTAGACGACTAACTAACCAACTGTTTTTGGTTTGTTTTTTTCTAGTCCATTTTTGTCTAATTGTGTGATTTGAATATTTCTATGGGGAACTTTCTTGAATATGTAATTTTCAACACTTTTCAGTTCCAGGTGTTCAGTTTAGAGTCTGTAGTGTGTTCTCATATGGTTAGTGCTAGATAATCGGCTTTTGTTGCTATGAACAAGCCTATATTTTTGTGTTTTATGTTTTATCTCCTGGTGTAAGTTGAAATAAGGCGACATTAGGTAAGTGACACATTTGGTTTTACAGTTACTTCTTCTAAGTACAGTGATCCCTCGTTTATCGTGGGGTTACATTCTAAGAATAACCCGCAATAGGTGAAATCTGCGAAGTAGTCAACTTTATATTTTACAGTTATTACATCTGTTTTAAGGCTCTAAAACCCATCAACACACACTTTATACACTTTTCTCAGAGGACAGTTACAATCCTTTCCCATCCTTCTTAAAACTTATTGCTGCTGTCGTCCTTATGTTATTTTCCTCCTTCTTTATGTAACGAACTGAACAGTGTTGTGCAAGTTCACACTTTTCATGAACTAGTTCAAAGTTCAATTCACACATGTTCAAAGTGAACAGTTCAAGTTCATAGTTCACAATTTTAATGTTGAACTAGTTCAAAGTTCAGTTCATTTTATTTTTAGGTGAGATATGTAAATGAAAGGCTGAACTTATTTTTCAAACTGACTTCTGGTTTACAGCATCTTTACAAGATATTAACCATAAACACTCCAGAGCCACATCAACCCGTTTGAGATTATAATATGTTAATGTAATTCAGCTTTGTTTAAACAAAACTGTAAAAGCTGGAAAAAAGCAGCTTTGTCCTTGTGCGCTGATGCATCAGCTTCTGTCGAACATGACTATATGTGTTCTTTCTGTGTCAGAGGGATGTCACTGCAACTTTTGGATATATTTCAGAAAATGGGCTCCATCCTGTTTTTTTTTTACTCTATCCCCGTCAAAGTACACAGAGAGCATGAATCTTTTGTTGTATTTGTGTGTTTGCCAGTCAAGTTTGATTGGCTTTCCCATTGAGAAACACAAGAACCAGTACGTTCCGCTAGAGCTGCCGGTGGAGCCGCCTTCGTGTTAACTCGCGGCTGTGGTTTCGCGAGGTTAAGTGCGAGGAGACCTTGTCACTCGTCAGGTGAAATCAAATTCCAATGTTTAATTGAACCCCAACAGTGATGTACGTCGTTCATCTCACATAATTTGAACAAATTTGTGTTCAAGTTCTTGATTTACAAAAGTGCTGTGTTCAGTTCAAAGTTCACTGAAAAATGAACGTGTTCAACGAGCGCGTTCTTTTGAACTTGTTCATGCACAACACTGGAACTGAAGATTCATTTATTCTGTAATGGAGCCTACAGTGCAGAGTCCTGCATGGGTCCATTTTTGGAGACCTGCACCCACACAGTACAGGACCACACCTGCCCGTTACCCCAAGATTATATCAAACTTTTGCGCTGCCTACGCCACGGACTGAACCAAAACTAAACCAGGACTAACCCAGGACTAACCTAGGACTGATTCCAGGACTGAAGAGGAGGACTAATCCAGGACTGAACTAGGACTGAACCAGAAGTGAACCAGAACTCACTGTCAGGACGGGCTTGGAGATGACCGCAGGAGAAAGGACTGACAGAGAGCTTCGCACCTCACAGTAAGCGTGGCAATTGCCCGATCGCGCTGCATTTCAGAATCACACTGCTAGAGATCCAACATTTATGTAAATTTGGCTGAACACATTCTGTACTGTACAGGAAACACAGCACGGAGGAGACTGACTGACAATGATCTACAGTCCCTTAGCCAATCAGGACGCAGGGAGAGGAACACATGCACATTCATACACTGTAAAAAAAAAAATCCGCAAAACAGCGAGGCAGAGAAAGGTGAACCGCGATATAGCGAAGGACGACTGTACTCCAAAACATTTTCTCTAACCTTCTGGTGCACCTCCATCAGAAAAGTTACATGGTGCACCTTTGATTATCATTTCATTTCATAAAGAATTAATGCCATTCTGCACCTATGGACTCTCGCCACCAATCACATACATTTGGTCAGTTGGTGAAATGTCTTGCCCAAGAAAACAACAGTAGTTAATTGCAGACAATAGACGGCGTAAAAGACAAATGGTAACCAGTTTTAGAGAGCTAGATATAGTAAACGTAGTCAAAACACGTCATAATATTAATATATGATCCATTAGTCGAGGCATCTGAGTGGTTGAGCTGTAAAAAGGAGGTAAAAACATTGTAAGAGTGTTCAGGTGTGACAGAAGTTGCATTAGCCTAATATGTGACCTGTAATTGTCCCTGTCACATCGTGAAGAGCAGCAGATGTGAGTCTGTCCTTCACTGTCACTGTGAGAGACGAACCTTTTCAAAGTGTTATACAGACGACACCACAGGGACGTCTAATCTGCACTTTCCTCTGACGCCAAAACTACTAACTACAGCCCACGACAGGAGCAAAACCACTGACAGGAGCACACACTAACTACAGCCCACGACAGGAGCAAAACCACTGACAGGAGCACACTAACTACAGCCAGCCGACAGGAGCAAAACCACTGACAGGAGCACACTAACTACAGCCCACGACAGGAGCAAAACCACTGACAGGAGCACACTAACTACAGCCCACGACAGGAGCAAAACCACTGACAGGAGCACACTAACTACAGCCCACGACAGGAGCAAAACCACTGACAGGAGCACACACTAACTACAGCCCATGACAGGAGCAAAACCACTGACAGGAGCACACTAACTACAGCCCACGACAGGAGCAAAACCACTGACAGGAGCACACTAACTACAGCCCACGACAGGAGCAAAACCACTGACAGGAGCACACTAACTACAGCCCACCGACAGGAGCAAAACCACTGACAGGAGCACACTAACTACAGCCCACGACAGGAGCAAAACCACTGACAGGAGCACACTAACTACAGCCCACGACAGGAGCAAAACCACTGACAGGAGCACACCACTAACTACAACCAGCCGACAGGAGCAAAACCACTGACAGGAGCATACTAACTACAGCCCACGACAGGAGCAAAACCACTGACAGGAGCACACTAACTACAGCCCACGACAGGAGCAAAACCACTGACAGGAGCACACTAACTACAGCCCATGACAGGAGCAAAACCACTGACAGGAGCACACTAACTACAGCCCACGACAGGAGCAAAACCACTGACAGGAGCACACCACTAACTACAGCCTGCCGACAGGAGCAAAACCACTGACAGGAGCACACCACTGAATGGAGCAGACCACTGACAGGAGTATCCCACTGACAGGAGCATCTCACCGACAGGAGTATCTCACTGACAGGAGTAAACCACTGACAGGAGCAGATCACTGACAGGAGCAGACCACTGACAGGAGCAGACCACTGACAGGAGCATCTCACTGACAGGAGCAGATCACTGACAGGAGCAGACCACTGACAGGAGCATCTCACTGACAGGAGCAGACCACTGACAGGAGTAGACCACTGACAGGAGCATCTCACTGACAGGAGCAGACCACTGACAGGAGTAGACCACTGACAAGAGCATCTCACTGACAGGAGCAGACCACTGACAGGAGACCACTGACAGGAGCATCACTGACAGAGCAGCACTGACAGGAGCAGACCACTGACAGATCACCAACAGGAGTAGACCACTGACAAGAGTAGACCACTGACAGGAGTAGATCACTGACAGGAGTAGACCACTGACAGGAGTAGACCACTGACAAGAGTATCTCACCGACAGGAGTAGACCACTGACAGGAGTAGACCACTGACAGGAGTAGATCACTGACAGGAGTAGACCACTGACAGGAGTAGACCACTGACAGGAGCAGATCACCAACAGGAGCAGATCACTGACAGGAGCAGACCACTGACAGGAGCAGACCACTGACAGGAGCAGACCACTGACAGGAGTAGACCACTGACAGGAGCAGATCACCAACAGGAGCAAAATCACTGACAGGAGTAGACCACTGACAGGAGCAGACCACTGACAGGAGCAGACCACTGACAGGAGCAGATCACATGTATTAGTATGTACAAGACAAACTCCAGGTGAACACTTCATACTGTTTGGAGGAGGATGGAGCAGGAGATTAAGGTTTGTTTAAGGCGTCCAGTTCACATGCAAAGATCATGTGGATGTGCGTTTAGGGCCTCCTGCGTTTTTGTGGTGCATCTTAAGGCGTCAGCGTGGCAAATCTGGTGTTGAAGTGACACATCTTGAGAGTTCAGGTGCCAATCCTCTGAGCGTCGGTATCAGAA
Source organism: Boleophthalmus pectinirostris (assembly GCF_026225935.1). Lineage (NCBI taxonomy): Eukaryota > Metazoa > Chordata > Actinopteri > Gobiiformes > Gobiidae > Boleophthalmus > Boleophthalmus pectinirostris. The sequence continues at coordinate 7,350,773 of NW_026571175.1, forward strand.
GTTAAAAATGCTGAACTTCTGGTATCAGACGCGCAGTGTTGGGGAGTAACGGATTACATGTACTCGAGTTACGTAATCAGAGTACAAATTATGAGTAACTGTATTCAGTTACATTTACTGTTTACGTGAGTGGTAATTAGATTACAGTTACTTGGTTTAAATAAATGGATTACACAGAGGTATTTTCCTGTTTTCACATTTTGGGCTATATCCCTTTTTTTGGTATTTCCACTCATTGCTGGACACTAAATCAGGTCTAAACCAGGTCTAAAACCAGGTCTAAACCATGTCTAAACCACCACTAAAACCAGGGCGAAACTCTGTCTCAAACAGGATTTAACAGGACTAAATCATGCCATGCGGACCATGTCTCCTCTTCTATCAATAATATTTTTAATTTGGTTTAATAAAGTCTGGTCTTTTTATTTTCTTTTAGCAGACAAAACATCTATGTTAACATATCCTAGTCTTTGCTACTTTACAGCAAGTCAAGTAATCCAAAGTATTCAGATTACATTACTCACTTTAAAGGTTGTATGGAGGATTTTTTTTTTGTTTCAAGTTGTCAGTGATAGCATTATAGAGGTGCAGTAGCCTTGTAATTATGATGACCAAAAAAAAGAGAATAAAAATTCATCAACTCTGGACGTGGTGGGGCTAAACATTTGCCAATAGATAACGACACTGCCTCGTTATCTGTTAGCTGACAGGCTGTCAATCAAACTCCCTACGTTTCTAGCGTAACTGACTTGCCTGCGCCGCCGCCGGTACGTGGTTTATGTACACCTGTCACGCAGTCCACAGACGCAAGCCCCACAGACGCTGTTTACTCCACCAACGCAACAGTTCTTAGCGGCTTTTTTTGACCTATAAGATATAGGTCGCAGTTCGCACAAAGTTTGTTGCAATGGCGACAAGAATCCAGGAGCAGTTCGCCGCAAAAGAAAGTCGTTTTTGAGGTCGATGAAAGAAGAAGACAAGGGGAAAAGCAGCGAAGCAAATAAGGTGATTCTTGAAGATTCATTCCAGCGATGGCGCGACTGAAGCAGACGCAGGGTCTAAAGACTGACGCACTGGTCGCCAAATTACTCCTGGACAGGAAACTTCTGCTTATTATGAAAACGTACTTTATTTCCAAGAGCAAGACAAACGTTTTTCAGGACACGAAACATATCCTATGTCTGAAAACGTAATTTTCAAGCAAAGAAAAGTCCGCTTGCTGCTGCGTGTTGTAGCTAATTCATTCGCACTGAATCTCCGCGCAACCTTCTCTGCACCCCTTTCCTGCTCCTCTCCCCGCTGCCCGTTCCGCTCTTCCCCCTGCTCCTCACTTCTCCGGGCACGGAATCTCTGCGCACCGCCCCCCTCTCCTCTCTCCTCCTCTCTCCCTGCTCTGCTCTTCTCCCTGCTCCTACTTCTCGTCCGCGAACGAAATGTCCGCACACCCGCTCCTCACTTCTCCGCCTTGTCTAACCAACACTGTAGTTAGTTGTTTACAAGTCATGTGCAGCTCAGTAAACAAACTGTTTCTGGCGTAAAGAGGAGGAGGCGTTTCACGTAACTGTAGGGGATTCAGCAACATTGAAAAAGGACAAACATTACTCATCCTCTATTTAAGTAATTTAATGGATTACATTACAAACTACATTTTGGGGTATGTAATCTGTAATCTGTAGGGGAATATATTTTAAAAGTCACCTTCCCAACACTGCAGACGCGTTAACCAATCAGGGACAACTATCCAGGGACGTAGCACGTTATTATCCAGAAGAAGAAGAAAGCGAAAGACCCGGGAACCAGTGCAAAAAGCAACAAACATTAGCGTAGTATTAATATATCCACGCCACAACGGGCGTACAGTGGAGTATAAATATATACACGCTGCAGCCGCTGAGCCAGTCACCTTCACTGATGGGTTTTACATAGTAAATACCCTAAAGTCACTCTCTCGACCTGTTCTGCCATCATTCCAGGAAAAGACCAGGACTGGGCACTTGTTTCCAGGGCAACAGACACCCTGGACGCGCATCAAGTATTGTTCTCCCGTTCGTCCACATTGTCCAAGACGCATGTCAACGTTGTTAGGGTTAGGGTTGGCTGTGGTATTCTGAAAAGACCAAAATATTTACATCAGAAACTATACAACTTCCATTCAAATGAATATGAGAAAAACACAATAAACATAAACATAATAAATATGTGAACTTAAACCTTGAAAGTTTGAAGAATATTAAAGGCAGAATAGGAAAAAAAATACCTACAAAATGGGTAAATATACTATGGTTGGACGTTGGATGGACAGAACTGACTAATTTCTTATAAAACTCACCTTTTAAAAAACTGAACTGGGAATGAGACATGAGAGTTTGATATAACCAATAATATTAGCGCTGGTATGAAAACCAGCCCCGACAAACTGCCCATCCCTGAATCCACCGTGGCTAACGCTAACAGTCTCACGCCTGCTCCGCTCTGCCGATAATGAGAGGAGGGCTGCGTCATGCTTCTTCTCAGGGACGTTTTATCACCGTGTCCTCTGGATGTGAGCAGGTGAGGACAGGTCTGGCTCTCCCCATTCAGATAAAAGCTTCTATATCTGCACTGGACTTTATCTGTTACATTATATTCTCCTCACACAGGCCGATATGGATCTAATCTGCGAGAGCTTGTTTTTTTTGTTAGTAGTCTGAACCGTGTATTCTTTACTGTACTTTCAATACATTTGTTCAATCACAAAGATGCTGGTTCATTGTTTTTCAAGCAAAACAATGCATTTTAAAGATTGTGAAAGGTTATATGGTTATAGCGAAGGTCTAACAAATTCTAATAGCTTGTGTCCCTTTGTGCCCACTATTCATTTTTCAACAGAATCTTCTTTCCACTTTTTGGCTGTGATATACTGTACAAGGCTTTATTCTTTTGTACCTGTTTTAACTTTATTTGAAATTGTATACATATAAGCCTAATGTATTCGACAATATTTAAATCATTTAGCCTACAGTAGGGTTGTCAAAAGTATCGAAAGTCAGATACTAATCGATATTCACAGGACGGAAATAAACCTTTCCTGAAAAGCTTTAGAGTTACCTTAAAGAGATCATGTGACCGTACTTTCTGATTTATGTTCTAATGTTGTTTCCTCATCACAAACAGACCTGGACTTGTGTTTTTTGTTTCATTCACACATGTTTAACACACAAACCCTGCAGATTTAGGCTTCGCTCAAACTGAAAAGACTCTGTTCCACCTTGTGATATCATGCAGTAATACAGAAAGTGCTCCAACTAGGTACTACTACTTGTGCTACTACTAGGGCTACTACGAGGGCTACTACTACTACTACGAGGGCTAGGGCTACTACTAGGGTTACTACGAGAGCTGCTACTACTACTACTACTACTACAAGGGCGGCTACTATTACTACTATGAGAGCGGCTACTACTACTGATACAAGGGCGGTTACTACTACTACGAGGGGGGTTACTACTACTACTACTAAGAGGGCAGCTACTACTACTACTACTACTACTACTACTACTACTACTACTACTACTACGAGGGCAGCTACTACTACTACTACTACTACTACTACTACTACAAGGGCGGCTACTATTACTACTACTACTACTACTACTACTACTACTACTACTACTACTACTACTATTACTACTATACTACTACTACTACTACTACTACTACTACTACTACTACTACTACTACTACTACTACTACTACTACTACTATTACTACTATTACTACTACTACTACTACTACTACTACTACTATACTACTACTACTACTACTACTACTACTACTACTACTACTACTACTACTACTACTACTACTACTACTACTACTACTACTACTACTACTACTACTACTACTACTACTACTACTACTACTACTACTACTACTACTACTATTACTACTACTACTACTACTACTACTACTACTACTACTGCGTTCCTGTCTGGGTTCTTGGATCGTGCTCAGAGGACACAGGGGAGATCAGTGTTCTTCTCACATCAGCTGCTTGTTCCTTGGGGTTTAACTCCCTACATTGTGGTGAGTGCGTGAGCCCAGTAACCTCTCCAGTTTGTTGCTCAAGAGTTTTGTGGCTTTATTTACATTGACTCACATAATAACAGGCACTTGGTGACTGGCTTGCCCCGGTCGCCCTAGTCTCAGTCACTTCACCAGATCCACAGAGAATGATAATGATGCTACACTAAAAATGTAATGTTTTGTAATTTATATCTAATTAATGACAATAGTAAGGTTTTACCTTAGCTTGAATTGTTGTTACATTATGTAAATGTAATCCATGTAGGGGCTTTACAGGGGCGGCAACCCCTATTCTGACATACGTCACTCCGGCAGACCCCTGTGTAACCGGCTTACAGGATAATGAACAACACCGTGTTTGTGCTGTGTGGTTGGGTCTATGACACAACACAAAGAAAAAAAATCAGTCAGATGATTTTTTTTCACTTTAATCCATGGGACAGACTAATAGCCCAGGATTACTCATACACGAATGAAACAAAACACAACTCTGGTACGTTTCTGAGGAAATAACAACATTACAACATGTCATATAGCTCATAAGACTCAATTTTGTGTAATATAGGATCTTTAAACTGTATCTACAGTGACCAGACATCCTCATTTTCCTGGGACAGTCCTGATTTTGAGAGTTACATCCTGTGTCCTTGTGGAAATCCCCCAAACCATTGATTTGTCCCGGTTTTGCACAAGCTCCATCTCATTTTCTATTGTGTCTCACCTTAACCATTTGGCCTGATGGAAAAGCTGGCTGGATTTCGTGCCGAGAACACCGGCACAAAGTTTGGTGGAAAGGTGAGAACAGGGCAAAACGTGTTCAACAAACTGGATAAGGCCACCACCAACAGCCTGGTCCAAAACAGGTGGGAAGTTTGCATAGCACAATTTGTGAATAACTCTAAGTGCTTTAGAGAATGAAGCTATTTACATATTTTCATTTATACTCTGGATTGAGGAGACATCTGTACAACTTAGACTATTGAATGTGTAGCAGAGGGAGGGGGTAGCTCAGGATCCCCACTTTCATATTTAATAGTTTAATTATAACACAGGTAAGTCTGGTCAAAACAATGGACAAAGGCAGTAAATAGTGGAAACAAATACAATTCTTTATTTCGTTATAATATAATATTAAAAAGAGTTCATTTTACACATCTAAAAAGTACACATTAAAAAGGTGCTGTAGTATTTTTCTTTTTAGATGTAAAGAGCTAGGTGCTCTGAGAATTTAGATGTTTTAAAGTGCAAGGTGCTACTACATTGCATTATCTATTGCACAAATTGCCCCAGCCAATAAATATATACACACTACAGCAACTACACTAACTCTACAGATAAAGGAATTTAAGGGCGAACTCTGAGATCAGACTTTGCGAGAGAATTTGAGAGCAGAAACACAGCAGCAGCATAATCTGCCACATAAAAATATACTTATTACCACACAAACGCCACCACCCCAAATTTACACCAACAAGAGCCTCTACCTGGATTCTAGAAGGAGAGTACCCTACATGGGGAGCGCGTTAGGAGCCACCGTCACCACCGCCTGCTCCAAATAACACCTTTGAACATAGTAATCAGAAACATTGCATTAAGGCACTTTCTACAAAACAATGCATCGCCTTCACTAGCCATCGAAAGCCCCGACTGCCCTGACCTGAGACATGAGGGACCAGGACTGAACCAGGACTAAAACAGGACTAAACCACGTCTAAAACAGCACTAAAACAGGACTAAAAGGAATAAAACTGAAATAAAACGGGACTAAACCAGAACTGAACCTGGTCTGAGTGTTGGGATGCGCCCGCGTAGACTGTTGGGTGACTGCAGGTGACCCAATCGCACTTTGTGGACACCCTGCTCCATGGGCTCTCGCTCTCAAGTCGAAGATAAGTCCTGGTTTAGTCCTAGTTTAGTCCTGGTTTAGTCCTAGTTTAGTCCTGGTTTAGACCTGCTTTAGACCTGGTTTAGTCCTTTAGTGACACCAGTAAACAAAGCTATTTTGAATGGAAGTCAATGGGACAAAAATGTACAGTACCGAAGGACCACAGGTGTGATTATTTTGATTATAAACCATTCAATTAATGTGATCTTGAAATAAAACACAGAAACTAAAGATACAGTGGTCCCTCATTTATCCCACGATATAACCCAAAAAATAACCCACGATAGGTGAAATTCACGAAGTAGTCAACTTTATATTTTACAATTATTATATCTGTTTTAAGGCTGTAAAAGCCCTCACCACACACTTTATACACTTTTCTTCCACAGGACAGTTAATTTTGCATCCTTCTTAAAACTTATTGCTGCTGTTGTGCTTTTGTTATTTTCCTCCTTCTTTATGTAACAAACCGAAGATTCATTTATTCTGTAATGGAGCCCAACAGTGCAGAATCCTGCACGGGTCAGTTTTTGGAGACCTGCACTCTCGCAGTACAACACCGCACCTGCCCATTAACCCGAGATTATATCAAACATTTGCGCTGCATACGGCACGCACTGAACAAGACTTAACATGGACTAACCAAAGACTGATTCCAGGACTGAAGAGGAGGACTAAACCAGGACTGAACTAGAACTAAAACAGGACTAAACCAGAACTAAAACAGGACTAAACCAGAACTAAAACAGGACTAAACCAGAACTAAAACAGGACTAAACCAGAAATAAAACAGGACTAAACCAGAAATAAAACAGGACTTAACCAGAACTAAAACAGGACTAAACCAGAACTAAAACAGGACTAAACCAGAAATAAAACAGGACTAAACCAGAAATAAAACAGGACTTAACCAGAACTAAAACAGGACTAAACCAGAACTCACTGTCGGGACAGGCTCAGAGGTGACCACAGGAGAAAAGACAAACTCCGCACTTCACGGAACTAATCGCAGCCGTCACCCGATCGTGCTTTGTGGACACCCTGCTCAAGGTTCTCTCTCTTAAGTCCAAGATTAGTCCTGGTTTAGACCTGGTTTAGTTCTGGTGTAGTCCTGGTTTAATCCTGCTTTAGTCCTGACCTGCCCATGTGTAATCACTACCCACCCCTAATCAGAACACAGAGAGAGGGACACAATGCGCGTCCATACAAAAAAAAAGCATTCAAAATTGTACTAAAAGAAAATCCGCAAAACAGCGAGACCGCGAAAGGTGAACCGCGATATAGCGAGTGAAGACTGTACATCACAAAATACACAACCTCACCAATTTTGGTGCTTATTTGGTGCAATAACGCCAAAGTTATGCAAAAAGAAAAGTTGAGATGTACAAAAACTTACCTAGGGGTGTAGAAGGTTTAAACATGTGCGAATGAAACACACCACAACTCCGTGTACGTTTATGATGAGGTAACAACATTCTAACATGACTGAAAGCTCATAAAAATGTGTGTAATATATAGAGCTTTTAAGCCAAACAGTACTTCCAGCAGATGAAAATAGCGTTGATAGCACAAGTATCTTTATGTATTAGGCGTATGCATCTGTAGTCAGTATGTCTGCACGATACAACTCATTTAAATTCAGTGGTACATTTGAAATCAGTCATGCACTAGTCCATGAACATGTTAGCTCCACCGCAATCTCCCCATCCCTCTCCTTATGGACACACCGCACTCGTCACGCATGTAAATCCTCCTCTCCCATCTCCATTACAGACACACTCAACTGTTCATCTGGAACATAGAACAGAAATACAATATAAAGGCTAAGCTATGATCCCAATTTGCTTTCCTCGTCCGCAAGATTGATTTTATAATACTTTTATAATACGTTTTTATCACCGACTGCAACTTCTCCATCGCTGAACGTCCTGTACCACGGAAAATGGATTCTCGTGAGGTTTAAGACGTGTTATAAAGTCGTTACCTCGTCCAAAACAGACCTGGACTTGTGTTTTGTTTTATTCACACGTGTTTGAGTAATCCTGCATGCTTTATTAGTCTGTCTACATCTCCAAAGCTGATAATGCTCTGTTCCAGTTTACAGTTACTTTCAGGGGTGTAGTGGACTTCTCCCGACGTGAGATACAAAAAAATTATGATAATATAAAAAAGCTACAATTTAAATGTCAAACTGGAGCGATTGGCAATGATAGAAACAATCTGCATAGGCTCATGAAATCTGCACTACTGTCCTATAGAGACCTGAGACATGAGAGACAGGACTGAACCAGGACTATAACAGGACTGAACCAGGACTGAACCAGGACTGAGTGTCGGGATGGGCGTGGATGTGTGCCCACGTAGACCGTCGGGTGACTGCAGGCGAAAGGACCAGCGCAGAGCTTCACGTGCTTTGTGGACACCCTGCTCCACGAGCTCAGGGTTCTCTCTCTCAAGTCCAAGATTAGTCCTGGTTTAGTCTTGGTTTAGTCCTGGTTTAGACCTCTTTTAGTCCTGATTTAGTCCTGGTTTAATCCTGGTTTAGTACTTCTGGTTCAGTCCTGGTTCAGTTCTAGTTTAGTCCTGGTTCAGTCCTAGTTGAGTCCTGGTTTAGACTGGTTTAGACCTAGTTTAGACATGGTTTAGTCCTGGATTAGTCCTGGTTTAGACCTGGTTTAGTCCCAGTTTAGACCTGGTTTAAACCTAGTTTAGACATAGTTTAGTCCTGGTTTACACCTGGTTTAGTCCTGTTTTAGTCCTGGTTTAGTCCTGGTTTAGACCTAGTTTAGTCCTGGTATAGTCCTGGTTCAGTCCTGGTTCAGTCCTGTTTGAGTCCTGGTTTAGTCCTGGTTTAGTCCTGGTTTAGTCCCAGATTAGACCTGGTTTAAACCTAGTTTAGACATAGTTTAGTCCTGGTTTAGACCCAGTTTAGAACTGGTTTAGACCTAGTTTAGTCCTGGTTTTAGTCCTGGTTTAGATCTGGTTTAGTCCCAGATTAGACCTGGTTTAAACCTAGTTTAGACATAGTTTAGTCCTGGTTTACACCTGGTTTAGTCCTTGTTTAGTCCTGTTTTAGTCCTGGATTAGTCTTGGTTTAGACCTAGTTTAGTCCTGGTATAGTCCTGGTTCAGTCCTGGTTCAGTCCTGTTTGACTCCTGGTTCAGTCCTGGTTTAGACCTGGTTTAGACCTGGTTTAGTCCTGGTTCAGTTCTGGTTCAGCCCTGGTTCAGTTCTGGTTTAGACCTGGTTCAATCCTGGTTTAGACCCGGTTTAGAACTGGTTTAGACCTAGTTTAGTCCTGTTTTAGTTCTGTTTTAGTCCTGGTTGATGTAAAAAAAAAACATAAAATTTGACTGATTTTTACTGGACTGGCGCCTTTCTGTTCGTACTGAAAGTGAGTTGGGGGGAACAATGACATCACGACTTGCATACTCCCACTTAAAAAATCCCCACTACACCACTGGTTACCTTTTATCTTTAGTTCAGAACAGATTGGCAGTTCCAGGGCTGAAAATATCCCAAAAATGATCTAGTGAAACAAAACACAACTCCAAGTCTGTTTGTGATGATTAAACTACATTCTAACATAGATCAGAAAATAGTGTCATATGGGTCCTTTAAGAGCTGGAATCCGCTTAGTTCTTTGTGTTTTTCGCTCCAGAAGGCAGAGTGGGTGATATTTGGGTCCAGTTTGAGTGAGTTCTGGGTGAGGTTGGCACTTGGCAGCTCGTGGGTTGGGTCTCCTCCCTCCCCTGTCCACCGCTCGTCTCCTGTCCAAAAGTCTTAATGCGAAATACGAAAGTGTGTGTGTTTAAACTGACAGGTTTCCGTTAGAGTTTAAATAGTACTTGTAGTAAATATTTAGCATAGTTTTACATGAGTGAAGAGGTCATTTGTGGAGAAAAGCTGTACAAAAATACAAGTAGTGCTGAGTTCTATAGAATCCCTCAATGTCATCAACACAGACAACTCCATCCAAGAGACAGTTTACGCACAAGGAAGTCACTTTTCTCACTGTTTGAATCTTAAATTTGCCAAGTAAAAGGGTTATCATTTATTCTTACTAGTCTCTGATAACGATTGAGCTCATTAAAGGTTACGTTTTCTTTACAGTATGATTTCTAATGGTTATGGAATTACCTCTGCATCCAGTCCAATCCAAATTTATTTGTATAGCACATTTTCTAAACAAGACAGTTTCCAAATATTTCACAGTATTAGCTTTAACAGAATCAATAGTTAATAATAATAAAAATCAATGAATAATTAAAAAAAAAGGCAGTACTAAACAAATTTAAATGGATAAAAACAATAAGTAAGTAAATAAAAGACACACAGGACTACACAACTCACGTGGTGTTAAGTGAGAATAAAAGAGAGTCTAAAACACTCCACTAGGGGATGCTGTTCAGACATGAGGGGGCAGAGGGTTCCAGAGCTAGGTCAGAGTCTTAGAGCTGGAGCTGGAGCTGGCCCTCGGACTTCAGAGCAAGTGCTGGTGAAAATCTGGATGAATTCCGAGAGGTATTGTGAGGCAGGTCCATTCAAAGCTTTAAAAACAAATAAAAATCTTATTAATGAATTAACAGGAAGCCAGTACAATGATGCAAGAATTGGGGTAATGTGATTGTGCTTTTTTTCTCTCTGTTCAAAGACAGACTCTGGACTAACTGCAAGAGATGAAGTGTACTTTGGTAGATTCCTGTGTAGAGTGCATTGCAGTAGTCCAGACGAGTACAGATAAAACATATACCATAAGATTTTTTATAAAATCTTAAATTAATGAACAAATTAAACAATTGTTAAACATTTTTAGTTAAATGAGTTTAACAGTCATCTGCCTTTAGAGTCAAGAGTATTGCATTTTTCAAACTATAAGTTGTACTTTTTTCATGGTTTGGGTGTTTCCTGCGACTTATACTTATAACTTATATATGCAAATTTTCAGACTGACAGCCATGAGAGGGCGCTCTAGGCTTTTGTATCAGTTTTCTGTGCATGTCTCCTGCAGAAAAAGCCACTGTCCTGCTGCAAGTTGTGAAATATGCTGCAGAAAATAGTAATTGAGCAGGAGAGAGTTTGGAGTGACCGAGAAACTTGTGATGGACTGTCAGAAAGTGGGGATGGAGAACACAGGTTCATGGCAACCGGGAGGGTGCACCATGTAACTTTCCTGGAAGTCACTGGACGACAAAGCCTGAACTTCAGTGACAACCGAAGTTGAGTGGAGTTGCTCAGCACCGAGGATGAAGACTTCAATGGATTCAGTGGATTTAGTGATTTGGAGTGAGATGGAGAGTTTGGTAAACTTATGCTCTGTTGTTTATGCCATAGTTATCTGAATAAGTGTTAAAATGTTACATTAACATATTAACGTCTATTCAGTCTGTTGTTCTCTGTTCTATTGTTATTACTAGAACTTGCCTTTCAAGATAAAATGTCGGTTCCTGGTCCCTGATTTTATATATAAAATAAATTTCCCCAAAAAAGTGTGACTTATAGTCCAGTGTGACTTCTATGTATTTTTCTTCTTCATTATACATTTGTTGGCTGGTGCGATTTATACTCCAGAGTGACTTATAGTCTGAAAAATATGGTACTTTAAATTCCATGTGTCATTTGGGAGCTGTTTTTTAACATATACATCTGCATTAAATCATTAAAACAACAGTCTTGTGTGAATATGATTAATATTGAATTTGATAAAACTGTAAGAGGAGGAGAGGATGAAGTGCTGGTGTGGGGACAAAGCCGTTCAAATAGTCAAACAGTTGTATAAATCTAAAGATAAACAGCAGCTGTTTGAGAGGCGCCTGTGCCACAGTCACATCAAACCCACACTCTTCTACACAGCCTCACGGAGCCTCGAGCAGGACATGTTGTGCAGGGACCAAAATGGCTCCTGTCAGTCCCTGCCTGTCCCTGTTTGTCCCCGTCTGTCCCTGTCACTCCTGTCTATCCTGTCCATCCCTGTCTGTCATTTTTTCCTCCGTCTGTCTCTCTCAGTCCATGCCCGTCCCTGTCAGTCCCTGTCAGTCCCTGTCTATCCTGTCCATCCCCCGTCTGTCATGTCTGTCCCTGTCAGTCCCTGTCACCTCCTCTCCTCTTGTACCTCTGTGACACTACATCTGTGTGACTCTAACAAGACAGGTGTCCAAGATTCTTCAACAAGTCCAGACTGTGACCAACGAGCCGAGAACAAAAGAGTCCATTTAGAAAAACACACAAATGAAGTCAGAACAAAGGAAAACAAACATTGAAACAGATTTGTCTCTAAATAAAACAAATGCTCAAACTGCAGAGGGCCCCATGTACCACCAGAGGTCACCTGTGTACCACTAGAGATAAACGTACCATAGTTTGAGAAACACTGGACTAGACTATTCATCAGTTTCATGGCAACAGTTCACTGATGTTTTAACAATTACGCAATATAAAAGTCCTAAAGTCGTTCAATTCAGGAAAGAAGATGTTGTGGCGATGCAAAAAATCTTCCACACTATGGCAAAGGAGAAATTTAATTTGTTCAATATGTTTTCGCCTCTAATCCAAACTTCTTCTTCAGTTCTCTTCTTCAGCAGCGAAGATGCATATTTGAGCAAATAAACTTTTGTCCAGTTGACAAATTGAATTTCTCTTTGTCATGGATTCTACCTGGAAGACTGAGGGATTTTTCTTCCAAAATATGGCATTAGAGCAGAGCTATTCTGCAAAATTGACTTTTCAGAGATTTTAACATGTTATAGTTGTTTCCAAGCCTCATCAGACCTCACAGTGTTAGGATTTGTTTGCTCAACAGTAGGCAGGTACTTTTTTATCATTTAACCAATCACTGCTATTTGGTCAAGACGTATGTAATGCGCCACTAACGGGGTTAACTGGTATATTAAGCTTTTCCCAAATCCCGTAGGAAGAAGGGCAATAACGTCTTTCCCCTTGATAAAATTCACCAGACATTCTTGTTATTCCAGCTTTAAATCCTCGATCTCAGGAATCGTTGACAACACTGAATGTATGGCTCTTTGCTGATTGGCTGGTGCCCGAACTTGCATTTCTGTGGTTCTTGCAAACCGTCTCGTGCAGGGGTGCCCACACTTTTTCAGCATGCGAGCTACTTATAAAATGAACAAGTCAAAATGATCTACCTACTACAAAGCCAAGCAAACTGCACTGAAACATGCTGGACGCCTTTTTTGGACCCTTTGGACAGTTTGAGAACCTCTTTTTTTAAGAGAACTTCTACTGGCACTTTACAGAAAACTGAACGAAAAAAAAGTGAAGAAAGTGGGTAGGATTTTTAAAAATGTTTTTTCAAGTTCCAAACTGGAGTTACATTCTCTTACTGGTTTTGCAGTGGGATTTAGCCTCTGCACATTTACTAAACGCACATTGTGACAAATACAGATGCAGTTGTGCACTTTTATTACGCAAACTTCTACCACGTGTTGCAGTAGGCCTGTTCTGTGCTGTAGGTATCCTCTGTGCCAACACTGTAACACACATTTAGATTAGTTTTTGCTTCGCGTTCCGTCTTGCTCTTCTAATCAGCGTCACTGAGGAAGAAGCCTGTGTGCGCTTTACACGGGGAGGAGAGAGAGCGTTAAAAGACGAGGAGCAGTGTGCTGTCATGAGGCATACAGACAGGTAGGATGTTTGAAGAAGTTTAACCTGTCCTGTGATACACGCTGGTACAGTGTTGGGGAGTAACAGATTACATGTACCGGGATTACGTAATCAGAGTACAAATTATGAGTAACTGTATTCAGTTACAGTTACTGTTTCAATGAGTGGTAATTGGATTACAGTTACTTTGTTGAAATAAATGGATTACAGGGCAGTATTTTCCTGTTTTCACATTTTGGGCTAAACCAGGACTAAAACCAGGACTAAACCAGGACTAAACCAGGACTAAACCAGGACTAAACCAGGACTAAACCAGGACTAAAACCAGGACTAAACCAGGACAAAAGCAGGACTAAACTAGGACTAAACCAGGTCTAAAAGCAGGACTAAAGCAGGTCTAAAAGCAGGACTAAAGCAGGACTAAACTAGGACTAAACCAGGATTAAACCAGGTCTAAAACCAGGACTAAACCAGGACTAAAAGCAGGACTAAACTAGGACTAAAACCAGGTCTAAAAGCAGGTCTAAACAATATGACACGTAACAGTAGGTTGGATATAACTGAAGGCAACAGTGATCTCATATAAAAATAATTTCTCTATCAGGATGTGGTTGCTACATTCATGTCGTTTTAAAAAGCATGACAATATCAAGTAATCCAAAGTATTCAGATTACGTTACTCACTTTAAGTAATTTAATGGATTATGTTACAAACTACATTTTGGGGTATGTAATCTGTAATCTGTAGGGGAATACATTTTAAAAGTAACCTTCCCAACACTGCTGGTACATGAGGGCACACGCTGTTGCTCCCTCACGCTCCCCTACACTGGTACAAGTTTATTGCCGACAGCAGCGGCCGTAATATGATTGCACTTGTTGAGTGTCAAACCTCAAGTTAGAGACAAGACCAAGTCCAAGACGAATACTACGACACTGCGATCTACCCATACTACCTTGGAGATCGACTGGTAGATCGCGAGCGACGTACTGGGCACCCCTGGTCTAGTGTATTCTGATTCCTGACCTAGTCGCTGGAGAGAAATGAAATTGAGCGAATTCTAGGTGGTGCCAACCTGACTAGTTGTTTCCCCTTCCCATTTACTCTCCCAAAGTTATATTTGGAGTGATCCGTGCAGGCTTGAGTAATCTGTAATCACTTCTTTATGAGATGCAATATTGCCAATCAACTCCAGTACACTCCCTCTGCTCTGTACTGTGTTCTCCAATTTTATTTTTTAAATCACTGATACACAGTGTTGGGGAGTAACAGATTATATGTACCAGAGTTACGTAATCAGAGTACAAATTATGAGTAACTGTATTCAGTTACAGTTACTGTTTCAGTGAGTGGTAATTGGATTACAGTACATTACAGTAATTCCACTCATTGCCGGACACTAAACCAGGACTAAAACCAAGACTAAACCAGGACTAAAACCAGATCTAACTTAGATCTAAACCAGGTCTAAACCAGGACTAAACCAGGACTAAACCAGGTCTAAACCAGGGCTAAAACCAGGTCAAAACTAGACCTAAACCAGGTCTAAACTAGATCTAAACCAGGACTAAACCAGGACTAAACCAGGTCTAAACCAGGGCTAAAACCAGGTCGAAACTAGACCTAAACCAGGTCTAAACCAGGGCTAAAACCAGGTCTAAACTAGACCTAAACCAGGTCTAAACTAGACCTAAACTAGATCTAAACCAGGACTAAACCAGGTCTAAACCAGGTCTAAAACCAGGTCTAAACTAGATCTAAACCAGATCTAAACTAGATCTAAACCAGTACTAAAACAGGACTAAAACAGGATTTAACAGGACGAAACCATTCTATCAATAATATTTTTAATACGATTAAGGAAAGACTGCGCTTTTTATTTTCTTTTAGCTGACAAAATATCTTATGTGAAGATATCCGAGTCTTTGCTACTCTACAGAAAATCAAGTAATCCAAAGTATTCAGATTACGTTACTCATTTTAAGTAATTTAATGGATTACGTTACAAACTACATTTTGGGGTCTGTAATCTGTAATCTGTAGGGGAATACATTTTAAAAGTCACCTTCCCAACACTGCAGATACATAAAGGATTCAGCAGCGTCGCATCATCATTTTGGTACAGGTAGTTTGACCATAAACACCTGTAACGAACTGGATGAAAGACAAATGTTTATTGTGGAACAAACAAAGCCATATCTCCACTGAGACAAGCAGGTCAAGGAGCCTCTGCCAGAAAAGTTCCATAGTGCCTCTTTATCACTGTGACCGTCCCACAGCAGAAGTGGAAGCCCCTCCTCTTTTTAATCTGAGCTGGTCACACACTTTAGAATCAGACGTCCTTTTTAATGAACGCGCTCCCCTCTGCGCTCAGTGTGACTCCTGCTCGGCACAGATCACCACACCATTACAGCTCGGACACAGACGGATCGCTCCAAACACCTCTCCTCTCTTTCTCCCTCTCTCTGTCTCTCCCTCCCTTTCCCTCTCCTCTCTCTCCATCTCCTCTCTCTCCCTTCACACCCGCGGGTGCTCTCCCAATAAGTCTCCCACAGTGACATGTCTAGACCAGGCCGAGCCCAGACAAGTTAGAGGGGCTGGAGAGCTGCTGGCTCATGTGTCAGAAAAACAAGGAAAAAGAAGTCGGATTAAAGCTTTGATAAATTATTGCTGTCAAATAAATTTTCAAACCACAGAGTGTATAAAGACGTGGACTGAGGGAGAGTCACGTCACCCACAGCGTTCAGCTCCAGTCAAATGAAGCTCAATGAGGATACGGTTATTGGAGTCAAGTCTAGAAATCTATTTACAGACAAAATAGTGAAATAAAAACACCAGGATCATGTAGAGTGGATTAATACAAACATTTTAAGACCAAAATGACGAGGCTTACAGCAGCAGTTACAAAGAGGGGCACCAATTTTTCAATGAAAAGTTGGAACGCGGTGGTTAGCGGGTAAGTTATATTCTTTTATATATACAATCTATCAAACCCATGATTCTAAACATGATGATAAATCTACAAAGAAAGTATCTACATAAATTATGCTGCATTCTGTTGAATGTTACGGCGATAAGTCCGAGTCACATCAATTGTAAATGCGTTCCATTGCAACAGTCGGGAAAATATGTCAGAGAAAACGTAATGTTTATTTTGTTAGTTTATGTAGTTAATGTCAGGTATCGCTTGCTCCTAATGTTAGCTGTCGGCGACTCAATTATGGCACTTTGACTATTACATGCTCAGTAATCCATCCGACTCAGTTTCTGCTCTGGAAGGGGGGGGTTGCATTAAAAAAAAAAAAAAGCATTATCCAATCAAACTTTATTTGTATTGCATATATTACCAACACAACATCCCCAAAGTTATCACTGTGAGTAGGCTCGCCTCTCCACAGATTTAGCCTGTAACTCACCTGCATCTCCACAGAAGTACAAGTTTAATACCATACTGTGGAACCTTCCAAGGCAAAGCAGTAACCTTCCACCAGAAAAGTTACAGAATGCACATGTGAAATGAGTTTGCAACAACAATTCTTTCCAAAATAAAATAAAATAAATAAATAAATAGATAAATATTAAGTGTCAGATTTGGACAATACTCCGTCCAGCTTGTACTTATGAACAAGAGTTGGAGATGGGTTTCTCACCCTTGATGGTGCTGAAAAGATGGGTCAAACACAGAGGACACATTTAGTTATGAGTCAAACGCAGAGGACACATTTATGTATGGGTCAAACGCAGAGGACACATCTTGTTAAACACAGGACACATTTAGTTATGGGTCAAATGCAGAGGGCATATTTTTGTTATGAGTCAAACGCAGATGACACATATAGTTATGGGGTCAAATGCAGGGGACACATTTATTTATGGGTTAAACGCAGATGATGCATTTAGTTAGGGGTCAAACATAGAGGACACAAACACAAAGGACACATTTATTTATGGGTCAAACACAGAGGACACATTTAGTTATGGGTCAAATGCAGACTCCCCAAGCAGCGTGCAGGTCGGTGTGATCCAGGCAGGTGAGTGTTGTCTTTAGTGAGAGCTTTTCCTTCTGTCTCCTGTTTTGCTGAGCGTTGGAGAGAGGCTAAATTATTGACTAAACCAAACAAAAGCAGCGTACACAGCCTCACAGGTAAACAAAGAAATGAACCAACCCTGCCTGTCCTCTAAATCTTTCACTGCAAACTCGTTTTAGACACTTTTTTTACTGACACACATTCAAACTATTCTAAAGCTCGGCGTATTGTGTCATTGTTTTCAGATTTATCTTAAAGGGCTCATATTACACTGTTTTCTGATCTATGTTATAATACTGTTTCCTCATCACAAACAGACCTGCAGTTGTGTTTTGTTTCATTCACAGGTTTAACGCACAAATCCTGCATATTTAGGCTGAGTTCATGATGACATCACAAGTTGCAACAGAGCATTTTGAGCTTGTGGAGATGTAGACATAATAATAATAAAGGATTTCTCAGAAGTGTGAATGAAACAAACTCCACTGCAGGTATGTTTTTGATGAGGTAAAGCTCACTACTAATTTTGTGCAATATAGGAACTTTAAAGGGCCAATCTCATGTAAAATAACTCTTGTCACATTGTATCTTCTGCACATAAACAAGCACAATTTAGGTTTTGGAACATCTATTACACAATAGTTATGAAATCTTAATGATTTCTTGGAGGCAGTCACAGACCAAGAACTATGAAAGGCCGGTTATTGCTCATCCCCCCGCCCGTCCTGAGAAAGCACAGGCTCCGCCCTCCAAACGTGACGTAGGCTCTGAGTGAGCCGCCCTTCCTCCGCCCATCTCAGGGAGGGAGGGGGAGACAGGTGTGCACCCTGATAGTGGTAGGAATAAACTTTTATTCATCATGGTGATACAGCGCGTTCAGTCGCATGTCTTGGACCTGGAATCGGACGAGGACTTTGAGGAGCACGAAGCTCAAGCACCGCGTCCACATCAGCTGAACATTACTGATTAATAAAGTATTAATAAACACTAGTAGATAAACTTATTATATCGTGTTCACTGCAGTGTAGAACAATGAGCTTATGTTGTTGCTTTTGTTTAGGTGTTCATGTGGGAATTGTCAGCCGATGCGGGGTGGAGGTGAGGCAGAGGCTGTGGAGCGGGTGCGAAGTGCTTTCTGCTACGTCAAACACGTCATAGGTGTAGCTGCCGCGTCATTGCTGTAGCAGCTTTAGTTCGTTGTCACGTGGGAAGGTGGCAGAAATACACTGCAATTTGTAAAAAAAACGCTGAATGAATCTAAAAACCACTTCGGCGACATATACAAGGCCCACACATCACTTTTAGAAGGTAGAAAACTCTGAAAAGTTGATTTTGCATGAGATGGGCCCTTTAACTTTGAAAGGAAAAAAAATAAAAATAAATTGCTCTCGTTTGTTAGTATTTAGAGGTGTACAGTGCGCTACCTACTCACCTCC
This sequence comes from Boleophthalmus pectinirostris, assembly GCF_026225935.1. Lineage (NCBI taxonomy): Eukaryota > Metazoa > Chordata > Actinopteri > Gobiiformes > Gobiidae > Boleophthalmus > Boleophthalmus pectinirostris. The sequence continues at coordinate 7,369,811 of NW_026571175.1, forward strand.
ATGGAGAGGTTGGTCACATTTTTATACAGCGCTTTCCACCTTCAAAGCACTCAAAGCACTTTATAACCACTCACACACTAGAGTACGCCGACACTGGGAGCGAGGTAGATAAAGTGTCTTGCCCAAGGACACAACGACAGCATTCATCTGTGGGAGCTGGATTCACACCGCCCACCTATGGATCAGTGGACAAACGCTCTTAACAACTGAGCTACTGTCGCCTCCCAGGTTCATGTTATGACTGGAATGTTCCACAGTATGGCTTTAAACGTCTATATCTGCATGGAGATAAGCAAAGAGCACCTCCAGCTATTTCTTTTAACAGTAAGGACACCTGTAATCGAATATGTTTAATGCCATACTGTGGAACATTTCAGACAAAGTCATATCAGACGTGTAGGTGACAGACTTTTTATCACATTTCCTGAGTTTTTTAAATTCGTATTGATCATTGCAAACTCTGTCATAGACTCTGTTATGGGCAAAACCATTTTGTAATTTCAATTTTCTTAAAAGAATAGAAAGTGAAATAATAAATTTAATGGAAAAACTGGGCTGACATGTTTTTTACATGAGTCCTGCTGTTATGTCTTCGAACCAGAGGCCCACTTGTGTCTGTTTGGTGAATGGTGTGGGGCGTGAGGCTGGCCCTGCTCCAGCGGGGGACTCAACATGGAAATGAGCTTTGGCTTCAATCCTGCATATTTACACACATGATTTTACTGCATATATTAAAGCAGCTCTGTGTAACTTTTCAGATTGGATGTCCACCACTGAGAATCCTTGGAAACGTCACTTGTCTGTAATGTTCCACAGTTTGACATTAAATATATCTATTTTGCATCTATTCATTGTTTCTCACGATATTAATGAGTTCACAAAATCATTAATTTCATTGTTTTAGTTTGTGAAACGCGTGCAGAAGGTCAGAGCTGTTTGTGTTTGTGAACAGGGGAGATGACACTCAACTGGATGACACTAAAGGTCCGATGAGATTCATTTGGTTTTCTGATAATTTATGTTATTAGGTTCTTTTTTCAGACCAAGAGTTCGTTTTCATACCTGACAGTTTCGACTGCTCACTAGCGTCTTCCTCAGAGTGGTCACGTGATGTTGCTGTGACGTGTCCGATCAGCTGATTTAAACAGGTTTTGGCGCCGTCTTCCTACCGGTGGAGGCAGGACGACAGCGCCATCTGCAGTCCGACTCCCTCAGGACAGTATCCCATTCGATTGCCAGGGACAGAGGAAAACAAACATCGTCGCTGGATTAAAGAGGCAATCGAAATACGGAAACGTGCCCACAGGACTATAAACAGGGACGAGGGGGCTTTTTTACTCTCACACACCCTGGATACTGTCCTGAGGAAGTCGGACTGCAGATGGCGCTGTCGTCCTGCCTCCACCGGTAGGAAGACGGCGCCAAAACCTGTTTAAATTCAGCTGACCGTACATGTCACAGCAACATCACGTGACCACTCTGAGGAAGACGCTAGTGAGCAGTCGAAACTGTCAGGTATGAAAACAAACTCTTGGTCTGAAAAAAGAACCTAATAACATGGATGACACTAAAGTTCGATTTTTTTGTCTTGTTCCGCTGTTGTGACGCTTCGATCAGTCAGATTCAAACAGTCGTCATGCCGTTCCTTTTCCTTTTCCTTTCAGAGAGAGCTGTTCAGATTTATAATGTGTAGAACTTAATCTAAAGTGACACACAGATCAATCTGACATGAGCCACGCAGCAGACCTCCCACCAGAAAACTTACATAATGTACCTGTAAAAGAAATAAATCAAACATGACATCTTGGAACTTGTGCCTAATAAAAACTTCTCATTGAGAGTGGATGATTTGGGAGTGAAGAGGCCGGTGACGTCTGCTCCTGTGAAGATGTGACTCCATTGAAGCAGTGAGAGCAGCAGAGAGCACAGACACACGGAGCTGTAAACACGCTCACGTCCTTCAGCCAGGCCCTTTGGACAAGCACACATAATTACTGATGTTTTAAGATTTTCGACGTGTTTCTTTTGAGCGTGCAGAGAGCCCTGACAGGTCCCTGACAGGGCCCTGACAGGTGAGTTCTGGAAGCTTGTCTGTGTCAATATAAGACAAGATAATTAAAAATAAATTAGTAAAGAGCCAGTGGAAGCTTTTAAATGTGATTAGTGTGAAATGTTCAGAAGTGATTCATTGTCTGGCCACACGGCGGAAAAGTTGTGAGTTGGATTCCGGGTTAAGAATCTAAAGAAGAATCTAAGAAAACATTTGCTTTTAATGGAGTCTGCCAGTGCTCTTCATCCTGCGATTCAAGCACACTGAGGGTAAAATAGTGTATTAAAGGTGCACTACAGAACTTTTGTGGTGGAGGGTCAGCCACTCACTTGTCTCTAGATCAGGGGTGTCAAACTCATTTTGGTCCAGAGGCCATATCCAACCTACTTTGATCCCAAAGGGGCTGGATCAGAAAACTCATGTCATATAAACCTCAAAAAAAACAACTCTTTCTTTTACTAAATATTATAATATTATGAACAACCTAAACCTTAACCTTGAAACTTTAAGAAAAATGCAATTTTAACACAATGTTTTAACATTAACTTGTATGCAAATAAGTAATTTTTTCTTGGAAAATCCTGCACTCGGCTCCACTTTCCTCATTTTTGACATTTTTCTGATGAGGGTGTCACGGTCAACGGTCAAACGATCGTTCTTTAAGAGCGTTTGGAAAGAGACAAGTCTTCATTTGTGCTGCTCTGGTGGGAGGGGCCACGCACAGAGGCATTGGAGACGCTGCTATGCTTAGCACCACAGAAAATTACCAACATTTTAATAGAAAATATAATTAAAATATTTTTAGTAGAAAATCAGCCGAGGGCCAGATTAAAGGTCTTGGAGGGCCAGATCCGGCAACCGGGCAAATTTGTTTACATTTTACAGAAACAAAACTTAAAGCACTCAGAAAACAGCTCGCTATTATGGTCTGATGCGCTTCTGTCGGACTAAAGGACACGACTCAGTGGAATATGAGTGTTCTTTCTGTGACAGAGGGGTGTTCTGCTGATGGTGAGTCTGTTCTGTTCGTCTGTCGCGTTGGAGATGGTTCATGTTAAACTTTTCAGAGATTATACGTCTGCAGGTCGTATGCACAGACCATATATATGAATGGACATATATTCTAGCTTCTTAGTGTTGGCGGTGAATTACTTCGTGGTGCATAGACCTACATCAGTGTATCAGTGTTTTCAGGCGTCCACACAGTGCCAGATCAGATCCAAACTCAGATGAATTCGTTGGAGCTGGCAGCACCAGCTTGTTCCGTCTCTGGAGCCATTTTCAATCGGGTTAGTGTGGACGGACACTGCATCCACAACGAAAACGACTTGAATACAGACTAGTGTGGACAGGGCCTAGATGTTTTTGCTTTGCCTGGAATGTTCCACAATAACACATGTTCTAGGTGCGTAGAGAGGCGAGTTTACAGGACCCTTTCTGTTCCACCTTGTGATGTCATGTGGTACTATAAAGTCCATAAACTCCACACATCTTCACTTAGAATCATTTGGATAATTTCAGCCCTGGAATTGCCTATTTCTACCGAACGAAAAGTAAAAGACTAATAAACTACTTAATGACATCACAAAATGGAACAGAGCATTTTGATCTTTGGAGATGTGAAAGACTAATAATAAAGGATTACTTCAACATGTGTGAATGAACCAAAACGTAACTCCAAGTATGTTTTTGACAAGGTGGCATTTATAACATTTCTTAAAGTTCACAAGAGTCAGATTTGTGTAATAAATGAGCTTTAGTGCCGTGTGGAGTATGTTTGTATTTGTTTTTCTCTATCTGCTTGCTGTTGCACAACTCGCTTCTGCTGTAAAATCATGAAAAAACACACATTTCTTCAGATAACAGAACATAATTCACATGTTCATATTTTATTCATGCTCTGGAGGTCTCTTGGAGGTCTCCTGGTTTCTCTTCTGTAGATCCACCAAAGCAGAAGTCTTTCAACCCCAAGCAGGCTTCAGCTTTAAAGCAACATCTCCTGCACCAAACCCAATTCATGTTTTGACTATTTTAAGAACTTGTACTGTAAATGTTGCAAGAAAAGTAGAAAATTATGCAATACGTAGCATGTCGGGAGTCAGATTGTACACTGAGTTTTGTTTTACATCTTCATAAACGTACACTGTGTAAGTTTTCTGGTCCAAAGTATGATATTCAACTTTTCACTCTCCATAGAAACAAGCAGTTTACAAGTAAGATCTGTGAAAAGATGAACCTACTCACAGTCAGTCAGTTTTTAAAGGCATTTTGGAGCAATAAAATGTTCATAAATAAATGTATCTTATATAAGGCTACGTTCAGACTGCAGGGCTTAACGCTCAATTCGGATTTTTTGGTGAAATCCGATGTTTTTGCGAGGTCGTTCACATTTCCAATTAAATGCGATTTGTATGTGACCTCCAGTGTGAACGTTAAACGGCCCGAAAGTGTCCCGCATGTGCACTGGAGACACGACGACGTCAACCACAGTGAGCGTGCTCTGTGTTTACAGAAGTTGTCCAAACATGGAGGCGAGCATTGAGCACCTGGAGATTTTAAAGTTCCTCTCGTACCGGAGCCAGAACATGAACAACTTACTTGTTTTAAAGAGGAGATTGAGAAGGAGAAGGACGAGGTTTTTGGTCGTGGTGTTTTGTGGGGCAGCGGCAGCGACGTCCGTTGAAAGGAACGTGTGGATGTGGAGACGGAGCCAAGAGTGGTGAGTGGTGATGTGCTTCGCTTCAGTGACACAGAGTTCATTAACAATTTTCGCCTACTTCAGCGCAGAATAGTGACGTTTGTGGCTTGTTGATAACGTGTAGGTCGGATGAATGCACTTTGGCCGTTTAGACTGAAGTCACATGTCAAAAGATCAGATATGTATCAGTTTCAGGACCACATATCGAAGTGGCCTGGGTCACATTTGAAAAAACTGGATCTGTGTTGTTCAGACTGTCATTAAAAGATCAGATACAGGTCACATAGGGGCCAAAAAATCAGATTTGGGTCACTTCAGGCTGCAGTCTGAACGCAGCCTAAGTTTCAAACCATATTGTGGGACATTACAGGCAAAGCAGAAGCATCTCCATGGCAGCAGACTACCTGAAAAGTTACACAGTGCACCTTTAAAGATCCTATATTACACAACATTAACTCTTGTGAGCTTCAAGTCATGTTATAATGTTGTTACCTCCTCGAAAAACATCCCTGGAGTTGTGTTTTGTTTCATTGACACGTCTGTCTACATCTCCAAAGCTCAAAATGCTCTGCTCCACCTTGTGATGTCATGAAGCAGTAGTTGTCAAGTTACGAGTTGACAAGTTAAGTTAAGAGTTTTATGTTTTCTTCAGCAGAGTTTGGCAATTCCAGAGCTGAAATCATCCAAATGATTCTAGTGAAGGTGTATGGAGTTTAAAAAGATGGTGGAGCACTTCCCGTATTACCACATGACATCACAAGGTGGAACTGAGCATTTTTAGTTTGAGAGAAGAACTCCTAAAGGCCTATTCATACTTCATAAGAACATAAGTACTTAGTTCTTGTACCCAGGGCAGTTCTTGCGTCTTGTTCTCAACACTTCAGCTGAGTAAAACTTTGTTCAGTAGTTCAGAAGTGCTGTCTGACATCTTCACTCTGATTGGTTATTTATGTGGGCGTGGTTTATCTGCTGGCATGTGAGATCCAACGGTTGTTTTCTTGCCAGTGCGAAGCAAGAAAAAAAATATTGATGGTTTTGAGTCACAGATGGCGGAAATAGTGAGAAAATATAAACATCTGTACAACACGACGCTCAGTGATTATAAAGACGCCAAATGGCCAGAAATTGATGGAGGGAGATCACAAACATTTTAAGCTTGGACAAAAATCAGTGTAGAAAAGTCTGGCGTAATCACCGTTACAAGTTTGAGAAAGCCAAAAGGTCTCCAAAAAAAAAAAAAAAGAGCGGTCAGGCTGGAACAAAAGGAAATAAACACGCTATAAACCTCCCTGCAGTGGTTGGACTCCTTCATCAAACACAAGGAAATGTCACCAATATCACTCCAGTTCAAGTCAAACAGAGGGACGATATTAATACTGAGCTAATATTGTGGCCATACCAGCTTGTCAAAGCCTGATCCCGTCAGATCTCAGAAGCTAAACAAGGCCCGGCCTGGTTACTAGTGATGGGCAAATGAGTCGGAGCTCCGGAGCACGTCTCCTTCTTTCTGAAACAAATTGCTCCTGAGCACTGCCTCGGAGCTCGTCTCACAGCAGCCGCTCACGTGACCAAAGTGTGGAAGTGTCGGTCCCTCCCCCTACTGCTTCACTCTGCGTGTCAGTCGCTTCAGTGTATCGAAGCGTTTCATTGGCTCAGCGAATGTTCCGCTCTGCGATTGGTTCAGAGTGATTCAGAGTGTTCAGCGCACTTCTGTGGTTTGCTACAGTATAAAAGATGCACCAATATTTCTTAAAAATGTTGGTAGTGAGGAGTATTGTGTGACGTTAGTGGTGATTTTGGGGACTTTTGGCATTTGTTTCATTTTCGATGGCATCTACAAGTGGAAAAAACACAATCCATAATTTGGAATCACTTTGATCTAATTCCACCAAACAAGGTCACTTATTTTCTTATTTACAGCATGTTATTTATGCTGCTCTTTACATATTATTTTAAATCATCATCATTATTGTTGTTGTTGGTACGGTGTGTATTGTCTTACACTAACAATACTTCATCATGGGTTGTGTGCTGGTTTGCAATGGTTAAATTTGTCCACTAGAGGTCAGTGTTTCTCCGAGGCCTCAGACACGTCGAACCATTTGAGACAATTGAGGTGTCAATGCTTCACGAGGCTCCATTCGCCCATCACTACTGGTTAGTACTTGGATGGGAGACCACTGGGAAAATTGGGTGCCACAGTGGGGTGTCAGTGGCAAAAAAAAAAAAGTTGTGTCTTTAGGCAAGGCACTTCACCCACATTGCGAGGGCTTGGGGCAGTTTGGCAGCAGAACATCTTTTGAAATATGAAATGTGAGAGCCAAAACAAACGTTCTTCTTTATCACCTCAAGGACAAAAACAAAGATCTTATGTTGTTATGAAGTATGAATAGGCCTTTAAATATACAGGGTTTGTGTGTTAAACATGTGTGAATAAAACAAAAACAAAAACTCCAGGTCTGTTTGTGACGAGGAAACATTAGAACACAGATCAGAAAACAGTGTGACATGGGCCTTTAACAGTATCACACCGGTCGATTAGCTGTACACACAGTTTCATCAGGTTGCCTCACGGGACAAGTCTTACCTGAGGATTTGGACAAAGAAGTGCTGATGTTTGTAAAAAAAAGAGTCTAAAAATACGAGTGATGGACAGAAGTGCAGAGCGAGCACTTGTTCTCGTCTTATTATCTTCTTAAATCTGCTGTTAGCACATTCTCAACATTATCATTTATTTAAAGCTTGAACCAGGAATTAGAATGAATCCAGAGTTTGATCTAAACAGAAACACATCAGCCTGTATTTGAACATCTAAAGCTTTATACATTTACTTTAAAGGGTTCATATTACGCTTTTTTCTATGTTATAATGTTGTTTCCTCAGCACAAACAGATCTGGAGTTGTGTTTTTTTTTTCATTCACACACGTTTAATACACAAACCCCTTCATGTTTAGGCTTGGTTCTTCTCTCTGGCTTCGTTTACACATTTTAAGAAACTAGAGTTGTCACGATCTGATCACGTGATCGGAAATCAGCGCTGATCACATGACTGCAGACTTGATCCGGACTCGGCTGTTAAGGTTCGATAAGGTATCGGACAGTGTTGGGAAGGTGACTTTTAAAATGTATTCCCCTACAGATTACAGCATGGTTTAGTCCTGTTTAATCCTGTTAGATCCTGGTTTAGACCTGGTTTTAACCCTGGTTTAAATCTAGTTTAGACCTGGTTTTAATCCTGGTTTAGTTCCGGCTTAGATCTAGTTTAGATCCAGTTTAGACCTGGTTTTAGACCTGGTTTTAGACCTGGTTTAGACCTGGTTTAGACCTGGTTTAGACCTGGTTTAGATCTAGTTTAGACCTGGTTTCAATCCTGGTTTATTCTTGGTTTAGATCTAGTTTAGATCTAAACCCCCCCACACACACACACACAAAAACGGGGGATATAGCCCAAAATGTGAAAACAGGAAAATTCCATCGTGTAATCCATTTATTTCAACAAAGTAACTGTAATCCAATTACCACTCACTGAAACAGTAACTGTAACTGAATACAGTTACTCATAATTTGTACTCTGATTACCTAACTTCGGTACATGTAATCTGTTACTCCCCAACACTGGTATATACGTATATACTATAAAGTGCACAGGACACACAGCACATAACTGTTTTTTTTTTTTGTTTGTTTGTTTGTTTGTTTTTGGGGTTTTTTTAAACTGAGGAGTGGAACTTGCTCAGGGACGTCCAGTTCGCGGGACTGTCTTTTGGGCCGTGCTCGGGCGCTGTTACCTGGAGTTCTGTGGCCCGTGTTTACATTTGGTTACGTTTTTATTTGGTAAGATTTTGTATTATTTGGATTTCATAGACGAGCCTAAATGTTTTAAATATAATGCACAGGCTTCCATAAAATATCAAATATACAAACTGTAGATTGTGCAGAGTCGAGTCTCAGGTCTGATCTGATTCTGGTCTGGTTCCTGTTTTGTCCAGTTCATTAAGTTTACTAAGTTACACATTCCAAGACCAGACTGTGAAAAGTCAAGATTTTCACCAATGATGATGAATGGTTAGAAAAGTTAATACATTTAAAGTTTTGGACATTTGATTTTCACCATTTCAGCCCAAATACTTCACGTTGAAATCAACACAATCTGATCCGTCATACATCCTGGATCGTAATTCTTTGCTCTTATTTCATTTCATAATGTTTTATAGAAGTATCGGATCGGGACTCGGTATCGGCAGATACCCAAAATCAAAGGACTCGGACTCGGACTCGGGGCAAAAAAACTTGATTGGGACATGCCTATAAGAAACTAATATCTCCCTCCGTTTTCCAAAATAACTTTGTGCACATGGCATCGTTTTCAAAAAAGTTTTTGTTTACATCATGATCAATGACCCAACCCATGTTCTTCAGTCAGTTTGAGTTGATGCCATCAGGCAGAAGGTTCAGGGTCCCAAACTGTAAACTGAACTGATTCAAACATTCTTTTGTGCCACTAGCTGTTAATCTGCTAAACTCAGATAGTGCAGTTAAAAATAATTATAAAAGGTTGAGGGAATGTGCAATAATTAAAACTGCACATAGGCTTAGGGAATGTGCAATAATTAATAGAACAGAAGAATACACGGGTTTGCCTGTTAAGGGATAATTTAATGGGTCCTGTTGGTGCATCACTCGTGGTCAGAGTTGGTCTCATATTTATTTTGTTTTATGGTGTTTGTTTATGTGCTGCTTTGTGTTGTGTTGTCCTGTTTTTGATAAAGCATAAAGCAAGCCCCCTGTCCCAAGACAAATTTCTCCCATGGGAGACAATAAAGGATTATCTTATCTTATCTTATCTTATCTTATTGACCTGCATAAATTCACCTTCGAGCGCCGTCATAACTCCGCCAAACCTCTGGGTGGCGCCTGGATTAGATTCAAACCTGTAACATTTATTTCATTACAGTTCTCCACAGACCTGTTAAAAAAGCGGTAAAATCGCTGACCTGTGAGCCTCACTCGTCTCTGGTCATGCATATGAAACAGCATCTGTGTGTGCAAATGCGAACACATGAAAAGCGTTCGCACCAGAAGAAATGTGACTGCTGCTCTGATGCTCCATCATCATCCTCATAAAAAAAGGGAAACACTGGCCGCAGTTTTGAAGTGTCAGCTCCTAGAACTCCATTTATCTCACTTTACTCGCAAACGCCAAACTGTAGTTTTCCAGAACCTCGACTCTAGTCTGAGTTTTTAGAAAGATTTGTTTTCAGAAGCAAATTTGCTGTTTGCATGTGAAAAGTCTTTACAAATGAATGGAAATGTCTCAGGTTGTAAGATGTAAACTTAAGAGGATCTGAATGGAATTAAATACTTTTTGAGATACTGTTCAAGTAATGGTTCACACTTTGGTTTAGTCCTGGTTTAGACCTGGTTTAGTCCTGGTTTAGAACTGGTTTAGACCTGTTCTAGTCCTGGTTTAGTCCTGGTTTAGACCTGGTTTAGACCTGTTCTAGTCCTGGTTTAGACCTAAATTATAAAAAAAAATGATTAAAAATATCTGTGTATGTGTAAAGGGGGCCTCAAACAGAAAACACTCCAACTGTTCCATGTCATGCAGTAATATAGGAAGTGCTCCACTGTGTTTTTAAACTCCATACACCTTCACTAGAATCATTAGTTTCATACACGCATGTAAACTCAGGCCTATATTTGCCTGTCTCTGTTGGACAAAAGGTAGAAGATAGTTGTTAAGGGTCGCAGTTAACTTGAAAACTGTAAGATGGGAAAGAACATTTTGAACTTTGGAGGTGTAGACAGACACTCAAACATGTGAATGAAACAAAACACAACTCTAGGTCTGGTTTTTAGGACGTAACAACATTCTAACCTGACTTCAAGCTCACAAGAAACAATTTTGCGTAATATAGGATCTTTAAAATGTAAAATAGTGAAAGAAAAAGAGTTGTGTCAAATTTAACTTTCAACAAACTTATTTTTACATGAAGGACTAAAATCCACGCGTGTTGTTGTGTATAATCATGTCACATTTGTTTTGTTCAGTCTCTTGCAGTGGAGCACGGTGAGCAGCGGGTGGCAGCACTGAGCTGAGGAAAGCTCCACTGCTTTTACAGAATAAATCCACAAAAGACACTATTACACTTTTATAGAGTCTAATTAAATGATGTTTTCAAAAAAAATCACAGGTTCACAAGAAAATGATGGAAAATGATAGACTTAATTTATTCAGTAACACTTTTAATCAGTGTTTTCAGAAATAGAATTCAGAACATCATTTGTCATTTGGGATGATTTTATTACAAGTCCATACTTCTCTCTGCTCCTTTTCATTCACACTGATGCATGAAACATCATTATTTTATATTCATCTTTCATGAATGAAACAAAGAAAACAAAGAAAATGAAATGAAATGATTAAAATGTTCAAGTAATGGTTCACACTTCGGTTTGGATCTGGATTAGACCTGGTTTAGACTTGGTTTAGACTTGGTTTTTTCCTGGTTTAGATCTGGTTTAGACCTGGTTTAGACCTGGTTTAGACTTGGTTTTAGTCCTGGTTTAGACTTGGTTTAGTCCTGGTTTTAGACCTGGTTTAGTCCTGGTTTCCTGGTTTAGACTTGGTTTTTAGACCTGGTTTAGACCTTGGTTTTTTCCTGGTTTAGACTGGTTTAGTCCTTGGTTTAGTCCTGGTTTAGACCTGGTTTAGACCTGGTTTAGTCCTGGTTTAGACTTGGTTTAGTCCTGGTTTAGACTTGGTTTAGTCCTGGTTTAGTCCTGGTTTAGACTTGGTTTAGTCCTGGTTTAGACTTGGTTTAGTCCTGGTTTAGTTTTTGTTAGTGGTTTATCCTGGTTTTAGACTTGGTTTAGATTTCCTGGTTTAGTTTTGGTTTAGACTTGTTTAGTCCTGGTATATTTGTGGTTTTAGTCCTGGTTTAGATTTGGTTTAGTCTTGTTTACACCTGATATAGTTATGGTTTAGTCCCGGTTAAGTCTTAGTTTAGTCCAGTGTGATTTTTACACTCATATACTTCATGTGTTTTGTTTTGTTTGTATGAATTGTGCTGCACATCTTAAACTTCACCTCTCCTTTTCTCTCTCTCTCCCTCTCCTTTCCTTCTCTTACTCTCTTTCTCTCTCTCTTTCTCCTCCTGTCTCCCCATCTCTATTTCTTCTGTTTCTCCTTTTCTTTCTCAGTCTCTCTTTTCCAGCTCATATTTGACTGTCTCTTGTGCGTCCTCACGCCCGCACTCACAGACCCCGTCCGCCGCACAGATGCACGATGGGATGATGGGGGCAAACGAGCAGAGCGGCGGCCATGTTGGGGACCGCGTGACGTCGTGGAGCGAACAGGAGCTGAGGAGGAGCCTGGCACCGACTCCGAATGATGTAATGATGAAAGCACGCGTGAACTACAGCAGAAAATGGAAATGCGAGAAATAAATAAGCCCGGAGTGACAGGTTTGGAGCTGACAACATGAATAAAGATCAGGATTTACTGTGTTTGTTCAAAATAACAGGTGCAGACAAAACATATGCACTGTTCCATATGGTGAAGTATCAATGTTGCAATAGTTACACACACAACAGCAGCCGTAGATAATTATAGTACGCTATGTTTAGTCTTGGTTTAGAGGTGAAAAAATGGATAGCACACTCACATGGTCGATGTCCAGAAGGGTTTTTTATTTTTAAATGATATTTCGGCAAAAAAGTCTTCGTCCATTCCCGATCATTTCTCTTTCTTTGGATCATAGTCTGTGTACTGGTCCAAAAATACTATTACTGAATCTGAATGTATTTGTTTGGAGGAGAAGCCTCTTGAGATGTCTCGCCATCTCGTTTTCCAGGAGGTCGTTACAGATACACAGTGTTGGGGAGTAACAGATTACATGTACCGGGATTACGTAATCAGAGTACAATTTATGAGTAACTGTATTCAGTTACAGTTACTGTTTCAGTGAGTGGTAATTGGATTACAGTTACTTTGTTGAAATAAATGGATCACACGGCGGGATTTTCCTGTTTTCACATTTTGGGCTAAACCAGAACTAAACCAGGTCTAAAACCAGGACTAAACGAGGACTAAAACCGGACTAAACCAGGACTAAACCAGGACTAAACCAGGACTAAATCAGGACTAAACCAGGTCTAAACCAGGTCTAAAACCCTAAACCAGGACTAAACCAGGTCTAAACCAGACTAAACAGGACTAAAACTAAACAGAAAACAGGACTAAACCAGGTCTAAACCAGGAAAAACCAGGTCTAAACCAGGTCTAAACCAGGACTAAACCTAAACCAGGTCTAAACCAGGACTAAACCAGGACTAAAACTAAACAGGTCTAAACCAGGACTAAACCAGGACTAAACCAGGACTAAAACCAGGACTAAACCAGGACTAGAACCAGGACTAAAGCAGGTCTAAACCAGGTCTAAAACCAGGACTAAACAAGGACTAAAACAGGACTAAACCAGGACTAAACCAGGTCTAAAACCAGGACTAAACAAGGGACTAAACGAGGTCTAAACCAGGACTAAAACACCAGGACTAAACCAGGACTAAACCAGGACTAAACCAGGACTAAACCAGGACTAAACCAGGTCTAAACAATATGACACTAACAGTAGGTGGACATAATTTAAGGCAGCGGTGATTTCATACAGAAATCATTTCTCTATCAATAATATTTTTTATATGCATATTTATAAGTAAAGACTGGTCTTTTTATTTTCTTTTAGCAGACAAAACAAAATATCTCATGTTCAGATTTCCTCGTCTTTGCTTCTCTACAGTGAACAGTTGTCTGTTCATGGAGACTTTGGCTTGACAGACACATTTGAAGAGAACAAACATGAACTTTCAGGATGTGGTTGCTATGTTCATGTTGTTTTGAAAAGCATGACAATGTCAAGTATTCAGATTACATTACTCACTCTAAGTAATTTAATGGATTACGTTACAAACTACATTTTGGGGTATGTAATCTGTAATCTGTAGGGGAATACATTTTAAAAGTCACCTTCCCAACACTGCAGATACAACAGTAAAACATGGATACAGGAGGGCAGACAGTCGGCCGCATAAATACAAATAAAAAGAAAAAACTAAATCAACACAACCACACACACACACTCACTGTTAGACACGGAAGAAATCCAATTTGAGCAAAAACTAAGACTGAGTTCAAATATATATTATATTTATATTTAAATGAGTTCCGCAAAAAAAATATCTGATCTGCATGACGTAAACTTAAGAGGATCTGAACGGAATTAAATGCTGCTTGAGTTTGAGATCAGGATGACTGAGATTAAAGGGACAGTCTGGAATTTTGGACATTTTAGGTTACGTTTACACTGAAACGAACCACTGTATCAATTGGCGTCCAGACATGTTGTTTCTGTGTTGTTCCCTATCCACACAGTACCGTATTCTCCGCACTATAGGGGCTCTGGATTATAAGACACACTGTCATTAAATGGTCTATTTTCGAACTTTTTTCACAAATAAACCGCACCGGACTTTAAAGGAAACACAACAGTTGGATGGGTCAGTGGGACTTTGTTTGGCGCGTTCACGGTGACTCTCGGGTTTGTTCAGTTGTGGCGTGTAGAGACAGTGTTGTTACTTTTAAAATGTATTCCCCTACAGATTACAGATTACATACCCAGAATGTAGTTTGTAACATAATCCATTAAGTTACTTAAGGTGAGTAACGTAATTTTTGGATTACTTGACTAGGATATCCTATCATAAGATGTTTTATCTGCTAAAAGAAAATGAAAAATCCAGTCTTTACTAAACCAGATTAAAAATATTATTGATAGAAGAGGAGGAGACACTTCCACTCAGCATGGTTTAGTCCTGTTAAATCCTGTTAAATCCTGTTTCAGTCCTGGTTTAGTTCTGGTTTAGATGTGGTTTTAGACCTGTTTTAGTCCTGTTTAGTCGTGGTTTAGTCCTGGTTTAGACCTGTTTTAGACCTGTTTTAGTCCTGGTTTAGACCTGGTTTTAGACCTGGTTTAGATCTGGTTTAGATCTAGTTTAGATCTAGTTTAGACCTGGATTAGTCCTGGTTTTAGACCTGTTTTAGTCCTGGTTTAGTCCTGGTTTAGACCTGGTTTTTAGACGTTTAGATCTGTTTTAGACCTGGTTTAGTCCTGGTTTAGTCCTGGTTTAGACCTGTTTAGACCTAGTTTAGACCTGGTTTAGTCCTGGTTTAGTCCTGGTTTAGTCCTGGTTTTAGACCTGTTTTAGTTTTAATCCTGGTTTAGTCTAGTTTAGACCTGGTTTAGTTTCCAAGCAATGAGTGGGGGGGGGGAAACAGTAACTGTCACCAAATAAGTTCTCATAATTTGTACTCTGATTACGTAACTCCGGTACTGTAATCTGTTACTCCCCAACACTGTGAAGGGTGCTGTCTTGGAGCGTGTTCGCAGTGACTCAGTTGTTACTAGAAGTGCACAAAGTTTGTTCCTCCGTTCCGTTCTCGTCGGTCAGTGTAGTGTGGCTGTGGGTGTGTTTCTCTGTGCTGTCACTGTCTGTCGTGCTAACGAGTGGATTCTTGTATGGGGCGCTCTATTGTGGGGCGCGCGCGGTCGTTTTTTGATGGGGTTGGAGTCTTAAGAGCGCGTCTAATATCCCGGAAAATACAGTATTACACAAAAAATATGACACCATTTCGCAGGACAATAAATTTAACAATTCTTGTTGAAATGATCTCACATGTTCACAGAATGCATACAAATAGACCAAGATTTTATATTTAATGTTTTATTTTTTGTTCTGTTTTCAGGTTGAGCTGTTCACTCTCAAAGAGAAGTCATGTAACGTTTTGGAATCTGCTTGCACAATCACCCAAAACTGTGCAGTGTGAATTCAAAATTTGGAAAAACTTCACCAAATGGGGAACAAATTTGGACTTGGTACCAAAAATGTCGAAGGCTAAAGGATCTGGTAGACCATCATCAACCTCAACCTCAACCTGAAAACCCAACAAAAATAAAACATTATTACAATAATATAATAATAATAATAATAATAATAATAATAATAATAATAATAAATAAATAATAATACATCTTGATCTGCTTCTATACATTCTGTGAAAATTTGAGGTTATTTCAACAACGAGAACTATAAAAATGACTGACCTGCAAAACGATGTCACATTTTAAGGGACACTCTGTACACAGTTCTGTTGAATGGTCCATCCAAATCAAAAACATCTCTATGGAGACCAGAAAAGTTACACAGTGCATCTTTAAGTGTGTCTGGACTACAGCTAGAGGATAAGATGTGCATATTTTAGACTTTATTTCTCTCCCTCTATCCCCTCCGGTCTCTACTTTCTCCTAATGACCCAGATGCCCGTACGTTCTTTAAAGCTCCTCTGTGCTCGGGGCGTCCCCCTGGTGGTCACTGTGAGGTATGAGCTCCGATTTCTCTCTTTTACATCAGGATTCAGTCTGGACTCTTCGGACTTTAAAGCAAACATCAAACGCAAACTATTCTTTCTACTCTCCCTCCGTTTCTCTCTCTCTTGCTCTCTCTTCTCTCGCTTTCGTTCTCTTTCTTAATCTTCTTATTCTCTTTTTTTCTCTTTCTCTGTTCCTCTCTTTCCTTGTGTGTCTCTCTCTCTCTGTGTCATTCTTCTCTCCCCCTTGTCTTGTTACTATTCAGTCCTTTGTCTTTCTTTCTCTCTTCTACTTTTTTTCTTTCCATCCATCATTTTATCTCTCTCCTCTCACTGTCCTTCACCTCTATCTTTCTCTCTCTCTCTCTTTCACTAATCCCCCTCTCCTCTTGTTTATCACTTGTGCTCCTCTCACATCTCTCTTTTTTCCCTCTATCTGTCTTTTGTCTCTCGGTCACTCTCCCCCTCTCTCTTCTCTCTCTTTCTCTATCTTCTTCCCTCCTCTCCATCTCTTCTCTTTCTTCTCCTCTTTACTCTCCCTCTGTTTTCTCTCTCAGTCTCCTCTCTCCCTTTCTCTCTCTCACTTCTGTCCCCTCACGTCTCTCATCTCTCTCCTTTCTTCTCCTCTCTCTCTTCTCTCCTCTCTGTCTCTCTTTTGCCTCTCTCCTTCTCTTTCTTCTCCTCTCTCTACTCTCCCCTCTCTCTGTCTCTTTCTCCCCACCAAACCCCTCTCTCTCCTAAGCCTCTCTCTCTTCTCTCTTCTCCTCTCTCTCCCCAACTCTCTCACCCACTCGTCTCTCTCCTCTGCCTCTCTCTCTCCTACTCTTTCTTCTCCTCTCTCCTCTCCCTCTTCTCTCCTCTCTTCCCTCTATCTCTCTAACTCTCTCACCCACTCTTCTCTCTCTCTTCTGCGTGTCTCTTCTTCTCTTTCTTCTCTTCTGTCCTCTCCCCCCATCCACTCTTCTCTCTCCTCTGCCTCTCTCCCTCTCCTTTTTCTTCCTCTCTCTTCTCTCCTCTTCCCTCTACCTCTCTCACTCACTGTCCTCTCTCCTCTGCCTCTCTCTCCCTTTCCTCTTTTTTCTCCTCTCTCTCACCCACTCTCCTCTCCCCTCTCTCCTTCTCTCTCTCTCTCTCTCTCTCCTCTGCCTCTCTCCCTCTCCTCTTTCTCTCCCTCTCTCCTCCTCTCTTCCTCCTCTCTTAGCGTAAAGCAGGCTTGTTCTAATGAAGACCCAGTAGACTGTGAGATCAGAGCTCGTGGTCAGTGTCAGTGTGAGTGAGACTGAGGAACAGGAAATGAACCGAGCACCGAGCAGAGACAAACATGAACTTCTGTTATGATGGGACACGAGGCCGCCCTGGACACACATGGCAAAGTCAACAACAACAGCAAAAAAAAAAAAAAAAATACAATATTAAAATACAAAAAAGAAAAGCAACAAAGTACCAGCCCGCTCTCATAAATGTGATTTGTGCACTTGTTTATTAAAGGGCCCATGTTACACTATTTTCTGATGTGTTTTATAATGTTTCCTCATCACAAACAGACCTGTAAGAGAGTTGAACTAATTTATCGTCCACATGCATCTCTCAATTTAAACCACTGACTCACAGGAGCTATAGTAACATGGTCATCTTCCCTTGGCACACACTGGCACCACTATCTAAACTGTCACCACACTTGCTTTATAAACCTCCTCCTCTGGAGGCAGAGTCAAGGGGCTTGAACACTCAAAGATCATACTATGATCATACTCACTTTTGAAATCATACTACCGTATTTTTTGGACTATAAGGTGCACCGGATTATGAGGCGCAATATCAATAATGTTGAATTCTCTTGTCTATTTTCATACATAAGGTGCACTGGATTATAAGGAGCATTAAGAGAAACAAACGGACGACACTTGAGACTGATCCTTAGCCCAGGTGTCCATGATCCATTGGCAGGTTGTGGCGTAATTCGCCCGGCATTGCCTCCCTGTCTTAAAGCGCACAAGAGTTTATTTTGTGTATTATAGCACTGTGATTGGTCGAAAAGATCACATTACTCCAAACTCTTCCCCTGGAGCCAGGTTTTTGTAATCAGAAACAATTGGCTGTAAACACGGCAGTCCGCTCTGTAGTATAAGTCCCACCTACCAGAAAATCAGTAATGAAGAAGAAAAAATATATAAGTCATACCAGACTATAAGTCACACTTTTTGGAGGAAATTGATTTTATAAAATCAGAGACCAGGAACTGACATAAATCTTGAAAGACAAGTTATAGTAAAAACAATAGAACAAAGAACAACAGACTGTTAATGTAACATAGGAACAGAACAAGTTTACTAAACTCTCCATCTCACTAAATCATTAAATCCATTGAATTCTTCATCCTTTGTGTCACTTCTGAACAACTCCATGACCTCTGGAGGTAAACAGAGCGCCGCTTCTTCTTCTGTGTAGCTGTCGTCAGATTCAGCTTCAGTTCCAGTTAGAATTATTCCAGCCTTTCTGAATCCCAATAGGACGGTTTTGTTGTCCCTGAAGTCCAGGCTTTGTCCATCCATCCAAAGACTTCAAGGAAAGTTGCATGGTGCACCCTGCTGGTTACCATGAAGCTGGGTTCTCCATTCCCACCTTTTGCCAGTTCCTCACAAGTTTCTTGCTCGCCCCAAACTTTCTTTCTGCTGCTCAATTATTGTTTTCGGCTGCATATTTCACTATTTGCAGCAGGACAGCGGCTTTTTCTGCAGGAGACATGGACAGTAGGGCGTAAAGTGACAGTGGTACAGGAGGAACAGGAGCAGCAGATACTGACACACAAGCCTAAAGGGCCCTCTCGTGACTGTCAGTGTGAATATTTTAATATATATGTTGCACCGGAGTATAAGTCGCAGAACCACCCAAACCATGAAAAAAAGTGCGACTTATAGTCCTAAAAATACAGTACATTTGCAGTTGCCTTTGAAGGCAGCGCACACTCAGTTTTTGACTCTTTTTGAACACAAAGCTGCAAAGTGACCTAGTTTACACTGCAAATGCCAAAAGGACTAGAGACACAATAAACACCCAGTACTAATAAAACAATATATGCACAGTTTAGTAGCAAAAAAGTTGATTTGGTGTTCCATTTTAACAACTTAAAGGGGCACTTTGATTAATGTTGAATATTTTATGAGGATTATGTTATTAGGTTCTTTTTTCAGACCAAGAGTTTGTTTTCATACCTGACAGTTTGGACTGCTCACTAACACTCTGAATGGACACGCGATGTGGTTGGGACAGTTGACTTTGACAGGTTTTGGCGCTGTCTTTTCTCTCACACACTCAGGATACTGTGTGAGCGATTATGGAAATGTATTTTAATTTAAAATGTGATTCATATGTTGTTGTTATTGGGATATTATTTTTAGGAAGTGTTGGGGCATAAGGCCAAACGGTGCATTTTTATCCTCACTCCATATTTGATACTATACATAGAACGGCTCATTAAAATATTGTGCAATTTTGAATCCAAAGGCAGTTCTGCATGTGTAAGAAGACATACTGGCCTTCATTTACTAACACATGCACATGCATTACAATGAAAATATATTGATATACATGTACAAATGTAGAAAAGTAAATAAATACATTCATATTTCATCTTTCAAATTCCATACAAAGTGTTTTTGTCTTCAAGGCTTTGGGATTTGTGAAGAGAACAAGAGGGACTGAAACACAACAAATTTCGGATTGCTGACTAGAAAATTTACAGCAATGGATATGAAACTTTGATAGGATTAGGATTAAGTTCAACACACACACACACACACACATATATATATATATTTGGCAGGAATATCTTTCTCAAAGACACCAAAAAGAACATGTTTAATATTAAACTGTAGGTTTGTATCAAGCTTTGAGTGTATGAGCATTCCCCAAAACACATGGGTGACAGAATGAGCAAAGTTGATCTATGTTTAAGTGAAATTTTGAGATAACAGCGTTAACAGGGTAACAACTATGCAGGATATTCATACCTCAGGAATTGAAAAAAAATCTAGAACAATATGGCAGCTAAGGCAACTCAGGGGTGACAAAACAGATAAACTCAAAACAGAAATATTCTTTATCCACTGGGGCAGAACACACATATTTTATTACAGGTGTTTTTGCAATTTTAAAAATACCTTGAATAATAAGCTTTCTTGTTGTCTGTGGGCTCGCCTCTCCACAGATCATACTGTAGCACACCGTGAGGCAAAGTGGTGCAGCGGATAGAGCTTTAGTCTCACAGCAAGAAGGTCCAGGTTTTGACTTTGCAGTAGTGTGGGAGTTTTCTGTGTGGAGTTTGCATGTTCTTCTGGTTTTGTTAATCACTAGAACATGTACGAGGCTCCACTCTGAGGCCACGACAATAAATATATGAAATTAATAACAGGAAAAGTAGTGGCATCTCCATGGAAACAGACAAGCTGGTGAAAAGACCAATGCCAAATGTCCCGACCCATTTCAAAAGCCTAATAAACAATGAACCACGGCGATGCAGTACATGTAACTATTTAGTAAAACATGAAGAGTATTTTTGTATTTTGTCTTTTCATTTTACCTCAAACACATAAGAGCTGAGCCTCCGGTCTCCTGAGGGTAAGAACACCAATCTGAACCTTTTCACTCGTGGACCTCTTGCAGTAGTGTTTGTTTGTTTTGAAGAGGGAGTGCAGGCCGGGCCTTGATAAAGCAGGACAAGAGAGAAGAGAAGAAAGGTGAAGTACAATCTCACCTTTAGACCAGCCAGACAC
This sequence comes from Boleophthalmus pectinirostris, assembly GCF_026225935.1. NCBI lineage: Eukaryota > Metazoa > Chordata > Actinopteri > Gobiiformes > Gobiidae > Boleophthalmus > Boleophthalmus pectinirostris. The sequence goes on from NW_026571175.1 coordinate 7,390,757, forward strand.
ATCCTTTTAGTACAAGTCTAAGGTCTGCCCTCAAACCTGCTCTGTATATATGACTGGAATTCAGACTAAAAACATTTAAAGTCTAAGACTACGTTCAGACTGTAGGAGTTAACGTTCAATTCAGATTTTTTTGTTAAAATAGCACAGGTAATGTGACGTCCTGTGAGACAGCGGTTTCTGTTACAGTTGCGTGAAGGAGCAGACGAGGTGGCCGAGTGGTGAAGGCGATGGACTGCTAATCCATTGTGCTCTGCACGCGTGGGTTCGAATCCCATCCTCGTCGGGCTTTTTATAAAGTAATAAGTACTTAAGCAAAGGTCCACCTGTAAATGTCCATTTTTAGTAAACAGCTAAAAGTTTTGGTGAGGATCGCGTTAGTCCCAAACAGTTGTTAAATCCGATGTTTTTGCGAGGTCCTTCACATTTCCAATTAAATGCGACTTGTATGTGATCCCGTGTGAACATTAAACGGCCCGAAAGTGTCCCGCATGTGCACTGGAGGACACGATAACGTCAACCGCAGTGAGCGTGCTCTGTGTTTACGGAAGTTGTCAAAACATGGACGTGAGCATTGAGCACCTGGAGATTTTAAGGTTCCTCTCGTACCGGAGCCAGAACATGAACAACTTACTTGTTTTAAGGAGGAGATTGAGAAGGAGAAGGACGAGGTTTTTGGCCATGGTGTAGCGACGTCCGTTGAAAGGAACGTGTGGATGTGGAGACGTAGCCAAGAGTGGTGAGTGGTGATGTGCTTCGCTTCAGTGACACAGAGTTCATTAACAATTTTCACCTACTTCAGCTCAGAATAGTGACGTTTGTGGCTTGTTGATAACGTGTAGGTCAGATGAATGTGCTTTGGCCGTTCACACTGAAGTCACATGTCAAAAGATCAGATATGTATCGGTTTCAGGAGCACATATCCAAGTGGCCTGTTCAGGCACAATTACTGATCAATTGCAAACAGAAATCTTCACTTTTATGCACAACAACTTAGTTTCTTAGTACTTGATTCTTTTATTTCATTACATTAGTTATAGTTACTAGTGACTTCTCCCGAAAAACTAGTTACCACGGAAAGTAACTATTGCATTTTTTTTTTTTTTTAAGGGAGCACTCACACTAGGACTTTAGAAATGTGCCCTGCTCAAACACAACTGTCTGGGGTTCTATGGCCACACTCAAACCTGCACAATTGAACTGGACCACAGCCCGATGACGTGATCACACAGCAGATCAGTGATTTTGTCATCGCCAACATGATGCGTTTCTTCGAAGCTCTTGATGGTAAATGGTCACATTTTTATTTAGCACGTTTCCACCTTCAAGGAAAAGCTTCAAGGATCAAAGCGCTTTACAAAAAGAAACCACTCACCCATTCACACACCAGTGTACGCAGACACCAGGGGCAAGGTGGGCTAAGTGTCTTGCCCAAGGACACAACGACAGCACTCATCTGTGGGAGCTGGACCACTGCTCAACCAATTATGTTTAACAGGGCCACAGCCGATGACGTGGGAGTGGCAGTAGCTCAGTTGGTAGAGCATTCGCCCACTGATCGGTTTGAATCCAGCTCTCGACATAAAAAAAAAACATCACAGGTTGAGCGGTCAGATCCACTGACCCACAGGTTGGCTGGTGTGATTCCAGCTCCCACAGATGAATGCTACCGTTGTGGCACTTAACCCACCTTGCCCACAGTGTCTGCGTACACTGGTGTGTGAATAAGTGAGTGGTTCCTTGTTGTAAAGCGCTTTGAGTGCCTTGAAGGTGGAAAAGCGCTATAGAAAAATGTGACCATTTACCATGTTTACGTCAAAAAGTCAAGGGATTTGATCCGCTAACCTTCAGATCAGTGGACAAACGCTCTTACCAACTCAGCTACTGCCGCCCTGATCTGCCAAAAACATTCTGAACAATTCCCCAGAAGAATGGGTGATGATGCAGACTTTCAGAAGGCTGCTAAAATTGTGTATTCCAGGAAAGTTGTCAGTGATGTTGCTGAAAGGGGGTGAAGCTCATTCAAGAGTTTAACTGTAGCTGAACAAAGAATGAAGATCAGAAACTGGATCTTGTGCAAGTTGTCAAAGAGCACAGGCACATCTTTTGTAATGGACTTTCTAAGCACCTTTTATGCATGTTTCAATTTGTGTTTGCAGAATAAAATGACAAATTATTGAAACACACCTTATTTATTGGTTTGTCAAGTGTCTTGAGTAACCTATGAATTAATTTGCATAAAATTTGGACCCAAATATTTTGTCCAGATATGGAACCAAATGCAGGGTTCTAATCTAATTCTCAGTGTACTTTTATTATCACAGATACCTTGAAAAACTGTGTCTCAACAGATTTGACCTGCAACACCATGGAGAATATGTTTAATACTATACTGTGGAACATTCCAGGTAAAACATCTCCATGGATACAATCAGGTGGCGTACCCTTGAGTAGAAACGTTACATAGCGCAGCTTTAATCCATATATTTTCATTATTTTGTAGAACTGAAACACAAATGGTTTCCGCAGATACGCCTCCTCCTCCTGTCTGCAGCTCAGGGCTTTTGACACAGATGTTCCTCCGTATGTTTGGTTTGTTTTGAGCGTTTTTACAAAATACTAAACCATAACGAAATAAACAGCCCACATTCTTTCTGCAATGATCCCTGCAATCAGGCTCTGACATCTGCTGCCTCCTCCCATCTGGCTCCCACTCCCCGTCTATTACAACACCATTCAGAGCACCATTCAGATCTGGGCTATGGAGAGAGAAATGGGACAAACCAGTGGAGATTTTTGGAGTGGGGGGCTCAGAATAAAGCAGATAATGACAGGACATGGGGATGGAAAGCTGACGGCCGGATGAAAGAAACGTGGAATGCTCGCGATGGAGAGAGGAGGAAGAGGAAGTGCTCGAGCTGGCCGCCGTGTTTGGAGGGTCACTGCGGGAGCTGGCTGGCGAAGGTTCAGACAGATACTGCGTGAACGAATATGGAAATGTATTTTAATTTAAAATGTGATTCATATGTTGTTGTTGTTATTGGGATATTATTTTTAGGAAGTGTTGGGGCATAAGGCCAAACAGTGCATTTTTATCCTCACTCCATATTTGGCTCTATACATAGAACAGCTCATTAAAATATTGTGCAATTTTGAACCCACAGACAGTCCTGCGGGTTAAAGAAGACATATTGGCCTTCATTTACGAACACTGTGGTGTGTGTAAAATCTCGCATATGGCAGAGGACACGTGTTAATTATCTACCTGACATGCGCACGAGCAGGTGGTGAGAAATGTGGCAACTGAAAAGCAGAATCATTTGAATCGTCCCAAAAAATTCATGTTTCAAGTCACCTCGGCCCTGGGGTTGCAAAAAACAATATTTATCTAATGAGGAAATCATAAAGTGATGTGGTCTTAGCTCGTGGCATCACACGGTGGACCAGAGCATTTTGAGTTGTGTCAATGTACAGACTAATAATAAAGGGTTACTCAAATATGTGTGAATGATTTTTTAAATTCTGAATTAAAGGAACAGTTTGGAATTTTGGACATAGAGCCTCATTTCCTAGTGAGCCAGAGTGCTGTAGATATGTGAAGACACTTTTTGAAATATTCCATCCAGTCGTTGTATTTACAGAGGTCGCTGGTGCTAGGCTAGTGCATGTCAATGGCCATAGTTAGCCTGCCACTAAAAACAGTCTTACCCACTCCACAAAACACCCGAAGCAAAACTATTATTACTCCAGACTGTCGAGGTAAATGTCTGTGTTGAGAGAATGACTGTAGAAGTAAAACAAACCTTGAATTTGAAGGATTTATGTCTGGCAGCAGCAGAAAGTTGTACTTACTGATAGAAAGCTTGGCAGCGTCGGACTGATATCACCTAGCACCAGTGTTGTACCTGATCGCGTTCACTGAATGATAGGTCATGAATAGTGTTCATATTTTGGGCGAACGTGAACTGAACACACTGTATTATTATTATATTATCTTCACTGCCTGAAGAACGAACTGTGAACGCATTCATTCTGGAATCTGTAACCTGGCATGCACTTCTTTTTACCTTCGTTCAATAGGGTGCCAGACTTCTTCCGTGTTCCAGGCAAAAACCCGGCTAAACACACCATAAAGAGCCCTTACTGTTTAGTGGAAAAACATTCAATCTGGCACCAGCCACCACCGTCTCATCGCCGCATGTGTCATCGAAACAAGACAAAACACTTGGCTCTTTTCTGCACATGGCTCCTGCAGAGAGCCGCTGTTCTGTGGTACATGGACCGTTTGATCTCATCATATCGCATCCCTCTCGCAAATCCAAAGAGCAGTGGATGAAAGTTCGAAGTCAGGACTGGTGGAGCTGGATCATCCGGGTTGCGTCAGAAGGGCGACACAACGAGCATGCGCTGAACGACGGAATTATTTTTAAGAAGAATAAACGAAGAAGGAAAAATGAAGATTCAATGAGGAATAATTTTATTTGGCTTTAAAATCGGAATAAATCCACTTACTCCGGAATTAAGTTTAATTCTGAATAATCATCATCATTTCATTAGGAATTAGATGATCTTTTTAAAGCGTAATCAGTGTTGGGAAGGTGACTTTTAAAATGTATTCCCCTACAGATTACAGATTACATACCCCAGAATGTAGTTTGTAACGGAATCCATTAAATTACTTAAAGTGAGTAACGTAATCTGAATACTTTGGATTACTTGATTTGCTGTAGAGAAGCAAAGACGAGGATATCGTAACATAAGATATTTTGTCTGCTAAAAAAAAATAAAAAGCTCAGATTTTACTTAACCATATTAAAAATATTATTGATAGAAGAAGAGGAGACACTGTTTTAGTCCTGGTTTAGACCTGGTTTAGTCCTGGTTTAGACCTGGTTTTAGTCCTGGTTTAGACCTGGTTTAGACCTGGTTTTAGTCCTGGTTTAGACCTGGTTTAGACCTGGTTTAGTCCTGTTTTAGTCCTGGTTTAGACCTGGTTTAGTCCTGTTTTAATCCTGGTTTAGACCTGGTTTTAGTCCTGGTTTAGACCTGGTTTAGACCTGGTTTCTAGTTTTAGTCCTGGTTTTAGTCCTGGTTTAGACCTGGTTTAGACCTGGTTTAGACCTGGTTTAGATCTAGTTTAGATCTATTTTAGACCTGGTTTTAGTCCTGGTTTAGACCTGGTTTTAGTCCTGGTTTAGTCCTGGTTTAGACCTGGTTTAGTCCTGGTTTAGACCTGGTTTAGATCTAGTTTAGATCTATTTTAGACCTGGTTTTAGTCCTGGTTTAGACCTGGTTTTAGTCCTGGTTTAGACCTGGTTTAGATCTAGTTTAGATCTAGTTTAGACCTGGTTTTAGTCCTAGTTTAGACCTGGTTTAGATCTGGTTTAGACCTGGTTTAGATCTAGTTTAGATCTAGTTTAGACCTGGTTTTAGTCCTGGTTTAGACCTGGTTTAGTCCTGGTTTAGACCTGGTTTAGACCTGGTTTAGTCCTGGTTTAGACCTGGTTTAGACCTGGTTTAGATCTAGTTTAGATCTAGTTTAAACCTGGTTTTAGTCCTGGTTTAGACCTGGTTTAGTCCTGTTTTAGTCCTGGTTTAGACTTGGTTTTAGTCCTGGTTTAGTCCTGGTTTAGACTTGGTTTAGTCCTGTTTTAGTCCTGGTTTAGACCTGGTTTAGTCCTGTTTTAGACTTGGATTTAGTCCTGGTTTAGACCTGGTTTAGACCTGTTTTAGTCCTGGTTTAGACCTGGTTTAGTCCTGTTTTAGACTTGGATTTAGTCCTGGTTTAGACCTGGTTTAGACCTGGGGATATAGCCCAAAATGTGCAAACAGCAAAATACCTCTGTGTAATCTATTTATTTGAACAAAGTAACTGTAATCCAATTACCACTCACTGAAACAGTAAATGTAACTGAATACAGTTACTCATAATTTGTACTCTGATTACGTAACTCTGGTACATGTAATCTGTTACTCCCCAACACTGAGCGTAATACATTTTTATTCAGACTTAAATTATTTTTATTTGGAGTTAAATCACGTAAATGTGGCGATTGAAACAAAACACAAGTCCTGGTATGTTTTTCAGGCGGGAACAACTTTCTATCCCGGCTTAAAGCTCACAAGAGTCTGTTTTGTGTAATATAAAACCTTTAAACTATCCCAACTATCCTCACAGCAAAACTACTTCCCCAAGCTACTTTGTCAACGTCCAGCCGCCTGAATACCGCCCGTTGTCAAACCCTGATCTCACAGTTAGCCCTTTTACCTCCAAAACACAACAATTTGTCAACTTTTCCCAATCTGAGTCTCCAAACACCTCCAGGTTCCCAGAGTTCACTTTCCACTCGGCTACAGGCCACGCGCTGTACGGGATCCTAGTAACACTTCAGGGTCTGTGTCTCACCTCCTCTCTCACACACCCATTAAAATCCGCTGCTTTCCCGAGTTTCCTACACCACAGAAATTTGACGAAAAAAAAAAAAAAAGCTGGCAGATTTTATTATCCATAACAAGGTAGCGCGAGCGGGGAGAGCCTCACGTCGGGTAGCGGCCAATTACAGCGACTCAGGGCCGGTGGAGGCGCTCTCCCGGTGCTCGCCGCTCACAGCTAAATGTAATAACAACCGTGATTATGATCGGAGCACGCAACGCCGTAACCAAACAAGAGGTAACCCAGGGCCATTACTCCAGATGCCCCGCAGAGAGGACATAAGACACAGGTGAAGGCAGCGAAACAAAGGACTGGAATTTACTTCTTTTTTTTTACGATTTTCAACAGATTAAAAATGCACTACATAACTTTTGTTGTTATTGTGTTACTGTGAATGGTATTAAACGTAACTTATTTATTCAATTTACTAATATTTTCATTGCGCAATTTTTTAAACTCATGATAAACAAACATGGAGTTAAACTTACAGGCAGAATTCTGTTTCGGGTTTTCAGGATTGGGTCGAGCAAAGCAATAACATGACCATGGAATTGAAACTAATGCCAGATACACTACTGGAAAAGTTACACAGCGAAGCTTTAAATATTACAGGGTATCCCCGAGTTTGACTACCCCAAATTTAAGACCTTTTTGAGACCACTTAAATGAAAATTAAGACCACCGGGTCAAAAACACCAGGTCTCATTCTGATACGATGACGGTCCTAACAGAAGACACAAAAGTGGCGTCGCGTCTTCACTTTTTATTCCACGTTCAGACGAGTGTTTTCGGGAGGAAATCTGCGTGTATACGGTCATGCAAAAGTGTGTGGAATTGGATTGGTTATGCATGTCAGGCGGCTCGGTGGTGATGTATGTGACATGTACATGACGTGAGCAGATCTGACCAGACTGTAGACGAAACTGATTGTTTACTCATTACACCCATCAGTGACATGTATGAGGAGCGTTGTAGAAGACGGGCCTCCAGGATCATGGGGGACCCCTCGCACCCCTCCCACCCCTGTTTGTTCCTCTGCCCTCTGGGAGGAGACTGACAGAACATCTCGGCTGAAGTTCAGCTTCTTTCCTGAGGCTGTCAGACTTGAACAGTGCACACTGACTTCCAGCTTGGGTTCTCCTATTCATGTTTTTTTTACTACTTGTTCATTGGACCGCTAGTGTTGTTGTTTTGTGTTTACTTTAACATTTATTTATTGTTTTATCTCTTTCTGGATCACTGGGCCTCTGGGAGCACATTCACGTGTTTCTCCCTTCAGCTTGAATGACAATATAAAGAATTGAACCTTGAACCTTGATGCGACACCAAAACCAATTAGGAGCACCTACCCTAAACACAATTCACCAGTTGAGTTATATAATTTAAACTCTTTGTCAAAATATAAGACTTGACAACATAATAGAAACTTAAGACTCTTAAGGTTTAGGAACATGAATTTAAGACCTTTTTAAGACTTCCTAACACCCCCCTCTGATATATAGAATATACAGCTATTCTTAAAGTGAAACCAGTATCCTGTGATCTCTACAATCGACTGCTTGTCTGAAGACACTTTTGTCACCATGGCGAAAAAATCGTTTAATTGACTACTAGTCGACACCAGCAGAACATGATGCCATTTTCTTCATGAAGTAAGAAGTATGGTTTAACTTTTACACACTTCTGAAACACCAGTGTCCGCAACAACCTCAGCAAAACCTGAAGTGAAACCAGCCCAAAGAAAATTTTCAGACACCTAAAGCAACCCAGGTCTCAGCACTCACGAATGGGCCTGAGACTCCATCCATCTGCCTGAAGGAGAATGAACAGGGTGCTAACAACACCAGCAAAGATGGAGGCTGTTCAAGTTTCACTGTAGAGACTGTAGAAACTCAAAACTGTGGCAGGAGCAGCAAACAAACTTTAAGATTGCAAGCTCTCCTGATCCATCAGGAGTCTCACAACACCGGTCCCAGGGTGGTCCAAGAGGAAGCACAAAAAAACTGACCCTGAAAACACCAAACAAAGTGATCGGTTCTATGGTGAAATACCAGACGAACCGGACGAGGTCATCAAAGACCACAGGAGCAGGCACAAAGCAGGCAAAAAAACGACGAAAAAAGAAGAAACTCAGAGGTCGTCAGATCTCGGAAGCTCAGAAAGGCCGGGCCTGGTTAGAACTTGGATGGGAAACACCACTGGGAACAAGTCAGTGAGACACCACCACAGGCTCCCAGTCGCAGAACTGTCAATTTGTGCCTCATAGGCAAGACCTTCACCTGAGATCTTCACTTCCTCTGGCACTTTACACAAACTAGATTTTTAAACCTGTTTTTTTAAGCTGAGTTTTGCGATATTTGCAGTGTGTGAGCGATCTGCTTGGTGAGTCTAGAACACAAATCACAGCCAATGATGGAGCCAGAGCGTTGGCGTCTGACGTGAGGCCACAGTGCCTACCGCGTTCACGTTCCATTCATCTGCTCCAGACGACTAGGTCACGCGATCGATGACATTTGAGCATCTAGACGGTTCACAAAAACCACAGAAGTGCGAGTTCGGGCACCAGCCAATCAGCGAAGAGCCATATATTCTGTGTTGGCAATAATTCCCAAGATTGAGGATTTAAAGGTGAAACAAAGAGAATGTTTGGTGAATTTTATCAAGGGGAAAGATGTTATTGCCCTTCTTCCTACGAGATTTGGTAAAAGCTTAATATACCAGTTAGCCCCGTTTGTGGTGCATTACATACGTCATGACCAAATAGCAGCGATTGGCTAAATAAAAAAGTACCTGCCAACTGTCGAGCGAACGAATCCTAATCCAGTTTCTACGAAGTGAAACTGAAAAATCAGGCTAGATCGGAGAGGCTGATCTAGCCTCACTTCCTTCAGTCTGCCCCAGTACAGCTGTGGCTACAGTAGTACTTTACCACCACCGAGTGTTGAGTAAATGAATTATGCTCTGTAAAGTGTCTTTGGCTGCGTTCAGACTGCAGCCTGAAGTGACCCAAATCTGATTTTTTGGCTTCTATGTGACCTGTATCTGATCTTTAATGACAGTCTGAACGACACAGATCAGATTTTTTCAAATGCACCCAGGCCACTTGGATATGTGGTCCTAAAACTGAACATATCGACTTTTCACATGCGAATTCGTCTGAACGGCAAAGTGCATTCATTCGACCTAACACATTATCAACAAGCCACAAACGTCACATTCTGGCTGAAGTAGGTGAAAATTTGCTAATGACTCTGGTCACTGAATGAAGCACATCACCACTCACCACTCTTGGCTCCGTCTCCAATCCACACTTTCCTTTCAACGGACGTCGCTGCCGTGCCCCACAAAACACCACGACCAAAAACCTCGTCCTTCTCCTTCTCATCTGGCTCTGGTACGAGAGAACTTTAAAAATCTCCAGTGCTCGATGCTGCGTCCATGTTTGGCAACTTCCGTAAACACAGAGCACGCTCGCTGCGGTTGACGTCATCGTGTCTCCAGTGCACATGTGGGACACTTTCGGCCGTTTACGTTCACACAGGAGATACATACAGTGCATTTAATTGGAAATGTGAACGACCTCGCAAAAAGAAAATTGAGCGTCAACAGTCTGCTTTGAGTGTCCAAAACAGCACTATGTAAAAAAACTGATGCATTATTATCATTATTATTATTATTGAGAAAAGTTCCAAGGCCAGATTCCACTTTTGTTTCGGTGATAAACCAGAAGGCAATGTATTCTACTTCAACTAAATTCAGCCCAGGACCCTCTTCCTCGTTTATGGGATTTGTGATGCTACAGTGACAGATCAATGTAGATTTGAGTTTGAACTTTATTTACATTGCTGCTGTGTGTTCTTCAGGAGATCCTTATGGAGATGTTCACTCTTTACCTGGAATGTTCCACAAACACCTTGAACAAAATCATGCGTTTATAAAATTCAGTATCATGTTTACAGATTTGTGGACATGTTTGTTTGGACGTACAGAATGTCGGTGAGCGTGAGCAGAGCGTGTGGGGAGATGTGTTCCAGTGTCATTCAAAACCATCTGCAGCTCCAAATCCTGTTTTTCTCCCTCCTTCATTTGCATGTGTCTGGATGAGTTAGGCTCACATTGGCACCTCTCTATCCCTCCATCCCTCCATCCTCTCGCTTTCTCTCCTCTGTCCCTCCCCTTCTCTGTCTCGCTCTCTTCTTTCTGTCTCTCTCTCTCTCCTCTCGCTCACTCTTCTTTCTCTTTCCTTGTTCTCTTTTCTCCATTTCTCTCTCCCTCTCGTCTTTCCACCTCCTTCCTCACTCTCTCTCTTACTCCCCTTTTCTCACTCTCTCACTCTCTTCTTGCAACCCTATTCCCCCTCCTTGTCTTTCTCTCTCCCTCTCCTTTCTCCATCTCTTCCTCTTCTCTCTCCCTTTCTCTAAGTCTGTCTTCTCTCACTTTCGTCTCTCTTGCTCTGTCTCTCTCCCTGTTCTCTCTCTTTCACTCTCCTCTCTCTCCTCCCTCTCTCTTCTCTTTTTCTCCTCCCCTCCTCTCCCTTTTTCTACTCGTTCTCTCTTCTCTTTCTCTTCATCTCGTCTCCCTGTCTCTTCTTTCTCTTCCCCCTGTTCTCTCCCTCTCCTCTCACTCTCTCTGCTCCCTCTCCCTTCTTTCTCTTCCCATCTTCTCTCTTTCTTTCCCTCACTCTCTTCCCCCTCTCTCTACTCCCTCTCTCTTTCTCTCGTCTCCCTCTCCTTTCTTTCTCTTCCCATCTTCTGTCTCCTCTCTTTTTCGCTCCCTCTTCTCCCTCTCTCTGCTCCCTTTCTCTTCTTTCTCTTCTCTCTCTCTCTCTCCTCTCTGACACTGTTCTCTCTACCCCTCTCTCTTCTTTCTCTCTCCTCCCCCTCTCCCCTCTCTTTCTCTTCCTCTCGTCTCCCTCTCTCTTCCTCCTCTTCTCCCTCTCTCCTTTCTCTTTTGCTTCTTTTCTCTTCCCTCTCTTCTCTCTCTTTCACTCCCTCTCCTCTCTCTCTCTCCTCTCTATTTCGCTTTCTCTCTTCTCCCTCTCTTTACTTACTCTCTCTTCTTTCTCTCCCTCCTCTCTCTTCCTCTTGTCTCCCTCTCTCTTCTCCCCCCGCCTTCTTTCTCTCTCCTTTCTCTTTTGCTCCCTCTCTCTCTCCTCTCTCTGTCTCCTAGCTCTATCCTCTCCCCCCCTCTCTTCCCCCTCTCTTTTCTTTCTCTCTCCTCCCCCTCTCCTCTCTCTTTCACTCCCTCTCCTCCCTCTCTCTGCTCCCTTTCTCTTCTTTCTCTTCTCTCTCCTTCTCCTCTCTGACACTGTTCTCTCTACCCCTCTCTCTTCTTTCTCTCTCCTCCCCCTCTCCCCTCTCTTTCTCTTGTCTCCCTCTCTCTTCCTCCTCTTCTCCCTCTCTCCTTTCTCTTTTGCTTCTTTTCTCTTCCCTCTCCTCTCTCTCTTTCACTCCCTCTCCTCTCTCTCTCTCTCCTCTCTATTTCACTTTCTCTCTTCCCCCTCTCTTTACTTACTCTCTCTTCTTTCTCTCCCTCCTCTCTCTTCCTCTTGTCTCCCTCTCTCTTCTCCCCCCGCCTTCTTTCTCTCTCCTTTCTCTTTTGCTCCCTCTCTCTCTCCTCTCTCTGTCTCCTAGCTCTACCCTCTCTTCTCCCTCTCTCCCTCCTCTCTTTTCTTTCTCTCTCCTCCCCCTCTCCTCTCTCTTTCACTCCCTCTCCTCCCTCTCTCTTCTCCCTCCTCTCTCTCTCTCCTTTCTCTTTTGCTCCCTTTCTTCTCCCTCTATCTGCTCCATCTCTCTTTCCCCTCCTCTCTCTTTCACTTTCTCTCTTCTCCCTCTCTTTACTTACTCTCTCTTCTTTCTCTTCCTCCTCTCTCCTCTCTCTTTCTCTTCCTCTTGTCTCCCTCTCTTCTTTCTCTCCTCTCTCCGTTCCCTCTGTCAGGTGAAGCGCTGGGGGCAGATCTGGAGTGTCTGAGCGGCTTAAGGCAGCGCAGGATTTACCACAGCACAGTGCACAGAATGATAGACACCAATCAGACACAGGAGAGGAGGAGAGGGACGAGAGGGACGAGAGAAACTAAGGAGACGAGATAAAGAGGGCAAGGAGAGAAGGAAGAGAAACGAGGAGAGAGGAGCAGGATGAGGAGAAAGAGGAGGAGGGCGGAGGTGATACCACACGTTTGTCACACCAAAACACTTCATTCGTAGCCCAAAAACACACAGGCTGTTATTTACGAAACCACGGACTGGATCTGTCCTTTTGTCTGAGAGAAAATAAATGTCGATGTTGAGATAAGGTCTGTGGCCACACGGACTCACAAAGCCTCTCGAGCTCAGCACGACTCGGCCTGGTCAGGACTCAGACGGGAGACCACCACAGAGGGGCGCCAGTGCTAAAAGTAAAACTGTGTCGTGTCCGGAGGCAAAGCACTTTATCTTCAATGCCTGGAGTGAATGTGGTTTGTGTGTGTGTGTGTGTGTGTGTGTGTGTGTGTGTGTGTGTGTGTGTGCGCTGGGGCAGACTGGCAGCCTCACGTCCGGGTGGAGTGGATGAATACTGCTCTGTAAAGCGTCTGCGAGTGTCCAAAAAAGCGCTATAGAAATCCAGTGCATAATTATACATCTTTTTCAGCCAAAAACCAAACCGTGAGACCTGCCCGGGCCTCTCTTTATGAAAAGCGTTTGGCCTAAGAGCGGTGAAAACTTCTAAAGCGAAGACTGGGCTGCAACCCTCAGGTGGGTTGCAAGAGATTTTTTATTATTATTTTTGGGTCGCCTTGTCATGATCTAGCCTGATTCATAGCATGACTTTGTAGCATTAGAATTTGTTCGCTCGACGGTAGGCAGTTACTTTTTTTTATTTAACCAATTGCTGCTATTTGGTCGTGACGTATGTAATACACCACTAACAGGGCTAACTGGTATATTAAGCTTTTCCCAAATCCTGTAGGAAGAAGGACAATAATGTCTTTCCCCTTGATAAAATTCACCAAACATTCTCTTTGTTCCAGCTTTAAATCCTCGATCTTGGGAATCTGTGCCAACACTGAATATATGGCTCTTCGCTGATGGTGCCCAGACTCGCACTTCCAGGGTTCTTGCAAACTGTCTAGTTCAGGGGTGTTCACACTTTTTCAGCATGTGAGCTACTTACAAAATGACCAAGTCATGATGATCTACCTAATACAAAGCCAAGCAAACTGCACTGAAACACTCTGTGCCCCTTTTTTGGACCCTCACCCACAGTTTGAGAACCTCTTCTTTAAGAGAACTTCCTCTGGCACTTTACACAAAACTGTGAAAAAAAGTGAAGGAAGATTTTTAAACCTGTTTTTTAAAGTTCCAAACTGGAGTTGCATTCTTTTCTGGTTTTGCAGTGATATTTACCAGCCTCTGCACGTTTACCAAACCAAACACACATCGTGACAAACACAGATGCATTTGTGCACTTTTGTTAGACAAACTTCAGCCAAATGTGGCAGTAGGTCTGTTCTGTAGATCCGCTCTATGCTGTAGACCTGCTTTGTGCCAACACTGGAACACAAATTTAGACTGGTTTTTGCTTCACGTTTGGTCTTGCTCTTCTAATCAGCCGCACTGTGGGAGGGGCTTGTGTTCGCTGTACGCAGGAAGGAGCGAGAGCGTGAAAAGGCGAGGGGCGGCGTGCTGACGTGAGGCAGATGGACAGGTAGGATGTTTAGGAAGTTGAACCTGCCCTGTGATGCACGCTGGTACACGAGGGCACACGCTGTTGCAGACGAGCCGTGCATAGGGAGCGTGTGTGTTTGTGATGTGCCGTAGAGTCTCCGCGGGTTTCAAATGAGCGCACAGGCTGCACTGAGACGCCCCACACGCTCCTGCACCCGCTACAAGTTTATTACCAACAGCAGCGGCCGTAATGAAATATGATCACACTTGTTGAGTGTCAGACCTTGAGTGAGAGACAAGACCGAGTCCAAACGAGAGTCCGAGACGAGTACTAAGACACGGCGATCTACCCACACGACCTTGGCGATCGACTGGTAGATCAGGATCGACGTATTGAGCACCCCGATCTAGTGTATTCTGATTCCTGACCTAGTCACTGCAGAGAAATGAACTTTGAGCGGAGGCACTAGTTGGCCCCAGCCTGGATAGTCACGATGTGCATGTCGGTCTGTAATATACACTTCTGAGACTGATGTGCTGTTGTGTTTTCCTCCTGCAGCCCTGACTGAAAAGCATTACAAAAACACAGACAGGCCCACCTATCTCATTAGAAATGTTGAAATCTTAAGACATGTTTTGTATAATTTCTAATCCATTTTGTTCCAGTATTGCTGGTTCAATTGAATGTTGAAAAGAAAAAAAAATGGACCACATTTAAAATTCCAAATATGTGACTTCTGGATCCTTTTATTGCTGCTTCAATAATTGTTTTTCGTTGTTTAAAACTTGAATAATACTAATTGTTCAGAGACACTATCACTAAGTCAACAATAAAATATCCTCATGAATGTTCAATAATGGTCAAATCTTCCTTTATTTTGTGATTGATGAATAATGTCTATGGATTTGGGTCGTGAAGGTTTGTGACTTTTAAAATATCGATCCCCAGAAAAAAGTTTGGGAAACACTGCACATGTTCTGAACTCAGGTTTAGTCTGCCTCAGCCTGGGTACATCAAATTGTACATTTAGTATTTCAATTATTACAGTTGTGTTTTTTGATAAGGTCCTGTATGTTGTTTTAACACAAACTACAGTATGAATTAGAGAGAGAGGGGTTCGTGGGAGGCTCTGGTGTTCTGACTCTGCAGCAGGAGACCCCCCTTCCTCCTCCACTCCTCTTCCTCCACCACAGGCTCCGCCCCTCAGCCCTGAAGTTCAACTCTGACCCTGTTTCCCTGACGCACAGGAGAGGTTACAAAAGTGGAAGAGTAACTTGTTAGTTTTAGGAAATGTGAATTAATTGACAAACGTACAGCGGTGGAAGAAGTACTCGACTTTGTTACTTAAGTAAAAGTACAGATACCAGAGCAAAGAAGTACTCAAGTAAAGTTTTATTTATTTATTTACTGCTCATGCTATTATTTTGTTGGCTCCAATTTAAACAACAACAACAAATCTGAAAATAACTTAAATACATATTTCTACAATTATTTGTCTTGTCCTTGCTGCACGAACAAAAGTAAAAATATCATGTGAAAAAAATTATTTAAGTATTGAAGTATGTGTTTTAAAATGTATTTCAAGCAGATTTCTGAGATTTAATAATAAAAAAAAAAAAATCAAATGTAGTGATTTTCATTAAGATTTTTCTGAATGATTTTCAGTAGAAACAATTGGATCTAAAGAGTTTTTTTTTTTTTTTTGTAGCTGTTTTTATTTGCATATATTAATTTGCACAAATGTAAAATAAGGTATAGATACAGATTTTTATTATTTTTTTTTTTATTTATTTATTTATTTATTTTTTTTTTGTTTTTTTTTTGTAGCTGTTTTCATTTGGATATATTAGTTTGCACAAATGTAAAATAAAATAAAGTACAGATACAGATTATTATTATTATTATTTATTTTATTTATTTTATTTATTTTTAGTAGCTGTTTTTATTTCTTATATATTAGTTTGTGCAAATGTAAAATAAAGCATAGATATAGATTTTATTTTTTTTTTTTACTTAAGTACAGTACTACTTTTTACTACTTTGTTACATTCCACCAGTGCAAATGAATAATACTTTAAATAATGTTACCAGTTACCATTTATATACTTAAAAAATTTGACACATTATTATTATTATAGTAAAATAAGTGTTTTAATCAGTTTTTACATCTACATTTCTGCACTCATCCAGGCACTTCTTCAGGCCTGACACTATTATTTATTTTGATTATTTCTCCCACACTTTCCTGGAAAGCCGAGGCACACTGCTGCGGTGTCTAAAACTGGGAGGAACCGCAGCAGAGGAGAAACTGCGGGTTAAGCTGGAGGTATGTGGGGGGTCAAAGGTCACAACAAGGGCCCTCTCTCTAAGAAGGGGCCAGGAGAGGAGACTAGGAGTTAGGATTTAGGAGCTAGGGAGGGGTCTTAGGGGCTGTGATGTAAGAGGCTGACCTCCCTCTCCGCACGGGACGCTGATGTAACAGTGTTTAACCGGGGTCCTCTTCCTAGAAAGAGACGAGGGGCGGGGCTTAGGAGGAAAAACAGACAGCTCGGAGAAGTGAAAGGGGGAAGAGAGGGGGAAGAGAGAGCGTGGGGAAAGAGAAACAGAGAAGAGAGAGGGAAAAGGAGAGGAAGAGAGTGCAAAATCATTAAGTCAACAAATGTCTTAGAATTTGCATTTTTATACTTCTAGAGAAACTAATCAGCATTTCTTCTCTCTCTCCCTCTCTTTTCCCTCTTCACTTTTATTCTTTAACTATTTCTCACCCCTTTCTTCCTTTTTATGTCTTTTTCCGCTCTCCTTCTCCACCTCATCTCCCTTACATTTTACTTTTTCTTTTCTCACTCTCTTCACTCTCTTCTCTCCCACCTCTCTCTCTTTCACTCTCGTTTTTTCACTTCTTTCTTCTCTCTCTTTTTTACTTCCATTTCCTCCCTTGTCTCATCTTTCGCTCTTTCTCAACCTCTTCCTCTATCTCTTCCTCTCTCTCTTTCACCACTCTCTGTTTTCTCGTTCTTCTCTCTGTCTTCCCCCTCTTTCTGTCTTTTTCATGTTTTTTTTTTCCTGTCCACTCCTTTTCCGCTCACCCTCTCTTTCCCGTGTTCTATACCTCTCTCCCCCTTTCTATGTTTCTTCTCTCTTTGTCTCTCTCCTCCACTCCCTGTCTCTTTCTCTCCCCTCTTTCTTTTTCTCCCTCTCTCCTTCCTTCTCCCATTAGTTTCTCTCTCTATCTCTCTTTCTCTCTCCCATTATCTTCTCTCTATTTCTTGCCCTCTTTTTCTATTTCTCTTTTCCTCTCTATATCTCTTTTTCCATTCTTCCTCTCTTTCCCTCCGTCTATAACTCCACACACTCTCTCTCTCTCCCTTTCTATGTTTCTTATCTCTGTCTCTCTCTCCTTCACTCCCTCTCTCTGTCTCTCCTCCCCCTCTTTCTCCCTCTCTCCCTTCTTCTCTCTCTTGCTCTCTCCCCCTCTTTCTCTTTCTCCCTCCTCTCCCTCTCTCCTTCCTTCTCCTCGTCTTCCTCTCCTCTCCCACTCTCAGTCCTTCTTCCTCTCTTTCACTCTTCCCCTCATTCTCTCTCTCACCCACCTTCTCCCTCCTCTCTTTTTCATTTCTTTTTCTCTCTTTCACCACTCTCCCTTCCTTCTTCTCTCTGTCATCCCTCTCTTTCTGTCTTTTTCATCTCTCCCTGTCCCATACTACTCTCTCTCTATCTTTCTTTCTCTCTCCCATTCTTTGCTCTCCCTTTCTTGATCCCTTTTTCTCTTTCTCTTTTCCTCTCTCTCTATGTCTTTTTCCACTCACCCTCTCTTTTCCTTGTTCTATACCTCCACCCTCTCTCTCTCCCTTTCTCTGTTTCTTCTCTTTGTCTCTCCCCTCCACTCTCTCTCTCTTTCTCTCCCTCCCTCTCCACCTTTCTCTTTCTTCTCTTCCATCATCCTCCTTCTCTCTCACACTCTTCTTTCTGCCTCTCTCTCTCCCTTTCTCTGTTTCTTCTCTTTGTCGAACTCTTTTACTCCCTCTCGCTTTCTCTCCCACTTTTCCCTCCTCCTCCCTCTTTCTCTTTCCCCCTCTTTCCGTCCTTCTCTCTCACACTCTCTCTCCCCTTCCTTCTCTCTGTCTTTCTCCCTCCTCTCTCACTCTTCTCAATCTCACCCACTCTTCTCCTTACTCTCTTTTCCGTCTCTCTCTTTGCTTTTTCCCTGCCGACCCCCCCCCCCCCCCCCCCCCCCCCCCCCCCCCCCCCCCCCCCCCCCCTCCTTCCTCTTTTTTCCTTTTCTCTCTCCCTCCTTCCTCTCTTTTCCATCCCTCTCTCCCCTGTGTCGTTTATTAGAATCAGCAGTAGCAGTTGTGTGTAAAGGCCAGTGCGTTCTCAGAGGTGCTGTTACATTAATTACCTTCAATACAGGCACATATGTGGAGAATATGTTCTAACACACACACACACACACACACACACACACACACACACACAGAGCTCTCCACAGGCTGCACCGGATCATTAAGATGCAAACACACAAGCACAAATGACCTGGGAGTGATATGGAGATTAAGAGTTGATTAAGAAAGATTGGCCCGTCCTATAGGTTATGTAGAAATACTGACGACCTCTGAATAATAACAACACACACAGTTATGACTCCATATTACTCGATGTTATGACCTATGTTTTTATCTATGCTGTGGTCTACGTCATCATCTAGACGTGTTCAAAATTGTTGATAATGAAAGAAAAATCAGCAGTCGTCACTGAAATAACTTGAAACTGATAAAAGCAATAATAAAAAATTACTAAAAATGGTCCTACATAAATCAAACATTGCTTTTCACCTGTGGTTCAACAGAATTATTAGAAAAAACAAAATAATGAAACTGGCCTGGACAAAAATGATGGTACACTGTAACAAATTGCTGCAGTTTCTACAGTAACTTTTACAACTGCTTCTTGCTTTCACAAATTTACATGTCATTACTGTAGATTGCAATGCATTGTGGGACAAAAAAATATTACAGTTAGTAAGAACTTTTTCTACAACAGCCTGTTGTAAATTAAAATGAGTTTGTGCTTTACTGTAGATGGGAGGATATTACATGTAAATGTTGTATTTTCAAATGTTTCTACACCACACACATTCAGTTAAGAAGAGCAGAGACAAAGAGGAGCTCATCGGGATAATGCACTGGTCATTCACTCCACAAAAGAGTAAGTAACCTGTTGTTTTGTTGTTGTTTGTTTGTTTTTAAGTCATTTTTATATTTTTTCCCCCGTTGTAATACAGCTTGTAGGATAGCTTATTTGTTTGTTTCTGTGTCTGTGTAAGTATTTTAGCACTTAGACGTAAACGTGGCCTATTAAACGGAACAGAACCGCGCTGTTATCTGTGCTCACGCATGCGCATTTAGACCGGTATAGGCTTGTTTACATGAGCACGTGAGGAAAATGGCCGACTCCCTCGAGCCCGGTGCCGCTCATCTCCGAGCTGCTGCTGCGCGCGAGGCACCGCGGTGTCGGTGACCCGAGCTGAGCCGGACGGACCCGGGTCCAGACGAGGCCGCGCCGCGGTAACACTGCGACACATGAACACTCCGGTAGAGCGGGTGTGGCGCTCACGAGAGGCCGCGGTGAACCGAGGAGAGCGCGGAATGATACGACAGTGTGCGGGGAACAACGCAGACACCGGCCGCAGCGTCGTAAAACTCCGGGAGAACAGGAGTTTGTGGGGCGTATCGCACTAGAGTCAGTGGTTATCAGAGGTGAGCGCGGGCTGAGCCGCTGTTTTACATGTGAACATGTAACATTTGTTCTGGTACAAGCCCGGGTAGAACGTGTGTCATGGAGGGAAAGAGGTGTGTGCGGGGCGGGGCCGCGGACACACCGGAGCAGGCAGGAGGAGCAGTGGAGCAGTGCACACGTGATGTGTTTCAATGGAATCTATGTCAGTCTATTAATTTTTTAAATATGTTTAGGCGTGTTTACTGTGAATGTGAGCTACAAAAGCATATTGCCAGTTCAGGCTTTACACTTGTATGTTTGATACAAATGTGAATGTGTTTGTTGAGGTGAAGTTGTCAGTGCAGTCGGCCTACACCAGGTGGTGGACTGAAGAGAGAAGACCAGGTCCAGGTCTTATCTCACCATGAGCTGAGCTGGCTCATCAACACGGATTATAAAGTCCACTGTGCACTGGAGTAAAGTAAAGGTAAAGCTTGTGATTAAATTAAAGAATTGGCCAAACATGTCAAAAAACATGGAAGACAATGTTCTGTGATTGCAGGTGTAATAATGAACACCATGTTTAATAACAATATGTATTTATTTGTTTAGGTGTCACCAGACCAGGTGGACACTGGAGACTGAGGGCCTCACCTCTGTAGCTGTCTGCATTCTTCACTAGAACCTCCTGCACACTGGACTGGTGAGCATGTCATTCATGTACACACTTAGTGGTGGATGTTGAGGTCATTCTAATAACATTAAGCTCAGTTGTTTTCTGTCACTCCTCTCAGTGTAAATATTAAAGGTGTATTCTAATAATAAAATGTGATTGTTTGTGTTTAGGTCTCCTGGTTTATACTGAGCACTGATCAGTTAAGATCAGGTCACATTCCAGCTCTGTGTCTGAGCTCAACTCACTTCTTCACTGCCTCCACTGCACTTCACAGGTGAATATTTCTGCATGACATTAGAATAATACAGAGTGCTGTTACCTCCTTTGATTCCTCTGTGTTTGTGATTGGAGATGTTTCATGAGGTGAACACAGGACTACAGATCTAGAAGGAGCCTAAAGGACTTGAGTGCAGCTCACACAGAGCTGAAGGATCCTCACGTCTTTTCTCTTCTGGCTGTTAAAGGACTTTATACATCAGCTCATGTCCAACTGTCAGTTACATGTGTCTTTAACTTTCTTAAATATTTGGTTACATCGTTTGTTTACATATTTTAATGTGTATTTGTGTTAACTGTTTTTTAAAATAAATGTTTGAATGCATTTTAGCTCAATCTGTCTATTCTTATGACAATACATTGATTAGCTGTATTTTTAATTTACAGGGAATTACTGGCAACAAAATTGCCAGATAATACTTGTAAATGTGGTTTACAAGGTTTTGCTGTAAGCTGCAGAGCAATTATTTACTGTAAACTTCAAACCAATGAATAACTGTAAAAAAATACCCCA
The DNA here is from genome assembly GCF_026225935.1 of Boleophthalmus pectinirostris. Lineage (NCBI taxonomy): Eukaryota > Metazoa > Chordata > Actinopteri > Gobiiformes > Gobiidae > Boleophthalmus > Boleophthalmus pectinirostris. The sequence continues at coordinate 7,412,012 of NW_026571175.1, forward strand.
ACAAAGACCTGTAAAGTGTTCCCAGCTCTTACCTGTAAATACGATTTACAGTAATTTACTGAATACAATAAACACCTGCCAACAAAATTGCCAGGTGATTACTGTAAAATTTACAGGAAATTTGTTACAGTGTACCCTTAACTTAATATTTTGTTACACAATCTTTTGAGGCAAACTCCACAAACAAACAATTTCTGTAACTGTCAATGACTTCAGCTGGTATTTAACCCACTTCTCATGAGCAAACTGTTCTAGTTGTCTCAGGTTTGGAGGTCGCCTTCTCCAGACAGCATGTTTCAGCTCATTTCACAGATGTTCGGTAGGATTGAGATCTGGGCTCACAGAAGAATACTTCAGAACAGTCCAGTGTTTTGTTCTTAGTCATTCTTGGGTGTTTTCAGCTGTATGTTTTGGGTCATTATACTATTAGAAGACCCATGACCTACACCTGAGACCAAGCTTTCTGACACTAGGCAGTTGACAAATTGAATTTCTCCTTTTGCCAACATGACTTAAAGCCCACGAGAGTCAATTTTGCATAATATAGGACCTTTAAACAAGGGATACTACACTTCTTCTGTTTTTTTAAACATACAAAATGAACCTTTCTCGAGGTGACACCTATGATTCCATGGAAACAAAGTTAAAATCACACTTCAGAACATTCTCCACAGAGACACATTTATAACGCCACCTAGAGCCTCCACTCAATTTCATTTCTCTCCAGTGACTAGGTCAGGAATCAGAATACACTAGACCAGAGGTGTCAAACTCATTTTGGTCCGGGGGTCGTGTCCAACCTACTTTGATCCCAAAGGGCCGGATCAGAAAACTCATGTCATATAAACCCCAAAAATAACAATAAGTTCAAATATTTGTGCAGAGAAACACAAATCTATTACAGAAATCTTTTTTAAGTGATGAAGTCTTTCTTATTTTAAGTTTATAATATTACGAACAACCTGAAACTTTAAGAAAAATACAATTTCAACACAAAGTTTTAACATGAACTTGTTTAACATGAAATTGTATAAATAGGAATAAGTTCATTTTAGTTGTAAAATCCTGCACTCAGCTCCACTTTTTCTCATGTTGGACATTTTTCTGATGAGGGTGTCACAGTCAACAGTCAAAACGATCGTCCTTTAAGAGCGTTTGGAAAGAAACAAGTCTTCATTTGTGCTGCTCTGGTGGGAGGGGCCACGTACAGGCTTCTGGGACAGTACAGAGACGCTGGAGACGCTGCTGTGATAAACACCACAGAAAATTAACAAGATTTTAATAGAAAATATCATTAAAATATTTTAGTAGAAAATCAGCTGAGGGCCACATTAAAGGTCTTGGAGGGCCGGATCTGGCCCCCGGGCCTTATGTTTGACACCTGTGCACTAGACGTTTCTCAAAAACCCCAGGAAGTGTGAGTTCGGGCACCAGCCAATCAGCGAAGACCCATACATTCTGTGTTGTCGACGAATCCGGAGATCGAAGATTTAAAGCCAGGATAAAGAGAATGTTTGGTGAATTTCATCAAGGGGAAAGACGTTATTGCCCTTTTTCCGACGGGATTTGGGAAAAGCTTAATATACCGGTATACAGACCGTTAGCGGTGCATTACATACGTTACTACCAAAGCAGCAGCGACTGGTTAAATGATAAAAAGTACCCACCTACCGTCGACTGAACAAATTCTAACACTGTGAGGTCAAACGGTTTCTACAAAGTGAAATCGGTTGATGAATCAGGCTAAAATATTATAGCCAAAAGATCAACATTTCAACGGAAACAAATACATCCAAGTAAGTCAGGTTTGTGGACATGCAAGCCTGTGAGAATATGGGTGTTTTTCCACGTTTTTCAGAGCTATGAATACCTTTTATTTTAGTTTCATTTTGGATAAAAAGTTACACACTGTGGCTTTAATGCAACAAATAAACACAAACGCAACTGATGCTTAAGATAGCGTAATATTAGAGTCATGTTTTGAATGCAGCTTGTTCTTCAAAAGACCTTTCAACAGCTCATTGCGTCCCATCGAGTCTTCCATAAACAACATTAACATTAGAGACATATGCTGCTTAGAGTGTATTCAGATCAACAAACCCCTCTTTTATTCAGACATCTATCAAAACAAGGAGGAAAACATCACTTTACACGGCCGTCTGGGTCACGCCGCAGACTTCTCCTCTTCCGAACAGAGAGACGGCGGCACTGATCGCAGCTAAAGTAATGTTTATGGAGCCGCACGTCTAAATGAAAATGTAATTAGACTAATGAGGAAACGCAATGCCATTCGGGAGGGAAACAGATTGAAATTTGTAGATTTGTGGAGAATTATGGGAAATGGATGCTGTCAGGAGCAATGAGGAGGAGAAAATGTGTGTAATTTTGAAAGCAATAGAAGTGGAAATTGTACTAGTAGTAGTATTAGAAGATGGATGAGAGTACTTAGTGTAGTTGTAGCTTGGGGCCTGTACTTTTATTAACTTGATTAGAAATATAGTGAAGTGTTGTCAGGAGAACCGCTAACTAGAGGCTCTGTACTGTCTGAATCTGTTACTCAAATGATACTTTAAAGTTCCCATATGATGCTCTTTTCTGATCTATGTTCTAATGTGGTTTCATCACACACAAACAGACCTGGAGTTGTGTTTTGTTTTATTCACACATGTTTAACACACAAACCCTGCAGATTTAGGCTGAGTTCTGAGTATTCAGACATGTGTGAATGAAACAAAACACAACTCTAGGTATGTTTTTGAGGAGGTAACAACATTATAACATGACTTAAAGCTCACAAGAGTCTATTTCATGTACCCTATTTTTCAGACTATAAGTCAAACTTTTTTTCATGGTTTGGGTGTTTCCTGCGACTTATACTCCAGTGCGACTTATATATTAAAATTTTCACACTGACAGCCTCGAGAGGGCACTCTAGTCTTGTGTGTCAGTATCTGCTGCTCCTGTTACTCCTGTACCACTGTCACTTAGCTCTACTGCCCATGTCTCCTGCAGAAAGAGCCTCTGTTCTGTCTGTATCGTGTCAGTCGATCGCATCATTACTTCTGTACCACTGAAAATTTAACATTTAAACAAACTTATGAAGACGACTAAGAAGACTGAACTCAAATGCCCCCAAAAAGAAAATAAATGTTGTAGATTACAAGCTGCAAGTAGTGAAATCTGCAGCTAAAACAGTAATCGAGCAGCAGAAAGAAAGTTTGGAGTGAGCGAGAAACTTGTGACACCAGTAGGGTGCACCATGCAACTTTCCTGGAAGTCACTGGATGGATGGACAAAGCCTGGACTTAAGAGACACCAAAACCATCCTGTCGGGATTCAGAAAGGCCGGAATAATTCTAACTGGAACTGATGCTGAGTCTGACGGCAGCTACACAGAAGAGGAAGCGCCGCTCTGTTTACCTTCTGAGGTCGCGAAGTTGCCACAGAGGATAAAGAATTCAACCTTTTAAAAGTTTAAAATTTAGTGATTTGAAGTGAGATTGAGAGATTGATTTGTTCTATTGTTTATACTGTAGTTATCTGAAGAACTGTTCATATGTGACGTTAACAGTCTGTTGTTCTCTGTTCTATTGTTATTACTATAATTGCTTTTCAAGATGAAATGTCGCTTCCTGGTCTCTGATTTTATAAAATACATTTACCCAAAAAAGTGCGACTTATAGTCTGGAGTGACTCATATACTGTATTTTCCGGGCTATTAGGCGCTCTGGATTATAAAGTGCACTGTCATTAAATGGTCTATTTTTGAACTTTTTTCACAAATAAACCGCCCCGGACTTTAAAAGAAACACAACAGTTGGATGGGTCAGTGGGACTTTGTTTGTTACGTTCACGGTGACTCTGGGCTTTGTTCAGTTGTGGTGTGTAGGGAGTGTGTGTCTGGGACCGCTGGATTGTCGGCGTGTTCACAGTGACTCAGTTGTTCAGTTGTGGCTCAGAGTGGCACATTGGACTCGCTTTTCCGGTTCGTTCCGCCTTTCCGTTCCTCGTCGGCGTGGAAGTCGTGCTGGGACACCCGAGTGGATTCGTGTGTAGGGCGCTCTGGCTTGTGGGGCGCGCGGTCGTTTTTTGATGAGGTTAGTTACGCTTTTGGGTGGTGCGACTTATACTTCGGAACAACTTATAGTCCAAAAAATATAAGACCTTTTAATCTAACCTTTGCCTTGTATGAAAGTGGTGTGTGAGTGATGGTGGTGGTCGGAGGGACCAATGGCGCTGAGTGGCATGGCAGCCGCGCCTCTGTCAGTCTGCCCCAGGGCAGCTGTGAATACAATAGTAGTTTACCATCACCAGGGTATAGAGTGAATGAATAATGCTGAATAATGCTGTGTAAAGTGTCTTTGGGGACAGAAATGTCTGTGAAAGCACTATATAATTAAAGACTTACTTACTTAACCATAAAGAACTGATTTAGTTTGAACTACAACAGTTGAGCTGATTTGTTCTGTTGAAGTCAAGTCAAAAAGTTACAGTCATTAGCCAACAGTTTTTACGGTTAGTCACTCTCAATTTTGTGTTGAAAATCAAACCCCTGAACAGGACCATGAACGTTCGTATTGATCACAGGCTTCTGAAAATATCTTCGCTAATGTGTGCGACGTGTCACCATGGTGATGTCACTGCAAAGTATCAATAGTGAGATCTCTCAGACGGACTTATTCTTTTTCTAGGATTAAAATCTGACCTCTGTGTTTGATCCATTCGGGAACATGGGTGATGACAGTGCAGCACCAATGAACCGTCCATCTAGACAATTTTTTCTGACAAGCACTGTGATTCGATTTGTGTTTCATTTTCTAAAGGTCACAAAATTGATGCTTTAAGTTATGTTATAATGCTGTTCCCTTTTCCAAAACATATCTGGAGTTGTGTTTTGTTTCATTCACACATGTTTGAGTAACACTTTATAGTGTTGTTCGATTATGGAGACAATCATTACCACGATTATTTTGGTCAATACTGAAATCACGATTATTCAAAGGATTATTTTTTAGTTATATGGTGCATTTATTCAGCATTTCTCTCTGTCTAAAACTAAACTTATAAAACATGTTAACAAGTTTTTGGGGAATGTAGTATTTCCAGAACAATAACAGGAAACACGGTGATCCAAATATGTTACGTGTTGGCAGTAAATACCTCACCGAAGTAAAATACGCCGTCTTTAATACTTTTCCTGCTGCTCTAAACTTGTGTCTTGAGATTGACTTTTGTTCAGACAGTAGTTCACCACAGGTCCCAGTCTCAGTGGTGAACCTTGGTTCATTCTGGTACTCAGCGGTCCTCCTCTGAACTGCTCCTGTCTGCGTTTAACTCCACAAAATAACTCCCAAATCGCTCCTTTTCACACTCCAACCATTGATTTTCATTCACTTTTCTGCGGTTTGCAACGATCCAGCCTCACTCAGAAACAATGGGGCCTGTACTTTTGGCAACAGTTTAGTGGGGAAAAACTGCTGGAAAAAATAGTCAAATAAAATGCGTTCATAGCTAAAAACATGTATTATCTTTTGAACGTGGGTGGAGGAAATATCAAAATCTGAATCAGATCGTTACTTCATAAAATATATATTGACATAGATGTACAAGGTGTTTAAGAATCGTACCCATTTCCTTCATTCTAAATCAGGGGTCTCCAACCTGTAGCTCGGGAGATACGAGTAGCTCTCCACGCTCTTCCAAATAGCTCACCAAGGGATTTCTGAATTCTCTGTATTGTAAATAATAAGCCTAACTTGGTGCACCGATTATGGATAATGTTTTTTGTTTTATAAGCATCTAGCTGTTCTCCATTTAAGGTTTGCCGTGGCTCTTAGGCTACATTCAGACTGCAGGGCTTAATGCTCAATTCAGATTTTTTTGTGAAATCCAATGTTTTTGTGAGGTCGTTCACATTTCCAATTAAATGTGACTTGTATGTGATCTCCAGTGTGAACATTAAGCAGCCTGAAAGTGTCACGCATGCGCACTGGAGGACATGATGACGTCAACCGCAGCGAGCGTGCTCTGTGTTTACGGAAGTTCGGAAGTTGTCCAAACATGGAGGCGAGCATTGAGCACCTGGCGATTTTAAAGTTCCTCTCGTACCGGAGCCAGAACACGAACAACTTACTTGTTTTAAGGAGGAGATTGAGAAGGAGAAGGACGAGGTTTTTGGCCGTGGTGTTTTGTGGGACAGCGGCAGCGACGTCCGTTGAAAGGAACATGTGGATGTGGAGACGGAGCCGAGAGTGGTGAGTGGTGATGTGCTTCGCTTCAGTGACACGGAGTTCATTAACAATTTTCGCCTACTTCAGCGCAGAATAGTGACGTTTGTGGCTTGTTGATAACGTGTAGGTCAAATGAATGCGCTTTGACCGTTCAGACTGAAGTCGCATGTCAAAAGATCAGATATGTATCGGTTTCAGGAGCACATATCCAAGTGTCCTGGGTCACATTTGAAAAAATCTGATCTGTGTTGTTCAGACTCTCATTAAAAGATCAGATACAGGTCACATAGAAGCCAAAAAATTGGATTTGGGTCACTTCAGGCTGCAGTCTGAACGCAGCCTTATATTTACTCAGTTTCTTTGTGACTGCTGAAATTGGTAGCTCTCTGGCATTTTTGTTTCATAAAGATATGTCACTTGAGAAAAAAGGGTGGAGACCCCTGTTCTAAACCCTTCTTAAGTTTTTTCACGCTTTTTGTCATGAACTATGCTTCGACATGAATAATACTTGTTTAATTTAAAGGTGCAGTGTGTAACTTTTCTGGGACCGTCACCTGCTTGTCGGTATGGAGATGTTATTGCTGTGCCTGGAACGTTCAAGAGTATTCAACTGTCAAGACATTAAAGGGCCCACATTACCCTATTTTTTTTTTTTTTGACCAATGTTAGATTAGAATGTCGCTTGTGTTATTCCATTCACACATGTTTAACACACAGTTAAACAACAGAAAACACTCCGTTCTACCTTGTGATGTCTTGTAGTGATACAGGAACATACTGCCTCCATACTACATCCTACATACATCTTCACTAGTATCAGTTCAACGATTTTGTCCCGGAATTGCCAATATCTCTTGAAGTAAAGGTAAATGGTAGGTAGTAACCTGAAAACTACTTCTTCATGATGTCACAAGGTGGAACAGAGCATTTTGAGCTTTGAGATGTAAGTATAATATATAAGAGTAAGTATATCATAATGACACTAAGATTTGTGGAGAGGCAATTCAAGTCACAGTAAGAATGCAGATTTTTCAACGTATTATTTCAGTTTTAAACTCCACTAGGGGTGGAACGAAATACAATTTTCCACAAAACGAGATGAGACACAAGATTGGATCTACAAGACAAGAGTTTGACATTCTTTATTTAAATTGTGCAATCCAGTTCCCAGTTTTGGTCTCAACATTTTTGATTTACTGTATTTAATATTTCTGTGAATAACATCATTTTTGGGATTACTGCTTCTCAAAAAATCTCACCAGTACTTAATTCTTAACTTTTTTTTTTTTTTTTTATCCAATCCAAACATAAAAACGTGCTGGAAAAAAATCTCACAAGATCATTTTCAGCACAATTTCACAGCAATTTTGTCTCGCAAAATCTTGTGGCGCGAGATCTTTTCCCATCCTTTTTGTCCACGTAGGGAAACTTGCCCTCCGCATTTGACCCATCCCTCAAAACCGCTGGGGCATCACCTCAGGAGCGATGAACACCACAGGGCAGTGCTCAGAGACTCATCTCCAGATCTTCAGCTACGGTCACGGTCAGGACTGTCTTAGATGGAAGATTTGACTTATGGATCATGTTTTTGTTCATGGTGGAAACTGCAGAGCCTGAAGCAAAAAAAAAAAAGTTTCCACCAAAAAGCCCAAGAACCTGCCTCTGCTGCTGCACTGAACCTCCACCAACTCTTGGAGATTCATCACTGATCACACAAGTGCATATTGTGGATCTTACGAAATGCATGCTATAGATGGTCAAACATTTCACACAAAAAAAAAAAAAAACAAATTGCTGGTGTATTTTTGATCGAGACACGAGAACATTATTAAAAGCACAAACTGGTCCATTGTGAAATCCGCTGGTTTTGATGTTGTGAACAGTTTTTATCTTTTGAGTTTGTGATTTGCCCACACAGCCCTGGCCCTGTTTAGTCCAGAGCTGCCAAAGCTGCAACTGTCTGAGTCGGAGGTAAAAATTCATGAGACAAAAAGGTTAAAATAGAACTCCCCAAAACAGCACATGTCTGAACCCACTCACACTGGGTTAGACAGAGAAGAGAAAGGTCAAAGTAACTTCTAGAATTAAGCCAGTATAAGAAATAAAACTTGGAATAACACTTATAATGTGAACACTGAAGCATTTTTGAAACATACTGTAATTGATGCTTTGCAGTGACATCACGCTGAGTGGCAGAATGTTCAGCAAAGTTATGATGATGCAATTCACACTGCACGATGGGTTTTAAAATCTAAGGCTTAAAATCTCAAGAAAAAGTACAAAATGGATTTAAGCAGCACGTTCCAGGCCCCTGTGATTAATGCGAGTGTTCATGGACCTGTTTAGGAGTTTGATTTTTAACACAAAGGTGAGAGTGACTGAAAAACTGTTCACTAATGCAAGAGGGACTTGTTTAACAGCATAGTACAAGCTGAGTTAGTTCTTTCTGGTTAAAATAAAACCTCACATTAAAGTCTAACTTTAATAACAGAACTTTAGACAAAGAAGTGCCTCCAGTTAACATCACACTCGTGGGGAATGTTGATGCCATCGACTGCGAAGTATCAACTGTGGCTTTTCAGATTCTAGAATGTGATGACAGGAGACAGTTTTCCTTATTGATTCCATTGTACTTTGCCATGAAATCCCTCAAAGGTAAATCCACAAATGTTGAACCTGACCATTGCCATAAGAGACTAGGCCCTGGAACTTTCACCATTCTGCATTTTAAAGCCACAGTATGTAACTATATGCCACAAAATAGATTGAAGTAAAAGCATGTTTGTGAAGAAATGTTTCATGAAGAAAAACATGCATCCTTACAATGAGAAGACTTGCATCTCCACAAACTTGACTCTCATTTGGCTTGTTTCCATGGAAATCTTGTTCCTTTAGTTAGAAAATTCCACAGTATCTATCTCCACTCTGGACAATGTTTCAAAGTATAGTTTTAACTTTCTGTTTCCATGGAATCATACAGGTGACTTTACATCTCCAGAAAGTTACATAATATAATCACATTAATCACTACATTTACAGAGCGCCTTTCATACACCTAGTAGCTAAGCTTTACAGTTTATTGTTCATTCGCTCCACACTTAGTGGTGGCAAACTACTATTGCAGCCACAGATGTCCTGGGGCAGGCTGATGGAAGCGAGGCTGCCAATCTGCACCATCTGCCCCTCCGACCACCACCAGCACTCACACTCACTCCACTACTATAACTATAACTATAACTATAACTATAAATATAACTATGACTATAACTATAACTATAACTGTAACTGTAACTATAACTATACTTACAGTGTTCATATTAGCTGCCCCTGTCTGTATTACATTTTTTGTATTGACCTATAGATTGATGTCCTCTGAAACCCAGCAACACTAAAACACACTGTGTAGTTGCAAGTCGTGGCGCAGACTATTTTGATCACTTGAGAGTTGCTCAAATAGACTCAGATTGAGAGTCTTCTTGGACTTGAATGCACCACTGGGACTCTACTTTAACATGGGACCTGCTTCTGAAACACTCCAACTGATAGATGTACTTTTAGTGTTCTCTCCCACTTCTCTAGTTAGAACCATGACTTTTTTAAAAAAAGGACCTGATATGGGACATGAATCAGACTTGAGATTTATTTGAGATTTACAAAACAAGGAGTTGGTTCCATCTGTGGTATAACATTTCTCATTTATCTGATATATTGCAATTAGAAACATAAAAAACATCAATTATTTGGCTCCTAACTGTTTCAAATGACATACAATTGAATTTAACAGAATTTAAAAAAAGATTATCTAAAGCAACTAAGCACTTTTTATGTTCAATAATGAAGACATGACTGTGGGCTGTTCATTCATTAGTTAAAGTCCCCAGTGTGTCTCTTTGTCCTTGAGATATGGATTTGTCAACACATTTATGAATAAAAACATGAAGATTGTTGTGAGCAGCAGCCCCCCTCACACCTGCACACGACACAGACCTGGAGCTCTAGACCAGACCGATAAGGAACCACAATACAACACTTCACATGGAAACACTGCTCTTGCATTAGTTTAAAGGGGCACTGTGTAGCTCTTCTGGTCTCCATGGAGATGTTATTGACTTGAGTGACTTCAGTATTCCACAACAAAGCACCTATCTAATGTTTATTCTTTGATTATAAAACAAAATACCTTGAAAAACTTGCATTCTTGCATACAGCCAACAGGACCACCTCTCCACAGATCTGACTTGGAACTTGGCCTGTTAGCAAAGCAGTGGCATCTCCATGGAGACTATTAGATGGTCCATCCTCCACTAGAAATGTTACATAGCACGTCTTTAATAACTGGATTTAGACCTCAAAATCATCATTGTTCTATTTAAAGGTTAAAATGTTCTTGATTTGTGTCCCACATTATGGCATTAAACATATCTATTTCCATGGAGACAAGCCCGCAATGCCTCCTGGCCAAGTTACAGGTCAGATCTGTGGAGAGGCTCACTCACACACTGTAGGAATGCATGTTTTTCGGAGTATTTTTGAGCATTAAAACGCCTGTAACTGAATAAATGCGACATACATGAGTTTAATGCCATACTGTGAAACCTTTTAGGCAAAGCAATAATATCTCCATGGAAACGCAATGCACCTTTAACAAATACCTAAAGGACTGAAAGTTAGAATACAAAATCGCAACAGTGAATCATTTCAAAATCCAAACAAAACCTAGGACGAAACCTGGACTAAATTTGACTTAATTTTACAATCTATTTCATTAAACCTATAAAATTATAATTGTAATAATTAATTTACACAATGTGGAAAGGGCTGTTGGCGTACAGTCCTGATTGTATTTTAGTATCAGTATTTTCAGTATTTTAGTATTTGTAGCTTGTATTTTTTCCAAGGCGACACTGGACATGGTTCCAGTAGCTCTGTGCAAAGTATCACGCGCTGTCACTTTTATTAAAATAATAAAACATAAAATAAACAACCTATTAAAATTCAAATTAAATCAAATAAAGACTACCCAATTACAGTTTTTTTTATGTAGATGACTTCAGTTTGAGGTGTTTGTAATATTTATTTTCCTTCTAAATTAGAGACACAAACATCTCACATCTCTCTTTCTACTCACACAAGTGTATTCATTTTATTTGTGTACTTTTTGACATGTTGTCAGTGACATCCACCCACAGCTCACTGTTCGCTGCCTTATCTTTAACTATTTATTCATTTTTGCATGAGTCGGCAAAAAAAAAAAAAAAAAAAAAAAAACAGAGATAAAATTGGACAGGAAGTGGTGACGCTAACAGAGCCCAGACTAAAGACTGTACCAAGACTAAGTCAGATATGCTGCATTCTACTGAACGTTGGGAGTCGATAAACCCGAGTCAGTTCTCCCGACATCAGATGCGTTCCATTGCAGCAGTTGGAGAAAATACAGATGCCCGAGAAAGTTTAAAGGGACAGTCTGGAATTTTGGACATAGGGCCTTATTTCCTAGTGAGCCAGAGTGTTAGAGACGTATGGAGACACTTTTTTTAAATATTCCTTCCAGTCCTTGTATTTGCAGAGGTCACTGGTGCTAGGCTAGTGCATGTCAATGGCCATAGTTATCCTGCCACTAAAAACAGTCTTACCCACTCCACAAAACACCTGAAGCAAATCTATTATTACTCCAGACTGTCCATGTGAATGTCTTTGCTGACAGAATAATGTTTGAAATAAAACTAACCTTGCATCGCATGAATCGTCGCATGTTGAGGGACTACTTTCTCATATATCAGTCCGCCACTGCCAAGCTTTCTATCAGGAAGTACAACTTGCTGCTGCTGCTCAGACATAAATCCTTCAAATGCAAGGTTGGTTTTATTTCAAACATTATTCTGTCAACACAGACATTCACATCGACAGTCTGCCGTTAGAATTGTTTTACCAGGGGTGTTTTGTGGAGTGGGTAAGAATGTTTTTAGTGGCAGGATAACTATGGCCATTGACATGCACTATCCTAGCACCAGTGACCTCTGCAAATACAAGGACTGGATGGAATATTTTAAAAAGTGTCTCCACACGTCTCCAACACTCTGACTAACTACAAAATGAGGTCGTATGTCCAAAATTCTGGACTGTCCCTTTAATTTCCAACTGACTCAGTCTTCACCAAACTAGCCTGAGTTTGTGTTTTAGAACCTCGAATTTATTAGCCGTTCCATTGCACCTTCTCAACAGGGAGGTCAGTTTTTCCTGAGTCCCACAATATGGCACAATAGAACATGCCATTAAACTATAACAGGAATTAAACCAGGAATAAACCCAAACTAAAACCAGACCTGTTCATTGAGGTACATTCGATCTTTCGATAATTTATGTTATTAGGTTCTTTTTTTCAGACCAAGGGTTTGTTTTGTGAGAAAACACAATACACCAGTGAAACTCATCAACTGGGCAACCACTTGTCCACCCAAAAGATAAAATAAAACTGGAGCATAAATGTTATGTCATATATGAAATACCCTGCATGTTCTGAAATAAAACTCACATCAGGGAAACAGGGACAGCGTTCAGTACATGAAAAAAAGGAACATACATAGGACAGAGTGCGAGAAAGAAATGGCAAAGGTGTGTAAACGAGCAACAAAACACAAAGCAGAACAGAACAGGAACAACTCAAATTGGCCATTTTTGACTCCTGTAAATAAGAGAAAAGCACATCATGGACTGGAACAGCACAAACATCAGTGGGACAGAGGAAAACAAACATCATTGTTGGATTAAAGAGGCAACCGAAATACGGAAATGTGCCCACGGGACTATAAACCTGGACAAGGGTTTTTTTTTTTACTCTCACACACCTGGGATATTGTCCTGAGGAAGTGGGACTGCAGATCGCGTTGTCGTCCTGCCTCCAACAGTAGGAAAACAGCCCCGATATTTGTTTAAATCGGCTGAGCGGCCATGGCACAGCAACATGACGTGACCGCTCTGAGGAAGACCGCAAGTGAGTAATCGAAACTGTCAGGTATGAAAACAAACTCTTGGTCTGAAAAAAGAACCTAATATAAACCAGACTAAATGTGTTCAAACTTAAACTTACCTGTGAATTAACTCTCCAGAACCTGCACCCCAGTTTGCGAAGCACAGTGATCTCAACTCAGCCTGACCTATTACCTCACCGCATTGATTTAAACTGGCACATTACGTAAAACCATGTCCAAATCCACGTCCACGTCCACATATTGACGCCACGGATCATCTGCTCATTGCGATTCTGCCCGTGTCCCCGTCTGCGTCAAAAACACTGGGCAGAAAATCCGAAGGTCCAGTCTCCACCGCGCTCCAGAGAGGGACAGGAGATGAATACCCGCACATAATTACAGCTCCCATCTGATCACCTCATCACCATTCTCCCCTGCATCTGCACAATCTGAGGTACAAAAGGTTACCCACGAGTCCACAGGGTTAAGTGGGCCTAACCTCACGCTCCGCAGGTCTCCGAATGCCTCGTTGTTTACTCCGTGTGTTGCCTTCAGGGCCCCGGGACGTTTGAGAAGTGTCTCGTGTGTGGAGTCGCAGTAGGTGTGATAGCATGAGAGGACGCAGGGCTCAGAGGTTTCACCGAGACCGGAGGGAGATAAAAAGTGGATTTTACAGACCAGCGTGATGTATGTGCTAAAAATGTTGAAATGTTGTAAGAATGATAGTAAGGAAGTAAAAGGAAGTAAAAGGAATATGGGTCCTTGTACCGTTCGTTCTTTTGAATTTCAGTTAGTTTGTTATTTCTTTGTTCCGTTTTAGAGTCAAACAAAAAAAAACTTATTTCGACCTCTATTTCAGTAAATGGTAAATGGTCACATTTTTCTATAGCGCTTTTCCACCTTCAAGGCACTCAAAGCGCAGTATTTACCTTAAAGTTTATTTCAAATAACACCAATCAAAAAACATTGTCGTGCCTATTTCAGTTTTAATATTTTATTCTCTCTTGTCTGTTTGCCCCGGACGTTCTTCTGCTAGAAGAACTTACCTGAAATATCTTTGCAGTTTTGTGGACAAACGTGTCCTCTTCTTTTAACTTTCTTTTACTTTCGCGTATTAGAAAAAAATGCTGAAACAGGAAGCAGCGAGGCGATAAACTCTCCTTTATTCATTTGACACTGTATTCACTCGCGGCACACTAAGCAGTATAACTCCCAGGGCATATAAATCAAAGAGAATAAAACATCAGAAATGAAATAGGCACAGAGACTGTTCTTTGATTGGTGTCATTTGAAATAAACTTTAAATTAAAAAAATTGGTAATAGAGGTTGAAAACTTTTTTTTTTTTTTTTTTTTTTACTTTGACACTAAAACAGAATAATGAAACAACTAATTGTTTTCTCATTTTATTGTTTTTCATTCTTAATTGAAATTCAAAAAATTGAATGCTACACGGACCAAGCTGGTGTGGTTTGATGAAACGGGCTGTGTGTGAATGTCAACACTGTTTCCTACTTAGGATCATTTAGGGGTCACGCCATTTTTAGGGGTGTCTGAAAGACTAGCAGGTAGTAGTAGTGCACTAAAAATTTCCCACAATGCACCTTGAAAAGTGGCATTAATGGTCACTAGACCGGCCAATATAGCGCACAATGCATTATGAAAGTAAGGAAAACAATGCCGGTCAGCGACAGGTGTTGAACTGCACACAACAAGACTAAATGAAGCAGATAAAAGTGCTGGTTTATGTCTCTGTAGATCCTGATTCTGAATAAAACACGACTGAATAAAGCGTTATGGTGTTAGCGGTGCCAGCGTTAGCCGCTTACCTGAGCTCAAGTTGTTAAAAGAGCGTTCAGTACATTTATGTGAAATCCATCTTGACAAAAACTAGTATGGGTATTATTAGTCCATAAAAACCAGTCTGATCTGATCGTTTTTAGTATTATTTTTTTGGAGTTTAGTGGACTTTTATCATCCAAACGCTACAGTCACATGACCTGAATGTAGTGAGCTGCATGTCTGAATCGCTGTGTGAATGAGACACTTCATAGTGGCTAAAGAGTGCGGGCCTGTGTGGAGAATAAGGGGTTAGGGATTAGGGAAGACATTCAGACACAGAATTGGTGAACATTTCTAAATGGCAAAACTGTGTTTCTGTTTGTAGAGTGTATTTCTTTTACAGACAAATACTATACAAACCTTTTTTTGGACCATTTTAACCATATTTCACAATTTCCCTCAGTTGGATTTCTTAAACAACATTTACTCAGAAATGTAAAAAAAATTCCCAGGATTGTTACATCATAGGTAGGCATCCAGAGGTCTTCAGTGCAGTTTGAAGGTCATAAATCATTGAGACACACTCTGAGCATTTAATAATAATGATAATAATATTATAATACATCAGACGTATATAGTGCTTTTTTGGACACTCAAAGACATTTTACAAATAATAGGAGAGAATAGGAACTTGTAAAAAACATTGAGGGAAGTCATAGGGGGAATGCCATTTTGAACAGGTGACTTTTTAGTACTGATCTGAAGCACTGACATCAAATTCCCATCATTCCAACTGCATGCTTACATTAGTATGCCAGCTACTTTGTTAAAATAGTCAGCTATTATTTTGTCCATGGTAATTCCAGAAGCTAGCATGCTAACACTAAATCCAGATGAAAACAAGAGAGCACAGACTGATGCACTTTTAGTATTTTCTATAAGTATGCATTATTTTAAGTTCTAAAACAAGGATCTCCAACCAGTGACTCTCCACTCCCTTCCAAGTAGCTCCCAAAGGGGTTTCTGAATTAGACCATTGCACTGAATAATAAAAATGTGGTTAATTAAATGCCTGTTACTACTGTAAATGTATCATTTTGGAGCCCAACTTTGTGCACTAAGAAATGACAATGGTTTATGTTTTATAGGCGTCTAACTGTACCCAAAGGCTCACTCTCTTTCTTATAATCGTCTCAATTTATTGCGGCCTCTAAAATGAGTAGCTCTCTTGCATTTTTGTTTTGTAAAGGAGCTCAGCAGAGGAAAAAGGTTGGAGCAAAAGTAGGCCTTCTGACGGGTGCCATTCTGCAGTCACTTTGATCATGCTGTAACAATTGCTCACTCATGATAAGATGTAGTGACTTGCTCAATAGCACAACAGCAAGTCAAGTAGTCTATGTCAAATGTCAAACCTCTGCTCAGCGTATTTTACTTAAGTTACAAGGTCGTATGAAGTAATGAGAAACTGAAGTTACTTTTACTTGAGTACAGATTTGTAGTAATGGTTTGTTTTGGTTAATAATGGCTTTTTTATGTTTTGATTTAGCCATTTATTCTCGACTAGATTTGTTTTGTTGTTTGTTTCTAAAATTTTACCATTTCACAATTCAAAACATTTCAAAAGCATAAATGTCTCTCGTCACCATCTGTCTTCTCAGCGTCCGCCTCTCTCCCTCCTCTCTTCTCCTCTCCATCCTCTCTTCTCTTCTCTCTCTCATCTCTCTCACCACCTGTCCAAGATGGCGTCTGGGTGCAGCACACTCTGGCACGGTTGGGTTTGGCTCATATAGAGTCCCACAGATGGTTTGAGAGGCTGACGCAGACTGGGTTTAACAGCTGATACAACCCACTACACACAGGTGGCCCTCCCTCTCTCCCTCTCTCCCTCCCTCTCTCCCTCTCTCTCTCTCTCTCTCTCTCTCTCTCTCCCTCTCTCTCTCTCTCTCTCCCTCTCTCCACACATGGGTCTGTGGTTATGTCATGTGCAGATACCAAAACATTTCATAACATTCATCTTAAAATAGTTTTAGTTTGCAGTTTGAACAAATCCCAAATACTGCAATTATTATTGACATATCATCATCAGAGGTATAATACTCCCTACAACAGAAGCATGGACTGGACTAGACTGGAATAGACAGAACTATCACAGTGTTTTGAGGGTCCATGTCTCTGGGTGCTGAGTAGGAGTGTGCAAAAGTATTGAAATATTGATATATTGTATTGTTCACCAATACAATATACAATATATATCACCAAGAGTATTTTTTGGTATATTTTACAAAATTATTTTGTTACAGTGCTACAGTTTTGTTGCTTGTTCAGAGGAATTAAACTCATGTATGCAACACATTTGACATTTTCACTGTTTTCATGATTAAAATGTGTGTGTTTTATATGAACTTTGTACAAGTGTGGTTTAAGAAACAAGAAGTGGTTTAACAAACTCTTTTTAGTATCACAGCCTTTATTTTTTTATTGAACCATATCAAATCAATTTGAAATATATTTTATGGAATCGTATCAAATCGTAAGCTCACTGTATCAAGATATGTATCATATTGTGGCTTATGTATCATAATATGTATCGTTTTGTGTCTTATGTATCGAGATATGTATTGTATCATGTCTTATGTATCACGATATGTATCATATTATGGCTTATGCATCGATATGTATCATATCATGGCTTATGTATTGAGATATGTATCGTACTTTTGCTTATGTATCAAGATATGTATCGTATCATGGCTTATGTATCGAGATATGTATCATATCATGGCTTATGCATCGAGGGATGTATTGTATTGTGGCTTAACTATTGAGGTATGTATCATGGCTTATGTATCGATATGTATCGTATCATGGCTTATGTATCGAGGTATGTATGTATCGTATCATGGCTTATGTATCGAGGTATGTATCGTATCGTGGCTTATGTATCGAGGTATGTATCGTATCGTGGCTTATGTATCGAGGTATGTATCGTATCGCGGCTTATGTAACAAGGTATGTATTGTACCAGCAACTTATGATGGTAAAAACATTTCTCCAGCATCGTGCCTCTTCTCTTCAACTCTCGAACTACTACAACTTTTATTCTACAACAATTTCCATGAGACAAGGAGGTGATGCAACCAGGCCAAGTTACATGTATATCCTTGGAAAGGCGACCCCACTTTTCAAGGTGTTTTTGTGCAATAATAACAACTGAACCAAAGATGACTTTAATGCCATACTGTGGAACATTCTAGCCACAGCAAAACTCAGACAAGCAAGTAACATAATGAGGAGTCTATTATTATTAAGGGACAATTTATATTTGTCGAAAAATTGTTGTAGTAGTTGTTGTTGTAGCATAATAGTAGTACTAGTAGTAGTTATGTATGTTTTGACTACATCTTTTTACAGCTTTTTAGTGTTAGGAGTTGTTGCCATGGAAACCTGTTGACATGAGGATGAGGTGCATGCTGCCACACGTGCTCTGGAAAAACCCTCACATGAAACGAAATGTGCTGAAGACAAAAGCAGATGACAGAGAGAAAGACAGAGAGAGAGAGAGAGAGGGAGAGAAGCAAGTGAGAGGAGAGGAGAGAGAGACACATGCACGAACCACAGAGAGAGAGAGAGAGAGACACACAGAGAGAAAGGGAGAGAAGCAAGAGAGACAAAGGAGGGGGAAACGAGAAAAAGAGGGAGAGAGAGGGAGAGGACCAAGAGAGACAAGAGGGCTAGAGAGAGAGAGAGAAAGAGGAGAAAGAGCGACAACTGGGAGAGAGAGATAGAGAGGGATAGGAGCAAAAAAAATGAGAGAGAGAGGGATAGAAGCAAGAGAGAGGGACAGAGAGACACACAAACACAGAGAGGGAGAGGAACAAGAGAGAGGAGAGGGGCACACACACACAGACAGAGTGAGACAGAGAGAGAGAGGAGCAAGAGAGATAAGAGGGAGAGAGAGAGGCTGAGAGATAAGCAAGAGAGAGGAGAGAGAGAGACACCCACAGAGAGGGAGAGGAACAATAGAGAGGAGAGAGACAAAGAGAGAGAAGGAAGAGAGACGAGAGGGAGAGAGACACACACGCCGAGAGGAGAGGGAGAGAGAGACACAGAGAGAGGGAGAGGAGCAAGAGAGATGAGCGGGAGAGAGAGAGAGAAACACACACTCCCACAGAAAAGGAGGGAGAGAGACACAGAGAGAGAGGGGGATAATAACAGGTGAGACAAGAGAGAGAGAGAGACCGAGAGAGAGGGAGAGAGAGAGAGGGAGCGAGAGAGAGAGAGAGAGAGAGAGAGAGAGAGACACACACCCACAGAGAGGGAGAGGAACAATAGAGAGGAGTGTGACAGAGAGGGAGAGGAGGAGAGGAGCGAGAGAGACGAGAGGAAGAGAGAGACACACACACATCAGCAGAGAGGAGAGAGAGAGACAAAGAGGGAGAGGAGCAAGAGCGATGAGGGGGAGAGAAAGAGAAAGAGACAGCAAGAAGGAGAGAAGCAAGAAAGAGGAGAGGGGGAGAGAGACAGAGAGAGACGAGAGGGAAAGAGAGAGAGACAGAGATATGCAAGAGAGAGAAGAGAGAGAAAGACACACACCCATGGAGAGGGAGAGGAACAAGAGAGAGGAGAGAGACACACAGAGAGAGAGGGAGAGGAGCAAGAGAGACGAGAGGAAGAGAGAGACACACACAGAGGGAGAGAGGAGAGGAGAGAGGAAACTCGGAGAAAGAGAGAGGACATCGAGAGAAGGAGAGGAGAGTGGAAGAGGAGCAAGAGAGAGGGAGAGAGGGAGAGAAATGGAGCAAGAGGACAGAGAGAGAGACTTAGAGGAGAGTGAGAGATGGACGGAGAGAGAACGGGGGGAGAGAGGGCAGAGAGAGAAGTGTCCGAGTGCCTCCCAACGGTCTGCTCCAGTATTTTCACCACCACAGAATTATTCACGTCAACACAGGCCAGTGCAGAACAAACACGGACACGCTGCAATGTATACAAATGCAATGGTATTTACTTCAACACGTGCGGCTATTTTAGTGTTTATTTATTCACTATATATTTTGTAAAAGCAGGAACAAGCAGGAGGTTAACACTTTTAATTAACTTGGTCATATTTGGCTTAATGTTGCAGTAAAAGGCGATTGTATTCCAAACATAGGCTTTATTTTCAGAAGTCTCAAAGTCGAACAGGCACTTTTATTTAAATCATAAAACTTTTACGTGTCACCATTTAAAATTCTAATTAACAGCAGTGTAACAATATCCGAAATATCGTGATATTGTATCGTCAGAGTTCTCACAATAATATCTTGGACCATCATAAGATATCGAATTTCAAGTCTCTTTGCTTAAATTAAGAGTTATGGTGCAGTATTAGCTAAAAAAAAAAGACAGAGAACTACATAGACCATGATCCTTTGCTCCATTTCAGGGCAGACTACAAGAAGAAATAAGTTCTAACACTTTTAAGTCTTAGTTCTTTGGATTAAATCTTGTCAAGGCATTTTAAGAGGAAAAAGTAGCATATTAACAGTTATAGCTGTTTAGTCTCCACAAAATATCGCAATAAATATCGTACCATGAGATTTGGATATTGTTACATCCCTAATCGTGAGCCTCCCCGCAATATCGTGAGCTTTTCCATGATATCGCAAAAAATATCGTACCGTGAGGTTCACACCGTGACAATATCGTACTACTAATTAATTAGAGAAAATACGACCCAGTTATTTTTAAATGTAGATGACTTCAGTTTTTGGTGTTTATTATGCCACAACATTATTTGAGACACAAACATCTATCTTTCTAAAAGCAGAAGTGTCTTCCAGTGAAGTATTCATTTTTATTTGTGTAATTTTTAACATTTGCCAGCTCCCTGTTCACTGCCTTATCTTTAAAAAGTTTATTAATGTTTGCATGACTCACCAAAAACCTCATAGATACACAACTGAACAGGAAGTAGTGACACTAACAGTGTGGTTACTGGGCACTGTCATTTTCAGTTTGTAGTCCAATCAGGTTCATCTGGTCTTCCGATAGTTTATGTTATTAGATTATTTTTTTAGACCAAGAGTTTGTTTTCATACCTGACAGTGTGGACTGCTCACTAACGGTCTTCTTCACGTGAACACTCTGAGGAAGAGCACTAGTGCAAACTGTCAGGTATGAAAACAAACTCTTGGTCTGAAAAAAGAGCCTAATAACATAAATTGTCAGTTCGTGTTGCACAGTGGTGTAAAAGTGGTTATCCTCCAGCCTTATGAGAAATGTTTGGTAGATTTGAATATTTACATCATTGACAGTAACTTGCACCTACTTACAGTGAATTTAGAATAACATGGAAATTTGTGAAGATTCTATTGTCAAATGTGAGAGGAGTTATAGTATATATGTTTTTTTGTTGTTGTTGTTTTGTTTTGGGGTTTTTTCCTAAGTCAAAATCAATATGCCATTGTTAAAGGTGGTTTCTCCCGGTTTCTTCATGGACATGTTATTGCTTTGTCTGAAATATTTCACAGTATGGTATTAAAACTTTCTAACTTCATGGAGACTAAATCAGACCAAGTTACAGGCCAGATCTGTGGAGAGGCGACCCCGCTCACAGTCAGAATGTCTGTTATAAAGCTATAAAACCGCCTTTGAATAAATGTAAAGTTGAGCAGTTTGTCAGACTGTGGAACATTCTAGACAGAGCAGCGACATTTCCTTAGTGCACCTTAAAATATACAGTTGGTAGGGATGTAACCATATCCACATCTCTCAGTACGATATTATCACGATATGCATCTCATGGTACGATATTTATTGCAATATTTTAGAGAATTTTTTTCACTTTTTTGCTTTCAAAATACCCAAGATTGTGGTGTGAATTATTTCTGTCATAATCCCAAGAATTCAAGTAAAAAAATATATATCTTCATGTTGTCTGCGCTGAAATGAATCATAGGATATGAAGTTCCTGATGTTTATTAGCTATTACTACTATAAAACCATGCATTTAAGCAAAGGACCTTGTAATTCGATATATTGTGACGCCCCATGATACTATTGTGTAACGCTTGACCATGTGAAATCACAATATTTCAGTTATCTCTAATGGTTATGTATGTGCATATTTCATAATTGTCCATGTTCCTGTGTGTAGTTCTGAAATGAAGAAATTACTTAAAGTAAATGTAACAAATATTAAATGAGTTCAAGGTTTACAGATATCAAGAGTAATGTTGAGTTCTTCACAAAAAACATATACATGATGTTTTTGAATTGAATGAGCACCTCACATCAGGTTGCCAGATAAAACCAGGGATAAAACCAGTTTGCAATATACCCAAAATTGTGGGATGTGGGATAAACATAACGGCTAATTCATGCATCCCGAATTTCAGACTTCCGGTCATCGTGCTGTGCATACTGGGAAGGACCCTCCGAAAAAGTGAGCATCAAAACGCCTCGTTTGATTTTACAGTGGGTTGTGTCTATTGTCAAAGTCGAACTTTTCAAGTCTTTTGAACCATATCGCTTTTGTTTCTGGTTCTGATATTGTCATATTTTAGTTTTGGGATTCAGACATCATAATTGTGTGGTTGTTGGGTGTCGTAACAGCGGAAAACAGGCTTCGGACATGTGCAAACTCCATAAGTGCAAAAGGTAATCATATTTGTGTGACTGCAAACTTCCGTTCAGCAAAATCCCGATTCCTTGCTCAACCTTGGTTACGAATTTAAAAAGTCAACGCCAAAACAAAAGGCACCAGCTGTTCACCAAGAAACACCTTCCACTGCAAAGAGACCAAGACGTCATGTTACTGTAAAGTCAGTTGAACAAGAAAGTGTGAGCTCAGCCTGTTTGTCTTCTGTACCTCTCGCTTAACAAACGGGATCCCGCTTTGATGGCGCTCCACATACAAAATGTTCACTGCAAACTGGCAGCCAAAGGTTTCCTTTTTCATCTTTCCTGTGGATCAATCCTGCCCATCGCCTTCGCCTTTCACTATTTTTCAATTCCGTTGGGAAGGGAAAACACGGAACACGGAGGTTTGCAGTCTGATTCCCTTTTGCAGTTATGGAGTTCGGAAACTTCTGAAGCCCGTTTTCCGCTGTTAGGGTCCAGCAACCACACAATTACAATGTCCAAATCCCAAAACTAAAATATGACAATATCAGAACCAGAAACAAAAACGATATGGTTCAAAAAATTTGTCAACAGACGCATCCCACTGGGAAATCAAACATGACGGTTTGATGCTCACTTTTTTGGAGGATCCTTCCCAGTATGCATTGCGTGACGATTGAATTCGGGATGCATGTATTGTGACGGTACTGCCGCTTATAACTGAGTAGTAAGTGTTACTGCTATTACTTTTACTTTTACTTATTTAGAATTTACCTTTTATATTGTTTCTCTTTGTTATTATATTATATTGTGATGTGTGAGCTACTGTGTCCTAAACATTTCTACTGCGGATCAGTAAGGTTTGCCTAAGTCTAAGTTTAAGTCTACTTTTAAAGGCACACTATGTAACTTTTCTGGTGAAGGGTTTGCCACCTACTCGTTACCATGGAGATTACTGCTTTGTCTAGAATATGGCGCAGATTTGCATGAACTTCTCTAGCTCCACCGCCACAAGCATCAACAATGAAGCGAAAACATCTCCACGGAAACCAATTAGGTGCCATAGTCTCTAACCAGAAAAGTTACGCAATGCACCTTTAAATTGGCTTTGTGCTGCAACAGTAGAAAGACATTACATTTAACAACAGATAAAGACACAGTGAGGACATGTTCAGTGAGTAAGGATAAGTTTTATTGGTGTTTGAGGAGATCCATCATCCCTGTGGACAGCACACAATACTGGTGAGGAATCAGGGCTCGTGCCGCTTCATGGGATTTGTAGTTCTTTATAACAGTCACAACGAGAAGTTAGCTTAGCATCCACCGAGAGGAGAAATACGAGGCTGAGGACGTTATTGAGAAGAAGGTCCTTTAGTTATTGTGGTTTTTGTGTTACCCGTTATAATGTACAGCAGCAAACCATCACTGCCACCAATGAGAGACCGGAGCACCAATCGGCCGTCCGAAAAACACATCCAAAACACAGGAACATAGAAAAATATCACGGTCAAAAAGTTCGTAAAGATCCGCAAAATCTGGTGTCAAAATAAAGGAAAGAGTCAAGTCACTTCATTTAAGAGACTTCCAGTTTGTGTGGAC
This sequence comes from Boleophthalmus pectinirostris, assembly GCF_026225935.1. Classification (NCBI taxonomy): domain Eukaryota; kingdom Metazoa; phylum Chordata; class Actinopteri; order Gobiiformes; family Gobiidae; genus Boleophthalmus; species Boleophthalmus pectinirostris. The sequence goes on from NW_026571175.1 coordinate 7,436,192, forward strand.
ATAAAACAACGAGGGAAAAATATATTGGATGGTAGTACTACAACTCCCAAGATGCACCTGTGGCTCGGTAAAGTGTCCACGAACAGGCTCATGTAGGAAATCAAGTAAAAGTCATTGTCAGGAATCAAAACAGGAGAAAAACATTGAACAAGTCGTTCAGAAAATCAAAAATTACAACGGGATCATAAACAACAACGATAATCGGTTAGCACTGTTTAGCAAGAAACATTAGCAAAGAAATAAAGACAATTTAGTTGCCATTTCTACATAAAGACGACACATTTAAAAGTCAACCATTTAACTAAACCCCTCCCCCAAAACATGATTGTCCAATCACAGCAAACAAAAGTTAATTTCACTTCGTGGGTCGCCATCTTTGGGTACACAGTGTCCTTTAGAACTACAAACTAAAACAGGCGTAGCTTATTGGTCATTAAAACGCGACATGACCTTAAAGAGCTACTAATCAAACTTTTAAAAGGCCTTGTACCTGATTTTTTATTTATTTATTTTTTAAGTGTATTTGATATACTGTATAAGCAAATCTTGACGTCAAAACAACTCCGGTACTGAATTGGCATTTTTCCGTACGACAATCAGGAGGTGTGTATTGGCATGCTAGTTGTTGTTTGCGTTTAAGTGATGGTAAAACTCAGCTCTGGTCTGGAAGAGTTGTGAAAAGCGCTTATAAAGTCATCGCGGTGAATCATTACGACGTTCTGAAGCAGGAATAACTTTGGACTAGTTCTGTTTTTATGTTTTAACAAAAACATGAAAATAAAAAAATCAGGTACAGCACCGTTAAGTGTAATTAAATAGAATCAGGTAGCCTAAGTAATGATTTTGATACTATAAGGTAGGTTGTCTAGTTGTATGGATAAAAATCTCTATTTCGCAATTGAAAATATAACATATTTATGTGTGTTTTGTTAGTAATAAAAATATTTGGCCTTCTAGCTTTTTAGTACACTATACCTGCTATGTTTATTTAATGACCATTTTAATATCTATATTTTTGTACATAGTAATAAAATATCATAGTATCTTAATTGGTTAGTTATGGCTTCTAAATTTCCATGGGTAATATAGAACAGTCTATCAATAACTTTGGCTAATATTACTATAGACTTAAATATACCTTAGTTAGAGCAGTGCTATTGATTTGGGATACTAAAAATTAGTTATGTTTTTATGTTTAGACCAGCAATTTCTTCACAAACTGTCATTTCTGTGTTTAAAATGATATTAAAGTGGGATTAAACACCTAGCTCCGCCCACAATCGTGTTGCAAACAGAGCAGCTGAACAGAGCTTTTTCACAACGGCAACATAACGGAAGTGCCCCGCTGTAGGTTTACGGGAATTCCGGTTAAAGCTACTTTATGGCAAAATGTCTGTGGAAATGTTTTTTCACCAGCTTCATAAATCTGCCCCATCAACAAATCTTCATCCAACAAAGTCGACAAAGGATAAACATGACGAATTTATCCACAACTATCAAGGGAAGAAAGACGAAAACGTAAATGCGAACAACGGCGACGCATTAGTAAACTACTCCTGAGCAAAACTAACATTATAGTCATGAATAAAACATAAGTAATACGTAATTCGTTAATAAGTAACTTGTGAACTCAGACTGATTCGAGAATTTAAGATAAAAATCGATTTTATGATGTAGATATTATGAGAGATCGAGAGATTTGTGCAGTTCGAACGCTACAGATGTTCACAGATCTCATGTCTCGCATTTAAACTGCACAAATCTCTCTGTCTATGATAATATCTACATCACGAATTCGATTTTTAATTTTAATTCCAGAATCAGTCTGAGTTAACAAGTTACTTACGTTTTATTCATGACCATAATGTTAGTTTTGCTCAGGAGTAGTTCACTAATGCGTCGTCGTTGTTCGCCTTTACGTTTTCGTCTTTCTTACTTTGATATTTGTGAATAAATTCTTCATGGACACAATATGTTCTTTGTCGACCTTGTTGGATGAAGATTTGATGATGGGGCAGATTTATGAATACGCAAGATATTTCCACAGATATTTTGCCATAGAAAAGCATAAACGTAAGTGACATTTACCCGACATCGCGGCTCTTCCGTCCGTTGTGAAAAAGGTGTACTGGCCGTGGAGAGGAGGGGCGGGGTCTAGGGGTATAAGGAGCAGCGTGATTGGTCGAATGGGTATCGACGCTTTAAACTCCGCCCCTGCAGTTAGGCGTCTGGATCAGAAACATCAGAATGTAATCAGGGCAGTTCTATGTGATGTCACGTAGTACATGAAACTGCTTTTTTTAACGCAAAGCTGCAAATTTACCCAGATTTTGTGTTTAGTTCCACTTTAAACTCACAGTATAGTAATATAATAATAATAATATAACATATACTAATGCTGGAGGCGGGGTTTAGAGAACGGTTAGTTGGTCCGGCGTGAATCCTGGCCAAAAAAACGAAAACAAAAATACCCAAAAAAAGTTTAAAACGGGGAAATAACTTCATAGAATCCCCTTTCCAACAAAAAAAAAAGAACATTTTAAAGCACATTTTTCATAATCAAATCATATATTACCGTTTTTTGCATTATTCAAAAATGTGTTTTCAGACAAAACACCTGAGAAAAACTAACAAAGAATTCCAATGAGTTTTCCCATTATAATCAATTATGTATATTACAACTAGAATCACATCATAATTCAAGCATATATAATTTACACATATATATATATCTATTGTACGAGAATAGTTTAATATTGGATAATGCAGTTGTATGGTACAGTATAAGAGATAGGGTGCGTTTCTTTCTGGCATTTCATTGGGTAGTTAAGGAGAGGTATCGACAAGTGTAGAAATCTATATATATATATATATATATATATACGATTTATCCATATCATTTTCAACAAAAACAAAATGAAAAGTAAAGGTTTAATAGACAAATAAAAGGGTGTAGGCAGTTTAGTCTGTTTTGTGTTTTGGGGTTGGAAAAAATGAGCACCATTCGTCTATAAAGGACCACCACAGTAAAGGTGAGAGAGTGCATGCTCAAAGACGCAGCAAATCAACCCGGCAACAGTGTCATATTTGCACTCAGGATGGACGGATGAGGAAACAGAGAGAGAAAAGAAGGAGAGAGGGAAAAAAAAAAGGATAGCTAGTCTGAAAAATAGATCGCCAACCTGTTGCTAACCTGCAGCAATGGTGTCCAAATCATTCGTAAGTAATAGCGAGCTTTAGAATGGTTACATATGGGGCTGTTACCATGGCGATTAACAATTTTATCTTTCAAACGTCCTCAAAATGGCATTCATAAAAGAAAAAAAAAAAAAAAAAAAGTGACTGAATCCGATTAAAAAGATAAAACTGAGGCTGTATTACTTTGGATTTTTGTATTTGTTATGAACTATATGACAATTACAAGCAAATTGTAGTCAGAAAATTTAATAAATGCAATGTTTTGACTTTTTACTTTTGAAATTTGGCAATAAAAATATGAGTAAATTAATTTAACCTTGACAAATGGTGATTAAAAGTGCTTCCAGGAATTTAAAACGTGATAAATTTAGGTTGACACGGCAGCAATTCGGTCTGTATCTTATTAAACTAATAGACCTTTCTTTTTTTTTTTTTTTGCATAATTATTATTAAAAGTTGTCTCTCTGTTTCCTCTCTGTCTCTCCTCCAAAATGGCCGCCCGCGAAATCAACACAGAAGAAGAGTTGAACCCAAACGTCCACAATGAAACGAACAGAAAGATTGTAAAACTATACAACGTTATATTCCACCTTTGCCCAAGTGAGGCCCATCGAAAACAATCATTACTAAGATTCTCTGTCTGAAAATACCTGAATCAGCCTAGATACATTCTCAAATAGCTTCCATCTGTCCAGCTTTGCCGTTTAAAATAGACCATTTGTTGTTAAAGTGCACATGAGAGGTTTTCGTGTTTTTCGAATTCTGACTTGGTTTGGTGGGATAGTACCTGTGCTAAAATATTTATCCAAGTTTTACATCAGTTTGAGTGGAAAAAGTTGAGAAGAGAAATAGAGTTCTAAAATGAAAAACCTTTATGTCATCGAGTTTAACAAGGTGTTTTATTTGAATTAGTCTAATCATAACTATTGTGTAATCCAGACAAGTTTTGGGATGCACCAAAGCTGGAAAATATGCTGGATCGGGTATCGGTCGCATGATATCGGTTATTGAGATCGTATATTGCAACTGGGCCTTTCATTGGATGTAATAAGATTGTTTAAAAGCTGATTTTGGACCAAACCGTGTCTTAATGTTTGAACTTTGATACATACAAAGCGGTTACTTGAAGAATAAATAACAGGTACGTTATAGAGCGTGGAAACCCGACTGAAGTTCGACGTGTTCCGACGGGTTCGAGCAAATATTTAGGACTCGCTTTGAGACTCTTAAGTGTTCAAAAGATCAGATCGCTGCATTTCTAGTTTAGACACAAGTCAAAACCGTGTTATTATTTGTGAAATGCGGCACGGAACTTCAGACACATGATTTGTAAAGCATAAAAGATTGGTGATAAAGTCCGCGGGAAGTAGAGTCACTATCGAGAATCTAAAGCGTCACCTCGATCTGTTCGCTGTGTGGATGTAAACAGACCTTTTTACTTTTAAATAACGCCTCAAACTGGATTAATAGTACGGTTTTGTGGACTGGATGTTATTATTTGCAGAGGACAAATTATATGGATAATATGAATGAGATGCTGCACTTTACGAGAGGTAATAAAGTCTTCTCCTGAGTTTGTATTTTGCGTCTTTGTGTCCGTTGGAGGCTACACAAACAATATCTAATGTGTGTCAATAATCGGCCTGTGAAAAAAGTGTGATTTTAATTGCGTCGGTTTGGTCGAACTCGGACACAAATATCTTAATGGCTATCGAGCTCGGGTCGGATTCGATCACTGCTCTGTCGGACGAGGGCCGGGCTCGGACAGAAAAATTCGTCCCGATCCACACTCTAGTACGCTTCGCATTTGGATCTCTTGTGTAATAAGTTCACTGTGTTTTAAGGACGTCCCTACATTGGTTTTGGTTAATATCGGGTATCGGCAAGCAAGTTAAAAGAATCGATATTGGTGCATCCTTAGTTTTGACCCTTGTTTACAATATGGTCGCCAGATAACCTTTATAAAATTACCTCTACGTTTGTCGTATTTGCTGCTCGTGTCCAACTGGAAAGTAAAATTTGACACTTTTCTCAAACATTTAAAACACTAGAGGCAAGATTAAAAAAAAAAATCGTAACTATAATGTTAAAAATTTGATGAACTGAGTCGTCTAACCTGCCATATGCACTTTAAGCGGTTAAAAGCTGGGAGAGGAAATTATTTACGCATGGCCCCGTGACCGCACAGCTCACAGCCCCTCCCCTCCCCATATAGAAAATATACAAAAGATTATCTCCAAATTCCTCCTCTTGCGGCTATCTCTGCTATTAGAAAAATATACATTAATAATCCTATGTCAAAATCTCTATGGACGAAATCCCTGCAACCACTTCTTCCTGCGTTTTCCTGGACTAGCCCCACCTTCTCATCGACCCAGATCGAAAAATATACACGTTATATCAGTATTGTGTCCTATTTATAGAAAATAATTACACATTTGAACCACTTGTGTCCATGCCTTTGAAAAGCTCTAAAAAGTGAAGTTGTTTTTCTTCCGTTGGGTTTTGTATTGTGAGTTCAACACTGTGTATAGAAGAGGTCAAAGCTGAGAGGCGAGAGACGCACTACTTGTACAAACCCCGAGCCACACCGGACGTAAGCGCGGGCGGGGCGGATCCACGAGGGGGGGGCGGGGCTAGGGCGGGACGATACGGTGATACAGTACATGTGAATTGACCAGCAAGTCTAAAATGACAAAGCAATACAACTCCAGCAACGTACAGAGCACTCATACATGGAGCAAGTGTTCAGTAAGAAGTATTTACAGAGAAACTGGTGTTAAAACGTTCAAGTTGTTCAGAAAAGCTGATTTAATGTACAATGTTTTGTGGTGTAGTTCGTTTAATCCATAAAAACGATCCTGCCTTTCACCTGTATAGTTTATTTTTTTCATCCCAAGGTCCAAATAAATAAAAACGTGAATATAGAACGCACGTAACTTGAAGTGGTAAAGTCTATAATTTCAAAATACGCACCATTTTCTTGCATTTTTTTAGCATTTGTATCAAAGTATTACTGCTAAAACTCATATTTCAAGATGGTGGTCATGATTTAATCCAATGAATTCAATCCACGAGAGTCAGAATGATTCAAATTTAAGACTTCACGGTTTAAAATAAATTATCGGACTGTTTTTGTTTGGTCAAACGTCCTCAAAATGGTGCCTATAAACATGAAAATGAAACCGATATATATTAAAACTTTTACTCAAGTAACAGTTAAAGTTCTTCCCCCATATGTACTTGTATTTTTATGTATTTTAACCATATTTACTTTCAACCGCAATCAATAATAATAACTGATCTACTGCATTTAGCCGTAACTTGACAGACCGTTATAGCGTCCGACGTTTTGTAGTTTTGCATTTTAGCGAACTACAATTCCCACCACAAATAAACTCGCATATATTTGACGCTGTAAAAAATGTAAAGTTGTGTACATCGTGTAATTCCATGTATGCAGAGAGTAGCTTAAAACGTGTTGCTGGTGATTGGCTTGCTAAAAAAATCCACCCCAAAAATAATCGACGTTTAAATCCGGTGTGGCACAGAGCTTATCACAAATCTACATCTCTCCCCTCTTCTCCAACTTCCATCTAAAGTGCAGTTGTAAGCGGGTTGCCTTTGTACCCTATATCTCTATCCGAAAAAAACTCCGAAGATCTTTTTTCCGCCGTCTCGTTCCGCCGGCCTCCTCACAAGTCTCCGTGGCGACTCTCGTATTTGTTGATGATGTTCCGACAGCGCCCCAGCTCCTTCCGCATGTCGGCGACCTCCTGGCGTAGCGCGGCGTTCTCCCTCTCCAGGAACGCCGCCCGGACGGAGATCTGGTTTTCCTTCAGTCGCCGCGCGTCCCTGGACCTCTTGGCGGCTTCGTTGTTTTTGACACGGCGACTCCAGTATTTCTCGTCCTGTTATAGCGGCATGTTTTTGGGGGTGTGTGGGGAGGAAGGAGGGAGGGGAGAGAGACAGAAGATAACAAAAACAAAAGAAAACAAAACAAAAAAAAACAGAGAGAGGAGAAACAGGAGGATCAGTCATGTGATGAGAGAGAGGTGAAGACAAGGAGAAGGCTCAATAACAACTGTGCATGGAAAAGCAGTGTAGCATTGCAGTATAAAGCAACGTGGGCGTTTCTGTAAGCTTTGACAACGGTTTAAATATTCTATACTTTGATTCTTTTGGGTTTTAACTGCGTTCAGCGGTTAGTGTCTATAAGAGGTGTTTAAAACCTTGTTCAGACCTTGTATAGACCTGATTTAGACCTTTATTAGACCTTGTTTAAACCTGGTTTAGACCTCCTTGAGTCTTGAGTTCGACCTCTCTCCACTGCTCCTCTGTGTAGCCTTGACCTAGGTTAGTCCTGGTTTAGTGCTGCTTTAGTACTGGGTTATACCTAGTTTAGTCTTGGTTTGGTCCTGTTAGTTATAGTGGGTCTGGTCTGTTCGTGGTCAGTATCAATCAGAAGTGCTTTGAACCTGGTTTAGACCTGGTTTAGCCCTGCTTTAATCTTAGAGTTAGGCCTCTCTCCTCTGCTCCCCTGCTTTAGTTCTACTTAAGTCGTAGCCTAGACTTTAGTTTAGACCTGGGTGAGTCCTGGTTTAGACCTGGTTTAGACCTGGTTTAGTCTTAAGAGTTAGACCTCTCTCCTCTGCTCCTCTGCCTTAGTTCCACTTAAATTGTAGCCTAGACTTAGTTTAGTCCTGGGTTAGTCCTGGTTTAGACCCGGTTTAGACCTGCTTTTTCATTTTTACTTACTTTGGACCTGGTTTAGCCCTGCTTTAATCTTAGAACTCTCCTCTGCTCCTCTTCTTTGGTTCAACTTAAGTCATAGCCTAGACCTGGTTTAGTCCTGGGTTAGTCCTGCTTTAGACCTGCCTTTTGCTTCTGACTTACTTTTGACCTGCTTTACTCTTGAGTTCGACCTCTTTCCTTTGCTCCTCTGCTTTAAGTCTACTTAAGTTGTAGCCTAGACTTAGTTTAGTCCTGGGTTAGTCCTGCTTTAGTCCTGGTTTAGTACTGGTTTACAAATAGGTTAGTCTCGGTTTGGTCCTGGTTAGTTTTAGCTCATGTGGGTCTGGTCTGTTAGTGGTCAGTATCAATCAAAAGTGCTTCAGACCTGGTTTAGTCCTCAATGGTCCTAGTTTAGCTGAAGGTTAGACCTGGTTTAGTCCTGGTTTAGTCCTGGTTGGTTATATCTCCTGAGGGGTCTTCCTTGTCTGCAGTGATCAGTACCTACATCAGAAGTGCATTAGACTAGTGTAGTCTTGCTTAAGTCCCTGGTTTAGACCTGGTTTAATCTTGGTTTAGTGCAGCTCTCGTGATGTGTTCCCAGTCTGCAGTTAGACTTGGTTTAGTCCTGCTTAAGTCCTGTTTTAGACCTGGTTTAGTGCAGCTTGTACGGGATGTTCCTGCAGCTCTACAATAATACTCAGTTTATGTACCAAACGTGGTCAAAAGATGGAACAGAACAGTTTCTGCAGCTCAAGTGACTGTGGAGGATTCTTGCTGTTGTCAAAGCTTACAATAAACGACCGTCACATTCACGGCCACAGTCAACAGACACAGCAGCCAAGAGATCAGCACGACGTATCAGTTTAAAAGGGCTGCTGTTTGAATGAGGAAACCTTTAGGAGATTTACGGTACATGAACTGATAATATTACAACATCATTCCTGACTATTGTTTAGAACCAAACTAAAAGGACCTGTGTCTGATTTTCCCCATGTGTTTCAACATAATCAGTCTTACCAAGTATTGTATAAGCAGCTCCTGATGTCAAAATAAATCCACTGTGTACCAATATCTAATTAAAGAAAAATGCATGACGTACTTGAAGAATAACTTTGGACTGGCAAACTGTTTTAAGGGTAAATAGTATTAAGATTGTAGAAAAATCAGATACTAATCGATACTAAAACCAGTACTGAAACTAGATATTCATTTAAGCAGGTATTGATATTAAAAAAGTCACATTCACAGGACAGAAATGAATCTTTAGAATGATCTTGAGCTGTGTCAGAACAAGTATAAGAGGACAAAGACTGGAATGGAACCTACCTGGACCACTAAGATATAAAACCACATGGGAATATAAAAGAAAGTATAGATTTAATGTTGAAAATCACATTCTATCATCTAAAGAAGGAGAGTTTTCAGTATGATTGTGGTATCGGAATCGGCATCGAGTCCTTAGCATTGAAATATAGAGTAAAATTGTATTACCGTGGCAACACTAGACAGAGGTGGGAAGAATTCATCATTTTGCAAGTCTCAATTAAGTCTCAAGTCTTTGACCTCAAGTCCGAGTCAAATACAGGCAAGTCCAAGTCGAGTCTCGAGTCACTGGCTTGTAAGTCCAAATCAAGTCCAAGCCATCTGTCATTTGACATTTTTAAACCAAAGTACCAAATATAGCTTAGATTTTTGCAATTTATATGAATTTTAAGATATACTGTACTTATAAAGTCGTAGTATATTTATATATGAGTATTTATAAGGTGTGGAGTCATCAAGGTAGATTCCATGGCAAGGAGAAAATTCAGTTTATTGACTGGACAAAAGTTTGGTTGAAGACGTTGAGACGATGAGCTGCGAAACGTCTTCAACCAAACTAACTTTTGTCCAGTCGACAAACAGGATTTTCTCCTCGCCGAGTATTTATAGAGTATATAAGAGTTGTAGAAATGCATACTTTTCCTTTTTTAAATGTCTTGACAAGATCTTAGAGTCAATCATCACAAATTCAGATTTAAAAGTGCTTTGCAAGTCTCCTCAAGTCTCATTTCTCAAGTCCAAGTCGAGTCCCAAGTCCTAGTCCATTTTATCAAGTCAAGTCTCAAAGTCCTAAAAATAGTGACTCAGTTCTCGAGTCCAAATCACAACTTGCAAGTCCCCACCTCTGCTAGACTGTATACTTGACATTCCAATATTGAAACCAACTATTTTTTTATCCTTGTACATGATAAATTGTTCACTTCTAGCACTGAGTGAAATGAAAACTGCTAAGACATTTACTACCCAAATACAAAACACAAGACGAATGCGTGATAGCCTTCCTTTTCCTGGAGCTTAGCATAAGATTAGACTCTCGGGGCTACTATAATAATTCACATTTTTACAACAGCATATGAAATCATTATGGCCTTCAATTGAGTATTAGGCAAATGGCTTTCTCCTATCCGGCGTAGCTTTTATTGTATGCATGATTTCCTGCCTGGGTCATATACAGTATATTGGGTATTGGATATTACTGTGTGGTTGGATGGTTGGTGTAAAGTGGGGTTCATGATTTATACAGAGGCTGGCTTCATTTTGCACTGGCCTCAGGAGCTGCAGATGCTTTCATACATAAACATTTATTTGAACAAAGCACCAGTATCAGGAACACAGAAGGAGGACTTGAAAGCTTAGGTATAATAGGTCTAAGAAGGTTTAAAATATGGCATTGATTTCATAGCTATTAGAAAGTGTGATGTTTAGTTCATTTGCATGTTTATTTAAGTTTGACAGTTTCCCTACTCTACTTCTTTACTCACCATACAGGTTTGGAACTGTGGAAGACTAAATGACCCTCCCACCCTCAAAAAAACCCTCAAAAAACCCTCAAAAAACAAACATGCTTTTATTTAGTCTACGTTTGACTGTGTATTTAGATATATTGAGAGATATGTATAAACTATGAACCATTTTAACAAGTACTTTCTTCTCAGTTGCAGTTTTAAAGTACTTTTGTTGCCATAGCAGCCCTAACCCTAAAATATTCTTATCAGGTGAACAAAGTGCCATGACCAATGGGATTTGAACGACCAAGTTGTAAAATCAGTTTTGAAACTAAGGAAATGACTTGATGCCGATTTTGATGCCACAATGATAAAAAAATATATACATTTCTATACATTTTCTCTATCAAATATCATAGCGTCGCACATATTGTCTTATAATAGTGTTGTAGTCAAGATCGCGTCAAGATGCGGCCTTGACTACAACACTACAATACAATTGTTTTTAGCAGTTGTATTGTGTTTGTACTGTGTGTTTTATTCTACTGCGATTGTCATTGTCTGTTCTTTGTTTGTGTACAGCACTTTGGCCAAATGTAAAGTTTTTAAAGTGCTTTATAAATACAGTTAGTATGGAATGGTATGGTAAGACCGCGTCAAGACCAAGCCAAGACCAAGACCTGTCCGAGACCACAGGGCCCCAAGACCAAGAAAAGACCAAGACCTCTGAAGATTGAGACCAAGACTTTTAAAGGCCGAGACAGAGACAAGACCAATACCACGGCCCAAATTGTGACCATCTTTGTCATTTTTTAAAATGTATTTGTATTTTAGTTATTTTGGCACATTTATATCAACATAAATCTATCTCCATTTTATCTGATAAATTTGAATTTAAGCTTAAAATAAGCCAAGCAAACTGTGCTTCACTTAAACACTCTGCGCCCCTTTATGGACCCCCACCCATCTTTAACTTAGAGAACTTCCACTGGCACTTTACAAAAACCTGTAAAAACTGAAGAAAGTGGGTAGGATTTTTTTAAACTGTTCTTTCAAGTTCCTAACTGGAGTTAAACCTCGAGTCTGTGACAAGACCGAGTCCAAACACGGTCGAGTCCAAGACGAGACCAAGACTGTATCAAAATGATCTTGAGACGGGTCTTGAGACCAAGACCGGTCTCAAGTACTACAACACTATCTTATAATAGTTGTGGTAAAACTTTAAAACAATTGTCTAGCTTTGTCCTGTTTATGTAAAATTTTCAGTATCAATATCTGTTAAATAAGCAACTACTTTATGTATAATACTTGCTTTAGTATTGATTAGTATCTGAGTTTGCAGTATTATTTTGACAACCCTACCACGACTTCCGCTTTTCTTTCAGCAGTCACCATCCCTTTTAAACTGCTAAATCAGTACTGCGTAAGCCAACAGAGAGCAGAGCTGGAGCAGTGCATGATGGGAGCTGTAGTACCTTCTGCTCGTCGGGCACTAGCATCTTGCGTGCCTTCTTGATCATGGGCTGCGGTTTGAGCTCTTCGTCGGAGAAGCGGTGCCGGCGCGGGTCGAACGCGTCCTGTCCCGGGACGCTGGACAGGGCCAGGTCGGCGGGGTCGGGGTCGAAGTTCACCATGATGTCGGAGCTGCCGTTGGTCCCTGCTGGGGTGGGGGGGCCGGGGGGGCAGGTGGTGGAGGGAGAGGGGTCCTGCGGCACCGACTGGCCTCCTGGAAGAGAGAGGAGGAGATACAGGACGTCAATTCACTGTGAGAAACAAGAAGAGATGGTATGTATTTAAAATTCATAAAGTTGAGTCATAAAGTCCGTAAATTGTTCAAATTAAATACACTAGTCAGAAGTTTTAGAACACCCACATTTTTCCAGTTATTTATTGCAATTCAAGTCATGCAAGTCCAATGAAGAGCTTGAAATGGTACAAAGGTAAAAACTGAACAGCCAGAGGTTAAAAAAAAGATAAAAGATAAAACTAAACACGAGTTCAAGCTCTGACAAAACTACCTCAGGAAAAAAGAACAAGATGGTAAACTTGAAAACATGGAGCGTCCAGCACAGTGTCCAGACTTAAACTCCATCGAGCTGGTTTGGGATGAACTGGACAGAAGAGTGAAGCAACCTACAAGTGCCACACATTTATGGGAACTTCTGCAACAGACTTGGGAAGAACTTTCTGAACAATATTTGATTTCCACTGTAAAAAGAAGGAGCCACGAGTGTGTTCAGCTGTTATATCTGCCAAAGGTATTGTTGAATCAAAAGTTTTGGTCAACAGTAAATAGTAAACAGTAAAGAATTGGAAAAAGTGTGGTGTTCTAAAATTTTTGACTGGTATATATGTTTTACAACACTGATTTAATCCCATATTACGCTATTTCCTGATTATAATGTTGTTTCCTCATCACAAACAGACCTGGAGTGGTGTTTTGTGTCATTCACATATGTTCGACACACAAACCCTGCATATTTAGGCTGAGTTCTTCTTTCAAACAGAAAAATACTCTGTTCCACCTTGTGATAATACAAGAAGTGCTCAACTGTGTTTTTAAACTCCATACACTTCAACAAAATCATTTCATCAATCATTTCAGCCCAATTTTGGCAATCTCTCTCTTTTTAACAGTACCAAAGGGCCCATATTATATACTATCTTCTGATTCTGAGGTTGGATCTTCATCAAAAACTGACCTGGAGTTGTGTTTTGTTTCATTCACACATTTTTAACACAAAAACCTTGCATATTTAGGCTGAGTTCTTCTCTCAAACTGAAAATACTCTGTTCCAACTTATCATACTATACCATAATTTCAGCACAAGAATTTCCAATCTCTAATAAACAAAAGGTGAAAAGTAACTTGAACACTACAGCTTCATGACATCACAAGGTGGAACAGAGCATTGTGAGCTTTGGGGATGTAGGACTATAATAATGCAGACATGTGTGAATGAAACAAAACACAACTCCAGGTCTGTTTTTGAGGAGGTAACAACTTTCTAACACGACTTAAAGCTCACAAGAGTCAATTTTGCGTAATATAGGACCTTTAATTACAAAAACACTGGAGATGACATTCGATCTGTTCATGCTATAAACTGGTGTTTTAGTTCTCAAGACCATTATCCAATCAAAAAGCACGAGTCTGTTATTCGGGTTGCCAGTTTCAATGCTGAACTCCAGTTGGTTTCAACCTAAAATGACTCTCTGAGGTTCCGAGCTTTCACATAAGACCTGTTTATATTCTGAAAATGAGAAAAACAACAGCAAGAGTTAAGCTACGTAGTGTCTTTAATGTATTTGTTTATTTAACATTTTGATTAGGGGTCCTGTGTGTGGAGAGAAAAGAAATAAGAAGCTCTTTTCTTTTGATCAAATGACCAGCTCGATACCGTAACGCGCTCTATTTCTGAAGTAGTTGTCTTCTTTCTAATGACCACTAGGAGTCACCAGTGTCCAACTTTTCCACATGCATCGCTCGAGAATTTGTTCATTTGAGCAGATCAGACCAGGCTCCAATTACAAAGCAACAAAATCAGCCACAAACCAACAGTGTGGCAATCATTTCTACTGTCTAGTGCTTCAAAGGAATTAGTATGTAATCATTTACTTCAAAATCCAAAATCTTTCAATGTTTCTTTGCACTTTTGCTGCAGAAAAAGCTTCAGTTTTGGTTAAATCTGGAAGTTTAAAACACAAATCTTCAAAATTCCTGCAGTTAGGAAAAATATTTGCAGTAATTGTACTATTAATACACTGTTAATACACAAGAAGCATAAAATATTGGACCATACATTACATCTACCAGAAGTTGGACCAAGTCGTTGTTTTGCAAGTCTCTAAGTGAGTCTCAAGTCTTTGACCTCAAGTCCGAGTCAAGTCCTAAGTCAAAGACAAATCCAAATTGAGTCTTGAGTCACTGGCCCATAAGTTCAAGTCAAGTCCAAGTCATCTGCTTTAAGCTTCAAGTCATTTCAAATCTTTAAACCAACTTAGATTATTGCAATTTATATGACTTTTAAGATAAATTGTACTTAAAAAAATCATAGTATATTTATATATAAGTATGTATAGAGTATGTAGAGATGTAGAAATTAGTTTAGTTCATTTTTCCTTTTTGAATGGCTTGACAAGATCTTAGTGTGAATCATGATCAGAATAGAAAGAATTCAGATTTAAAAGTGCTTCTCAAGTCTTCTCAAATCACAGGCCTCAAGCTTGAGTCAAGTCTCAAGTCTCTAAGCCTTGAGTCCCAAGTCTAGTCCATTTTATCAAGTCAAGTCTCAAGTCCTAAAACTAGTAACTCAAGTCTGACTCAAGTCCAAGTCCTGACTTGCAAGTCCCCACCTCTGCCATGTACTATTGATCTACTACTATACAGCTATACTATACAACACATCTTCAATCAGTGATTTTTGTAATTTATTTGATGTTTAAACTAAATTGTACTTAAAAAGTCACGGTATATTTATATATGAGTATTTATTTCAGAGTTGTTGAAATGCTCATTTTTCCTTTTTAAATGTCTTGACAAAAGTGCAAATTATAATCAGTCAGAATAGAAAGAGTTCAGATTTAAGAGTGCTTAATAACAGAATCAAGTCTTCTCAAGTCACAGGCCTCAAGTCCAAGTCGAGTCCCAAGTCTTTGTCTATTTTATCAAGTCAAGTCTCAAGTCCTCAACTCTGACATGTACTGTTATTGTCA
Organism: Boleophthalmus pectinirostris; assembly: GCF_026225935.1. NCBI lineage: Eukaryota > Metazoa > Chordata > Actinopteri > Gobiiformes > Gobiidae > Boleophthalmus > Boleophthalmus pectinirostris. Next base: position 7,451,608 of record NW_026571175.1, read on the forward strand.
AACTCTGTTCTCTATGAAAAGCTGTTATAAGTCAACGTACATAATTATTGATGATTGAAAGGTTCTATATTGCTCAAAATGGCCAGAATAATAAGCTTTAAGCCAGGTTAGAATGTTGTTTCCTCCTCAAAAACAAACCTGGAGTTGTGTTTTATTATCATTAGTCTGTCTACATCTCCAAAGCTCCACCTTATGATGTCACGAAGCTGTAGTTTTCAAGTTACTTTTTACCTTTAGTTTATTAGATTTGGTATGATGGTGAAATGATGGTATGCTATGATAAACTGGAACAAAGTATTTTCAGTTTGAGCAAAGAACTCAGCCTAAATCTGCAACGTTTTTGTGTTAAACGTGTGAATGAAACAAAACATCACAAAACTCCAGGTTCGTTTGTGATAAGGATTCAACATTAGAAGCAGAAAGTCTCGGGCCCTTTACTGCTGAGTTGTCTAACACATGATAAATTCTGTTGTCCCAGAAAAGATGGGACACTGGAAGAGCCACTACTCTAACTGAAAATAATGAGGTATGTCCCTGAAGCAAAACGGTGGCATGAGCCCAGCTGCAGAGAGGGAGAGTGCACTTCCTAAAACTCACCGTGCTGCTTACTCACCGTTCTGTTCAGAGTTTTAATGTACAATAGTGACTTGGTGTGGCTTATTTGCGAAGTTTTACAATCATCAGTACAGTTACAAGTTTCTTCAACGAAAAATATGAATAGACAAGGTAAATACAGTACAGAAATTACAAAAAAATTAAATAAAAATACAAAGTTGGATTTCTCTTTGCACTGTCCCTTTTAGAGTTTCTTGATGAATGTAAAGACCTGCAGTGTTCCACAGTACATCATTATTACACTTATGTTTACAAGTATCTGATGCTACCAGGTCAGATCTGTGTAGAGGCAAGCCCGTTCCCAGTAAGAATGCATATCTTTCAGGACTATTTAAATGTGGAAAAAAGTGAAACATTTCAAGCAAGGCAATAACATCTTCATGGAGACCTGCAATTGGTTTACCCTCCACCAGAAAAGTTACACAGTGCACCTTTAAATGTGTACATGCTTACAAAGTACTGAGTAATACTACAACTACTTCGATCTCTATATGAACACTACAGTGGAACAGAGCATTTTGAGCTTTGGAAATGTAGACAGATTAATAATAAAGGGTAAGGCTGTGTAATTAATCGAATTTTGATCATGATTGTGTGTCAAACAATCTCCAAACTCATTTAATCGAGCGGAAACGATAGAACAGCTGGATATAAAGATTATTTTGGATACATTTATGTTTTTCTATGTAGCTCGCCAAAGTACTTCTGAATTATACATATTGTGCTCAATGACTCAAATTTGAAGAAGTACCATTATAAATGTATCATTTAGATACTTAACTTTGAGCACTTATAAATGGATAAATGTTTATATTTTATAGACTTCAAACTGTTCCAAATCTACAGATTTCCTATGCTGAATTTCTTGTGACCACGTAAAGTAGTAGCTCTTTGGCATTTTCTTTTTTAGCTCACCGGAAGAAAAAGGTAGGAGACCCCTGCCCTATTTCATGTTCAAAGTATATTTTATTCTTTTTATGTTTTATACATCGCAAAACTGCTCTAACGTTCATATTTGTAGTCTGTATTTATTTGAAAGTTTTGCGTAAACGATCAATAACAAAGTGTTTTTTTGAGAGAGAAACACTGAATAAATGCATCGTGTAACTAAAAAATAATCGTTTGAATAATCGTGATTTCAATATTGACCAAAATAATTGTGATAATGATTTTTTCCGTAATCGAGCAGCCATAAATAAAGAGTTACTCAAACATGTGTGAAAGAAACAAAACACAACCCCAGGTCTGTTTTTGAGAAGGTAACAACATTCTAACATGTCTTAAATCTCACTAGAGTCAATTTTGCGCAATATCCGACTTTTAATCTGGATAATATTGCGTTTTAAGAATCAAATCCCCGATACGATCCGTCATTAACTCATCAAATACTAAGATAAACATTGCAGCTGCAGCTTTAAAACATCCTGCTATCCCTCCGTGTGACCACCAGGTGACAGCGCGGAGCCAGAAAACCCACAAAGGCCATTGAGTTCATGTTAGGATGAATCTCCAGAGCAAGGCATCAAGCTGTTTAACCCTTTGTGTGACCAGAGCCGCTCAAAAACGCCGCAAAATCACGCATTTACGAGATAAGAGGCGTTCTCTCTTGATCCTAGAACAGAGGACGCAACAGACAGTGGCCGGTATTGTGACACGGGAGATTAAACGAAGATATTAGGAGGTTATTTGAGGCTGCAGAGGGGAAATGATGCGGTGAGAGAGTCCATCTGCACTGCAAAATACACAAGACGAAATGCACCAGAAATCCTCGGTTCACGGTTTTACAGTATTGCAGGATTTTGAACAAAAAAAGCGTCCATTTTGGAGCATAGTGGTGGGTTGGAGAAAGAGAGGAGAGGGAGAGAGGGAGAGGAGAGAGAGAAAAAGAGAGAGAGTGGGCTCCAGGCGAAGTGCCATGGATTAAAAATAACCACGGAGCTGCTAACTGGTAAACTGGAGTGGTACTGCACACTAGAGCAGGGGTATAGGAGATTTAATACTGAGTGGAAAGATAATTGGATTAGATTAAATGACAGGTTTAATGATGTGTCAATGGTACATGCATGATTCAGACATACTGTAGGGATTATTACATGGAAAATAAAGTCAAATAACAAACCGTGCGTCATCATTTTCTGTATATTTCCAGCTTGTTTTGAAATATTTTGCTCGTACACTACATACAAAGTGGCTATGATTCAGACGTTTCAAATAGGGCTGCTAATAATAATTCCCACGTAATAAAAATTTGAATGCAATTTGAAAAGACAAACCAGCTTTTGATAGCTCCTCCGCTCTCTTGAGGTGTTTTGCATTTATTTTTTGCTTAAAGCCAAAAATAAACAAAAATAAAAGCATGTTCTTTGAATTTGCATGTGTTTATTCTATTGAAAGTGCTCACTGCAGGCTCGCATCTCCACAAACCTGACTCTTGTTTGGTCTGGAAGATGGAGTCCTACTGTTTGTTTTCATGGGAATGTTGCTGAATTTTTCACAATAGGCATAAAACGTACATCCATGGAGAACGTTCCCAATTATGGTTTTAACTTTCTGTTTATTTTCTATTTATTTTATTTTATTATATCTATTTTCTATTTATCTATAACAGATAATATTCCCCACAACAAAAACTAACCCTATGTCCTGTCAATAATTCGCATGACGTCTTGTATAAAGCTGTAATTTTATTTTATTACTTATCTTTCTATTTTATTTTGACTTGTACATATACATTTATATAATTATACCTTATTTGACACTTGTCTCTTGTGATCCTTTTTGCTGCTTATTTAGAATTTATTATAAACATTTATATTTTTACTCTGTTATTATATTATATTGTGATGTGTGAGCTACTGTGTCCAAATAATTTGCCTTGTGCATCAATAAAGTTTGTCTAAACCCAAACATTTAGAGTAATTAAATAGATTAAGTTGTGTAAACTCAAAATTTAGAAACAGTTCTTCGAACCTAATTATGTCAAGTTGCTGAAACCTGTTCTTCTTTTTGAGTAATTTTTAATTATTATTATTTTTTTTTTTAATTAAAGGGAACTCTTGTTGGTATAAGTGAGTGTATCTTCAAAACATAGATGAGGTACAAGTTAGAAAAATTAAGTAGTTAAAAATAATATGTAATGTGTATATAATTATAATAAAGTATGTGTATACTGTGTAATGTATGTAAGTATGTATGTATACTTACATACATTAAACTATATACATATTATATTATATTATTGTATATATTATTATATAATTTTGATTAGACGAGTAAATCCCATGACTTTCACCCAGGGCCCCGGGTTCAGACCCCCTCCTACAGTGTGTACAATGTGTGTTTACTATGATGTGTTTATATGTACACTATAATGTGTGGTAGATACAGCTGTATATATTGGATTGTGTGCACAATGTGCCATGGATTACATATAAAACTGAAAATTAATTAAATTATTCCAGTGGTTTCAAACTCTAACTGCAAATATTTGAGTTGAGTTAAACGAGCACTTTTACTTCAGCTCTTACAGAAAGGGACAGGTAGCAAGTACAACTGTTTAAGTTCTGGAAGATTGTGATTTTTAAGTTCAACAACTTAAAATAATTGAAGCAATCGATTACCTCAATTTTTTGGACTTGTGTTTGCTTATTTTGGTTTACAGTGTAAGTCTAAGTCTATGTCCATAGGATCATGCTGATGACGTGCCACCTCAGAAACGTACATAGTGTATCTTTAAGAGTCTGATGTTTTGTGTTTTCTGAATGTGGAAATGTCAGAGAGACTGAGCCTGTCAGATCAAAGCTGTGGATGTCACTCATTTCACTCACAAATTCACCAGAAAACCCTCCAAACCACAGGCAAATCCCAACTCTGGACTCCAGCCAGGAACATGTCTCCAGGAAGCAAAACTACACAGGAGACCAAACCTGTCTATTCCCCTGAAAACACAAACCAAGATCTCGTGCTAGGAGATCTCGCGAGATGAAACTGGCACACAGAAAAATGTTCTCGTGAGATTTTTTCCATGTGTAATTAAATGAGTGAGTTAAATCTCCTATAGGACAGAACTGGACTCTGGATCGGACAATTTATATATTATGAACTCTGCCAAAATCTCATGTCTTGTCTCCTGTTGTGGAAATTTTTTCTCATTCCACCTCTCCAAACTATGAACAAATTAAAATGTAACTCTTCGCAGACAAACCTTTTGAATGTGACACTAAAATTCAGTTTGGTCCTTGGCACGCTAACACTTAACACTCATTTTGGCAGAGGAAAAAAGTTTGGGCACCCCTACAGTCTAGCAGTCTTCACACTTTGGTCTGTCCTGGTTTGATCTTGGCTTGGTTCTGATGTAGACCTGGTTTAGTCCTGGTTAAGTCGCAGTTTTGACGTGGCATGTGTCAATAGTTCCTTCGAAAATATTGGAAATGCTGCCAAAATAGTGACACAAAATGAATAGAAGGGGCATAGGACAACAGCCTGGTTTGATCCTGGTCTCGCTCCAAGTCTTGGTTTGGTCTTTTTCCAGTCCAAGTCTAGTTCCAGTTGAGGATATTGGACAACAAGCGAAGTTATAAAGGACACTAAATGGAAAATTGGTCCCCAGCCTCAGCCAGTGCTTACTGCTGTTGTGTCTATACTATTAGAATCCCCTTATACACTGTAAGGACTTAGACAAGAAGTACTATTTTTGTTTTACTATAACTCGTAAAGTATCAACACATAATCTTGGCAAAATAATCAGATTTTGTATGGAAATAAGTAGGGGTGTAGTGGTAAATGTATTTGCGCTGAACTGTTTACTAGTACCGGACGTTCCGTGCATGAGTGAGTTTGCGCAATTTGTGTGTGTTTACATTTTGAAAAGTTTTGTTTACTGTTTACGAGGAATTAATTTTTTTATCCATCGATCCATTTTCTTCCATTTATCCGTTGCTGAGTCGTGGGGGCAGCAGTCTAAGCATTGACTCCGAGACTTCCCTCACCCCAAACGCGTCCTCCAGCTCCTAATATTTCATACATTTGTTGCTTATTTGAGAATATTTTATTTATAGTATTAGTATTACCAAGCAGAACGTTGCATTTATTGTATTTTTCTGTTTGTATAATGTTAAAACAAATTGTTAGTTGAATAAAAACACAAATAAACAACAAGGAAATGGTTTTGCATTTTGTTCCCGCACTGTACCGAAATGAACCGAAGCATGGCCTCAAAACCAAGGTAAGTACTGAAATATCGTGATATCGTATCTTCAAAAATCTCACAATAATATCGTGGACCATCACAATATATCGAATGACAAGTCTCTTTGTTTAAATTAAGAGTTATGGTGCAGCAATAGCTACAAAAATTACAGAGAACTACATAGACCATGATCCTTTGCTCCATTTCAGTGCAGACTACAAGAAGAAATAACAGTTCTAACACTTTTAAGTCTTAGTTCTTTGGATTAAATCTTGTCAAGGCATTTTAAGAGGAAAAGTAGCATATTCACAATTTTGTTTGCCTCTTACCATGCGATGTATATTCTGAAAATATTGTATAAATATAGAGATTTGAATATTGTTACATCCCTAATCATGAGCCTCCCCACCATATCGTGAGCTTTCCCACGATATCGCAATAAATATCGTACCGTGAGGTTCATACTGTGACGATATTGTATCGTGAGACTTGGATATCGTTACACCCCTACTGAGGAATGATTGTTGTGTACCGTTACACCTCTAGAAATAAGTTTATCGAATACCATACAGTCACTTGTTGGACTTTTTTTCAAATTCTCTGCAATGCAAAAAAAAGGTCAAATGACAATTCTATAAGAGCTAAATTTCACACTATAATTTCAAAAGTTTACCACAACTGGTTAAAGGGCCTACATTATATTATTTTCTTATCTGTAATAATGTTGTTTCTTCATCACAAACAGACCTGGAGTTGTGTTTTGTTTCATTCACACAAGTTTAACACTAACCCTGTATATTTAGGTATATATTTAGTTCTTCTCTCTAACAGAAAACAATCTAATGTTCCAACTTGTGATGTCGTGGGAAGGACAGGAAGTTCTCCGCTGTATTTTTAAACTCCATACACTTTCACTAGAATCATTTGGATGATTTCAGCTCTGGAATCGCCAATCTCTACTGAACTAAAGATAAAAGGAGCTGGTAACTTGATAATTATTGCTTCATGATGTCACAAGGTAGAACAGAGCATTTTGTGTTTTGGAGATGTAAACAGATTAACAGAACAAAACACAACTCCAGGTTTGTTTTTGAGGAGGTAACAGTGTTCTAACATGGCTTAAAGCTCACAGGAGTCCACCCCAAATCATAAAAATGTCACAATTCAACTACACATACTGTATGAGAAAAACCGGAAACTCTAATAAGGCCAGATGACTACAAAACTTTTTTTTTTGAATATGTAAATTACACCGAATATCCATAAATGACAAAACTATTATTGTGCTGTAAGAGAGTTTTGTGAAACACCCACTTGCTCAATAATAAATTACAAAATCGATCAACAGAAATTTGGCACTTGTTTCCGGGAAATGAAGTGTTTTATACACAATGTGCCAAGTTCATCAAGTAAACATTAAGTGAACCATTAAAGTAAACTTCATTTGGTAGTACGTTTCTGGGTATGTTCCTGTTCAAAAAATCGATCGAGAAGTTTTACACAATAACTAATAAATCATTTGATTTCCTGTAATTTAGCATTAAAAAAATATGAATAGGAAAATATGTTGAGGAAATGTTTGACTCAAATCTCATCATTTCCTTTCATCACCAGGTCAGATAAACAACAGGTTAATAATACTGTAATATCAGACCATCCAATACATGCTTTTGTGTCACACCACATCAAAACAGGAACTAAACTTCTTGGAGAAAACCTGGAACTAAACGTGGACTAGACCAGGACTAAACGAGGGCTAGAACAGGACCAAAACCCAGTAAAACCCATATTATCTCTTTGAACTGACAGTTGTGGTCTGGGTCTGGCCCTGGGTTAGTCCTGATTTACTCCGGGTTTAGACCTGGTTTAGTCCTGGGTTAGTCCTGGTTTAGTCTCTGGTCTAGTCCTGGTTTAGTCTTTGTTTAGTCCTGGTTTAGTCCTCGGTCGTGCCTCTGAACCTGCTCCAGAGCTGTGTTAGTGCTGGAGCGGCTCATTTCCTGTCTGTGCTCTGTGGCGCTCAGATGGAGAGCTCACTGTACTTTCTCTGTTTGTTTTAATTTGTGGAGATTAAGATTGTTTTTCTTTGATTTCACTCGACTGTGGCTGGAACACAGAGGATCAAACTGAGATGCAAACAATTCTATCAATGAATAAAGACCAAATAATGGGAACAGGGAACACTTTGAATTGTGGACCACACACTAATAACCATAAAAATAGCAATATCTTAAAGTTGTCATACGCTTTACAAATCCTCTCAAGGCTCTAACACACAAGACATTATTCACTCCACACATGCTGCTGGTGGTAGATGTAATCGTAGCCGCAGTTGCTCTGAGGCAAACCGACATAAGCGAGGCTGCTCACCTGCACCATCGGCCCCTCCAACCAATCACTCTCACACAAACTTAACTTTCAGAGACAATGTGGATGTGGATGAAAAGTCTTGAAGTTGAACCTCTGACCTTTGGGTTGGGGAACCACTGCTCTAAACACTAACTTGCTAACTACATGCTAATTGTTATTATTCCACTATAAGTTATTTATAAAGAGCTTATTAAGATTATAGTACATGTACAAAATCATCTGTCTCGAATGACACTAATAATCACTAATATTATAGTAATAATCACTAATATTATAGTAATAATCACTAATATTATAGTAATAATCACTTCATGAGAAGAAAACAGTTTGTGGCTGGATTAGTGTTTTATAAATAGAGTATGTCTTATATTCATTAACATGTGCTCCCTGTTCTAAAGTCTCAGCAGATTTATGTCCACACAACAACGCTCCTGGAATTATTTTTGCGGGTTGAAAAAAATTCATGTCCACACACGTGTTGGATCAATAAATATTCATGTCCAGAGGACAACGGAGCACTGAGTGAAAATGATGTAATACAACTGCCACACCTGTATGTGGCGCTGTAAACAGGATACAGCCAGAGCCACTGGACACACAACACGAGAAAGAGTACATGCTTAATTATTTAGTCATTTAATTATTATTATTATTTTAAATCATTTAATAATTGTGTATGCGTCTCCGCTGGTGTTGTACTACATAGTAGATTAACAGGTTTTAATGCGACAGTGCAAACTTCTGCATCTGCAGCACAAACTTAACTCAGTTGTCTGCCATGTTTGTTGTTATGGTAGCTCACTTGGTAGTGTGTGTCATTTGCTGTATTCATCTTTTGAAGGTGAAGTCACACTGCCAACCTGACAATCATGTGTCCTTTGGAAAGCCCCCCCCTTGCCCCCAGTATTTGCACACACTGGTGTATGAATGTGTGAAGTGCTTTGAGTGCCGTGAAGGTGGAAAAGCTGTTGTGGATTGTTGTGGAGTGGTGAAAGAGTTTGCAATACATTTTAATTTCACAATTTGGGAAATCCATACTAAATCCACATTACATATCGGCCCAAAAATATTGGCAGAGGTTGTTTTTTAAGGGGTGGAACGAGACACGAGATTGGGTCTACGAGAACGAGACAAGATGAGATTTTGACATCATTGCTAAAATGTAAATAGTCCAATTTAGCTCCCAAAGATGCCTTCAGACTTTGTATTTTCTGCATTTAATATTTCTGTTGTCATTGTAGCAGTGCTTCTTGGAACTATGGCTTCTCAAAAGATGTAACCCACCAGCAATTAACTTTTTTTTTTGTCCAATTCAAATCGGGAAAAAGTCTCATGAGATTATTTTTCTCATATGCGCACAGTCTTGTGTTATTTTTGTCTCGCGAGATCTTGTGGCACGAGATCTTGTCCCATCCCTAGTCATCATCATTGGATTGTCTGAATTCTAAACAATAAGTATCGGCATTGGTCATGAAAAAATGTATTTACCATTTGTCACTTTTCTAATAGAAGTAAAAGAAACAGATGTTGTCAGTGCAGGAGCTCACATTGCCAGTGTTATTTCAATCCTTCTCTGCTGCGTTTCGACATCTCTACAGAGTGACTAACGCCTCTGTGTGTGCAGAGGTGGTCAGGGCTGCAGCAGCGCATCACGTGACCCCTCTCCTCCTCCTCTTCTTTTCACTAATGGTTTGTTTGAACTAAAACTATCTCCCCACCTGCTCCTCCTCCTCCACAGGCTCTGCTCTCGGGGCCCAAGCACGTCCAGGTATTTTCAGAGGAGCAGGGATGTGAGCAATGCAGAGGTGTGAATGGTCCAACGCAAAAGGAAAGAGCAGCCTACACATAGTACGAAGGATATATGCGGACGTGGACTTTTAAACTGGAATTTGTTTGTATTTTCAGGTTATATTCACAGATTGCAGGTTTATGTTCTATGCAACATGAGGACTCCCACATTTCTGCATTCTCATTCAAAACGTATATGTATATTTAGTTCAAGCAGATTATGCAACAGTTTTTATCCATATTATAGTTGCTTTCCCCAATTTTCTATTTACTCTGTCAAATTTGTATTTGGAGTGATTTGTGCATGTTGAAGTAATCTTTAATCGCTTATTTTCAAGATGCAATATTGCTGATGGCAAACTGGCAAACACCCACTGCTCTGTACTTATTTAGTTCACCAATTTTGTTTTCTTAATCAGTCATATGCGTAGGATTCAGCAGTGGTGCGTAGTAATTTTGGTAAATGCAGTATGAGAAAAAAAATCTACTACTTGCTGGCAGGGCTGGTTGTCATTCAGCTGCCGATACGATACATACATCAATACAAAGGCCACGATACGATACGTATCTCGATACAAAAGGCCAAGATACGATACATACCTCGATACAAAAGCCACGATCAATACATACCTCGATACAAAAGCCACGATCGATACATACCTCGATACAAAGGCCACGATACAATACATACCTCGATACAAAAGCCACGATCAATACATACCTCGATACATAGGCCATGATACAATACATATCTCAATACAAAGGCCACGATACGATACATACCTCGATACAGTGAGCTTTCGATTTGATACGATTCAATCCGATAAAAAAAAAGGCTAAATCATGGCTGTGATACTAAAAGTCTTTGTTAACCCACTTCTTGTGCAAATTTAATATGATAAATCATATGAAAAATCCCCAAAACAGTGGAAATGTCAATTGTGTTGCAAAAACAAATTTCTTTCCTCTGAACAAGCAACAACACTGTAGCACTGTAGCAAAATAATTTTGTAAAATATACCAATAAATACTCTTGATGATATATCGATAAAGCAGCCTATGATATTGATATTGTATACAATATATCAATATTTCTACTTGCTGGCTCGATGTGCAGCCATCCATAGAAGAAGCAGACGACTTAACAGCTCCTTGTTGTGATGACATTTATGATGAAGTCAGATTCCACTGGGCATTCATTTTAGATCAATAATGCAAGTTAAAATGGGCAAATTCTAATATAACCATGCATGGGTGTCATAGATTATAACTATGCACTATGTAACTTTGTGATTTGCTGTCTGTCACCTCCTTGTTTCTATGGATATGTCATTTGAATGTTGCCTTGAATGTTCCACCTTATTACTTTAAACAGTTCTACTTTACATTTATTCAGTTACAGGTGGTTTTATAGTTCAAAAATCCTAAAAAACAAAACAAAACAGGCATTCTAACTGTGAGCGGGGTCACCTCTCCACCGATCTGACCCGTCACTTGGTCTGGTTCAGGTTCCATGAAGATAGAAAGGTTTAATACCATACTGTGAAACATTCCAAACAAAGCAATAACATCTCCATGAAGAAAAGCATTTGGCGAACCCAGTACCAGAAAAGTTACACAATGCAGCTTTAAAGGAATCGTAATCGGAAGCTACATGCTTTTTAAAGATACTAAAATCACAACTGAACCTGAGTTACTAGTTCCTTAACTTGCAGATATCTCTATTTGCACGGGATAAGTACAACCAGGGGATGTCTGGTAATTTGCAATTTACCGGCCCACCTCTGTGTTACTTGCAGAGCATTCGTACGGGATAAGCGAAATCCGTAAATTACTCTGTTTTACTGACATTGACACAAATATTGCAAGAGAAAAGAACACGGAAAGAAAAGAAAGAGACAGAAAAGGCGCGCAATTTACAACAAACATTGAAATGCAGATTCGCACTAGTATTATCACCAGATGTCTGCGTTCAGAGAAATATATTAGGTAATTTGCAGCATCATTTTTAGTTTACAAATTACAGACGTGACGCATTCGCACGGGATTAAGATCTCAGGCATCGTCCGAAATTATTACAAATCACCAAAGGTCCACTGGCAAAACTAATCCCGTGTGATTAGGGTTTATAGTTTCTCATTCACAGTGTACGAACAGCACGTACTGCGGCAAGCTCAGGCACTGACTAATGACTGGCTCCAGGTGCATGCTGGTCGGATTCAGTTGGGAGCGAGTCCTGTCTATGTTGTTTTTGTATTACAGGATTTTTATTTTGCAGTTTTGCTAGAAAAACCTTGAAAAATCTCATAACTTGGTCTGGTGGAGTCACCTGTTTGTATCCTTGGATTAAATTGAATTCAAGTCATTCTGTGGAACATCCTTGGCAAAGCAACGGCATTTCTAGGTGAGAAGCAGGTTACAGATTAACCAGGATGGCGCCACCTAGTCAGTTCATTTCTTTCCAGCGACAAGGTCAGGAATTGTGAGGTGTGAAAAATCCCTCAGTCGTCCAGGTAGAATCCATGGCAAAGGAGAAATTCAGTTTGTCGACTGGACAAGTTAGTTTGGTCGAAAACGTTTCGCAGCTCATTCATACGGAAGCCGAGAGGGGTCACAACAAATGCAAACGCGACAACACAACAAAAAGCCACAACACACCAAAAAAAAAGCCACAACACACCAAAAAAAGCCACAACGGAAATGATCGCGGGACTCTATTTTAATGCAAACACCGCAACAAATTAAAACGTCACAACACAAACTCAAATGCTGCAACACATTAAAAAGCCACAACACATTAAAAAGCCACAACACATCAAAAAGCCTACAACGTGAAAAGTAAAGGAACGGAGAAGTTGGAAACGTAAGTAAAATTAATTTATTGTTTTATCATTATTCATTTCAAGTTGTAGTTCTTCTTCTTCACTTGCCGCTGAATCTGACCTCCGTTGTGGCTTTTTGATGTGTTGTGGCTTTTTGTTGCAGCACATGTGTTTGTGTTTTGGCGTTTGTATTTGTTGCGGCGTTTGCATTAAAATAGAGTCCCGCGGTCATTTCCGTTGTGGCTTTTTTTGGTGTGTTATGGCTTTTTGTTGTGTTGTCGCATTTGTATTTGTTGCGGCGTTTGCGTTTGTTGTGACCCCTCTCGGCTTCCGTACATTTAAGCTGCTCTGAAAAAGAAACGTATTCGACCAAACTAACTTTTGCCCAGTCAACAAACTGAATTTCAACTGACTTTCTCCTTTGCCATCGGCCAGGAATCGGAAAACACTAGACGGTTTGCAAGAACCCCAGAAGTGCGAGTCCAGGCACCAGCCAATCAGCGAAGAGCCAGACATTCTTTGTTGTCAACGATTCCCGAGATCGAGGATTTAAAGTTGGAACAAAGAGAATGTTTGGTGAATTTTATCAAGGGGAAAGACGTTATTGCCCTTCTTCCTACAGGATTTGGAAAAATCTTAATATACCAGTTAGACTCGTTAGCAGCGCATTACATACGTCACGACCAAATAGGAGCAATTGGTTAAATAAAAAAGTACCTGCTTACTGTCAAGAGAACGAATTCTAATGCTGCAAGGTCAGACGGTTTCCACGAAGTAAAACTGGCTGATGAAGCAGACTAGGTTACAGACCGTCCACCAGAAAAGTTACGTAATGCACCTCTAAATTGGATTTTTGATGAAACGGATTAAGTTACATGAAAGGACAGCTGTAATGCTTTGTGCCAGTAGTAATATTTTTTTTATGTTTTACAGAGATCTTACAGAGAAATCCATATATTCATATTTTGTAGCTGATGTCATCAACGTTCCCTGGGGGTGTGATGCTAACTGTAGGCTCCGCTCTGTCTGCGGCTTTGTTAAACTTTAATCTGTGCTTTATCTGAACATAATCTGACCGTAAAGAACTGACTTAGCTGAAACTACAACAGGTGAAATCACGTGTACTGTTAAAAAAAAAAGTCGCTTACACATCAAATTTATTAATAACAGTTTTTCAGTTAGTCACTCTCACCGTTTGGTTGAAAATGAAACACCTAAACAGGACCATGAACGCTTTTATCACTCCTGAAACCGCGCTGATTAAATCCATTTTGTGTTTTATTTCTTGAGTTTTCAGACAAACTTAACTCGTTTTTGACAGTTTTTCTAATGTGTGCACTCTGTCACCATGGTAACGCCTAAACATCCCAACACACAAATGAGCGTAGACCCCCCCAGCGTGATGTAGTATGCATCAGAAGTATCAGTATGACAGTGTTGAAAGAAAGCATGGTATATTAGCCTAATAGCATAATTGGGGTAATAATATAAGGCCAACATTTTGTCATTGAATTCCAAATATGGAGCGAGCACAATGGCGGCGTGGATGGCAGCGATTACAGTCTGAATGCTGGTGTCACTTAAATGATTTGTGACTCACGGCTCGGAGTTTAACACCAAAAAAAAAAAAAAAAAAACTCCCACTGCAAAAACACATGAAAATACCACTGTGTTCTATAAAGCTTTGGGCTGAGGGAAGAATATAACCTAATCAATAATACAGCTTCTCTTACAATAGTATTTCAAATGAGGCTGTACAGACAGACTTTATTGATCCATAAGGGAAATTATTTGGACACAGAAGCTCACACATCACAATAGAATTTAATAACAAAGAGCAAAAATATAAATGGTAATAATAAATACTAGTAACAAAGAGAGCAAGAGTCTGGTGTCAAATAAAGCATAATTCTATAAATGTATATGTACAAGTCAAAATTAAATATAGAAATGTAGTAATATGAATATAACTCAAATATTTACTGCAACTTGTATTGTACTGTGTTGTATTCCACGTTTATTCTAGATTTATTGTAAAAGCAGCTATGGTTAAAATGAGACCACTGTGTGTTTGCATCTAATAATAAAGTGTTTTTATCCTCCTTTATCTTCTGTGAATCAGGAACTAAGGCTGATCGAATGTTAGCATGCTAGTTGTTGTTGTATATTACGCAAAAGTGACTCTTGCTTGAGCTTTGTGGCCATACTGGCTTGTCAAAGTTTAATCTCTTCAGATCTCAGAAGCTCAACAGGGTTAGTACTTGGATGGGAGACACTGGGAAAATCAGGTGCCACAGGGGGCGCCGGTCACAAAAACTGTTATTGTGTCTTTAGGCAAGGCACTTCACCCACATTGTCTAGTATGAAAGTGGTGTGTGCATTTGCGAGAGGGTCCGATGGTGCAGATTGGCAGCCACGCTTCCACCAGTCTGACCCAGGGCAGCTGTGGTTACAATAGTAGTTTACCATGGAGTGAATTAAAAAAAGATCTGTAACGTGTCTTTATAACATGTTTCTGTGAAAAGTGTTATGTAAAGTAAACTTAATTTAAATTAATTTAAACTTTAAGCCATGTTAGAATGTTGTTCCCTCCTCAAAAAAACAAACCTGGAGTTGTCTTTTCTTTCATTCACACATGTTTGAGTACCTCTTTATTATTATTCTACATCCCCAATGCTCTGTTCCACCTGCCATGTAATAATAAAGCCTTTTTATTCTCCGTGAATCAGGAAGTAAGGCTGATGCACTGTTAGCCTGCTAGTTTTTGTTAGCTCGGAAAGTCTGACACAGTGATGTACATTTTCAGGAATACATCAGTGTTGTAGGTTACCAAAAACATGCAGTGGTAGACAAAGTAATTGACAAAGGACCGAGGAAGGGCATGTGGCATAAAAAAAAAAAAAAAAAAAACATCAAATGAAAATGCAAACACCTGCAGCTATGATTCAGATGATTCACAGTGCGGAGTTCAAAATAGGGGTGCCAAAAGTGTCGAAAATCAGATACTAATCAATACTAAAACTAGTATCGAAACGAGATACTCATTTGAGCAGGTATCAATACTGAAAAAGTCATATTCACAGGACAGAAATCAACCTTCCTGAGCAGCTTTAGAATGATCTTGAGCTGTATCAGAACAATTACAGGTTTTTATTCCTCAAATGTACCGCAAAAACATGCATTATTTATGGGAGCTGGTCCACTTCTCCACAAATCTGACCTGTAACTCGGCCTGGTAATGTGTCTCCGTGGTAGATAGTAAAATTAAACGCATATTGTAGAACATTCCAGGAAAAAAAGCGGCGGACCCTCTACCAGAAAAGTTACACAGTGCACCTTTAATGTTGAAAATCACATTGTATTGTCTAAGGAAAGAGTGTTTTTTATTATCATTGTGTTACTGGAATCGCTATTGCGTATCGAGATTGGACATTTTTGTAGAATGACAACAGTAGCTTACTAAAAAACAGATGTAATATTTCTTTGGGCAGTTTTGCTTAACCGTTTTCATTAACTGCGTGATCTTATTTAACTTCTCCTCTCCACATAAACCCGCCTTTACTCCTGAGAGCTGTAATCTGCAGTTTTTTACGACGCACTGGACATACTCACATTTGCGGGGGGATAATTGCGTCCACACACTCAATACTGTGTACTGTCCACAGCGAGGGAACATTACATTGAATTCCTTTACCTCGGCCACAGTAAACAAGGCCGAGGACACGGAGTTCATTCTATACATGAAGCCTTCTATAATGCGCTGTTTGTGTTTGGGACTCAGCTCAAAGCCTATAGTCGTATCGCAATAAGAGTTTGAGGTCGTCACGTCAGTATTCAACCTAAAATGACCCAACAGCCAATTTCCCTGCTGTGTTGTACTGATAGTTACACAATACTAAACGCTTGAAGTACATTTATTCTGTTGCGTAGTCCAATCAGAGTACTATACTGTGAATACTGGATACTTTTTATGTATGATTTATTTAGAATTTTTCAAAATGTAAAAGACAATTTACATAGAGATGTGTAATATCCAAGGCACAGATACAATATTAACAGTTTACAAAAGAGAGAAACCAAAAACAAGAAAAAAAGAGCTACAAAAGGAGGACAAAAAAGGACACAAAACAATAACATTTCGCATAGTTATATCAAACACAAGATACCCATGAATACCGTATTTTTCTGACTATAAGTTGCACTTTTTTCATGGTTGGGGTGTTTCCTGCGACTTAAACTCCGGTGTGACTTATATATTAAAATTTTCATACTGACAGTCACGAGAGGATGCTCTAGGCTTGAGTGTCAGTATCTGCTGCTCCTATTACTCCTGTACCTCTGTCACTTTGTCCTCTACTGTGTATGTCTCCTGCAGAAAAAGTCTCTGTCCTGCTGCATGTAGAGAAATATGCAGCTGAAAACAGTAATGATGCTGATGATGAGTCTGACAACAGCTACACAGAAGAGGAAGTGGCGCTCCGTTTACCTCCGGAGGTCAGGGAGTTGCTCAGAAGTGACACCGAGGATGAAGAATTTAATGGATTTAGTGATTTGGAGTGAGTAGGAGAGTTTGGTAAACTTGTTCTGTTGTTTATTCTATAGTTATCTGAAGAACTGTTCGTATGTGACGTTAACAATCTGTTGTTCTCTGTTCTGTTTTTATTACTAGAACTTGCTTTCAAGATGAAATGTCGGTTCATGGTCTCTGATTTTATGAAATAAATTTCCCCCAAAAAGTGCGACTTATAGTCTGGTGAGACTTATATATGTTTTTTTCTTCTTCATTTTTTGGCTGGTGTGACTTGAAACAAGCAACTTACAGTCCAAAAAATACGGTATATGAAATAAAACACAATACAACTCATGGGGTCACCTCCAGTGTCAGACACATGACATGATCTATAAAAGGTAACCAGCAGGGATGTAACAATAACTGAAATATCGTGATATCATTTCGTCAAGTGTCTCATAATAATATCGTGGACTGTCACAATATATCGAATCACAAGTTCTTTTGCTTAAATGCATGGTTTTAAAGTATCAACAGCTTATGAACATATGGAACTACATATCCCATGATTCATTTCAGCACAGACAACATGAAGAAATATGTTTTTTACTTGAATTCTTGGGATTATGATGGAAATAATTCACACCAAAATCTTGTCAAGGTGTTTTAAAAGTAAAAAAGTGTCCCATCTATAATTATATAAGCCTCTCCAAAATATCACAATAAATGTTGTATCGTGAGATGCATATCGTGATAATATCGTACTGAGATCTTCAATCTTTTCTCTTTCATTTTCTATAGGTGGAAATCTCTCCTGTTAAGATTAATGTATATTGTGCACTGTCCCTGTCTCATAAATAAACTTAATAAATAAAATAACAATAAATAAATAATTCAATAACATTTTGGAGATTTGACTTTTTTATTTTTTTGTATAATTTTCCTTGTGAAAACGTGCGCATGTATAAACGATCAGTAAGAAATCAGATTACTCACCAAATAGAAGTGGCAATGTTTACATGCACATCATAATCTGACTATATTCTGATTTCTGGACCAGTATTTTCAGTACTTCAATAATCTGATAACAGAAATCAGACAATAATCAGATTTTTGGTGTGGATATAAACACTATGTTTGAATAAAAGACTAAACACTTGCCACTGTTTGTATTAATGGACCCAGCTTTTTCAATGACATCTAAAAATGAGATAGGCCAAATCATTACTCAAGCCCCTGACAGGTTACAGGACAAATTTAAAGCTGAAATTTCTTCTTGAAGTTCAGCTTGTCTCCATGGAGATGTTATTGCTTTGCCTAGAATGTTCCATAGTATGCCAATGAACATATCAATCTTGATAAAGACAGAAAGGCCACACCACAAAACCGGTTTACAAATGTTTTTCACACATGTCTGAGTAACATGTTATTATTAGACTGTCTACATCTCCACAACTCAAAATGCTCTGTTGCACCTTGTGATGTCATGTAGTAGTAGTTTTCATGTTAGCAGCTACAAAACTTTTACTTTTTTTGGATTAGATTGGCTGAAATGATCCAAATGATTCTAGTGAAGATGTATGGAGTTTAAAAGCACAATGGAGCACTTCCTGTATTACCACATGACATCACAAGGTGGAGCATAGTGTTTTGTTTTTAAGAGAAGAACAACAAAACTCCAGGTATGTTTGGGATGAGCAAACAGAGATTAGAAAATAGAGCAATATGGGCCCTTTAAGAGTTTGATATTTCTCATCAGATGTGTCTAAATAGAGCAGACAAATGCACTTCCTGTGTGTGTGTGTGTGTGTACGTGTGCGTGTGTGCGTGCCGCAGGGGCTCGTCTCTGGTACAAACTGATTACACTCTGGAGCTGTGATTAAAACGGATCACTCCCTTTAGATTCATAAAGACAAACTCATCAAATGTAACTGCGGCTCACACTGACTAAGCAACGCAGTCATCAACACTACGGCCCGGTTTGTGCTGCTGATAGTTGAAGATAGTTCTGATCTATGGTATAATGTTTCCTCAACACACACAATTTGCATATTTAGGTTGTGTTTTTCTCTCAAATGTTCCAATTTGTGTCCAACAGAAAGCGCTCCAATGTGTTTTCAAACTCTATACGTCTTCACTAGAATCATTTGGATGATTTCACGCCTGGAATTGTGAATCTCTAGTGAACAAAATATAAAAGTTAACTGTTTTAATGACATCACAAGGTGGAAAGGAGCATTTTGAGCTTTGGAGATGTAGACAGACTAATAATAAAGGATTACTCAAACATGTGTGAATGAAACAAAACACAAATCCAGGTCTGTTTTTGATGAGGTAACGACATTTTGACATGGATTAAAGCTCACAAGAGTCAATCTGCCACCTGCTTGTCTCCATGGAGATGCTGTTGTTTTCCTAGAACAGGGATCACCCATCTTTTTTTTTTTTTTCTGGGAGCCACATTATCGCTCCTGACTGTGATGGGGGTTGGGGTCGGGTCGGCCGTTTAACCGAATTATACGACCCTGACGACGCAGATTATATTATTTGAAAACCTCCGCACTTTCTTTCCATATCAGACAAACTGCACGCTCCTCACACTGAACAAAAAAAGAATCGGTCGACCACTCTTCTTTGAAAACTCGGCGCTCTCTGTCAGCTTTTCGTACTTTAACACTCGCCATTTTGCTGCGCTTAACTGCACTAGAAAACTCTGCACGTGCGTCGACTGTCACTGTTTGATCTCGAGCTTGTCAAGTGACGAAAATTTGGTGCCAAAAGTAAGTACGTCATATAATAATGTAAATATAAATATAAATACTTCATATAAGCATATTTTTGAGGATTGCCTTCTAGGGCTAGTTCAAGTGGTGGGGGGCCGGCCAACGGGGCGTGGAGGACTGCAGTCGGACCGCGGGCCTTACTTTGATGACCCCTGGCCTAGAACGTTCCACAGTACGGTACGGCATTAAACTCTGCTACCGTGTGTTTAATTACTCGGTGTTCATGGGTGTTTTTATTACTCAAATATACATTACAAACATGCATTGTTACAGTGAGTGGGCTTGCCTCTCCACAGATCTGAGCTGTGATTTTCAAGTGCAATATATTGCTGAAAAGTATAAAAGTTATTTATTGCATTTTCTCAACCTCAAATCTTACAGTAGACAGAAAAAAAAAATATTCACCAGCAGTACAAAGAAAAAGTACCAACAAATCAATATAGTAATTTGTAGTAGCAGTCAGTAGTAGTAGTACAGTAAAATATTAAGTAATATTTAGTCCTGTCACGATAATTACTATATTAACTAAGGTTCAATATATAAAAGCTGGAACAATATTTTTGGGGGTTCAGTATTTATTGTGTGTACATTTTCTTTCCAATACTGCGGAGATTTTTTTCCATTTTTAGGTAATACGATTAGACTTGAGCTGTAGAGGGGAAAATACATAACTTCTATGACTAATTATTGCTTCATTTTATTATTTATTTGTTCCAGTTCTGTCCTTTAAATGATACTGTCTATTTAAAAAACTACTTTACTGGTGTTATCTTGCGTGTTTGAGTGACAGGTCTCGAAGTAGCAGTGAGTAGTAGCGCAGTTATGCATGAAGTACGCAGTGATAGTAGCAGTATTACTGTCAGTACTCTGTCGGTAACCTGCAGGAGTGGTCTCGGGCTCTTCATATCCGGTTGTGTGTATCTGCGTTCAGTTTGGAGGGCTCTTGCAGCTGTGTACGCACAAACACCCCACAGAAATACTATACACAGGAGGAATGTGATATAGGACCAGAGTTACATAAGGACCACCTCCCTCAGTGTAAACAAGCTGAGAGTCTACTGTACCATTGTTTAACATGAGAGGGTATGTACAGGCCATGGGCTGGGAGGAAATCATATGTGAAGATACATAGAACAGTACATGGAAACTGTTGTGCTCAAGTGGACGTACAGCTCACCAATAACATTATTTTAACAAGACAGATTAAGACGTATTACGGTTCTGTCTGCTTTATTTTATAATATATGACACCTGTGGATGACTATGTTGGAATTTGGGCATTTTAAACTACAATATTCATCTGGTATGACTATATAAAAGAAACAAGTCAGCTAACAGATGCATCACAAATTTCGGACTTCTGGTCACTGCACAATGCATACTGGGAAGGATCCTCCGAAAAAGTGAGTATCAAACCGCCATGTTTGATTTCCCAGTGGGATATTGTCAAAGCCGATCTTTTCAAGTCTTTTGAACCATATCGCTTTTGTTTCTGGTTCTGATATTGTCATATTTTAGTTTTGGGATTCAGACATCGTAATTGTGTGGTTGCTGGATCCTAACAGCGAAAAACGGCTTGAGAAATGGGCTTCGGAAGTTTACAAACTCCATAAATGCAAAAGGGAATCAGATCTGTGTGACTTTTTTTTTAGTACATCCAACAAGCGCACAATTACAATTTCTGAATTATCGTGGGTTGCTGTATTGATATATAGAGTTTTTTTTTTTTTTTTTGCTTAGTATGTTTCTTTGTGACATTATGCAAGATAGATGTATTTCATATTAAATTTGCACAAAAACGGGTTTAACAAAGAAATATTGTTGCTAAAATGCGTTATTATTGCATGTAGCCCCATAATGTGATCATATCGTATCGTGAGCCATGTATCGTGAATCGTATCATTTGTTTTTTTTTTGTTTTGGTTTGTTTTTTTTTACTGAAATTACTTCATAATGCTGATGAATCCTTTGAGTATTACTGATTAAGAAAATAAAATTGGAGAAGAAGCAGTGGGCGAGTACCGGTGACGTGAGAACAGGGTTAAATGTGGTAATTTTGTACTGAGGTGTATAAAGGTGGATTAATTTATATGTAAAAAGGCAGATTGAGATTGATTCTGTCTTTATATAATACATCATGTCCTTATACTTTTGTGGATAAACAGCAGGACATGTCTGTAGGTGAACAGGAATTTCTTTAGTCGGTAACTGTGCTGGCGATGTGCATTTATATCTTAATATAAAAGATGAAATAAAACAAAGGGGAATGGAAATAAAGTGTATTACAAAGAAGTAGTTTATAAGCAAAACTGACTCCTGTGAACTTTTAGCCATACTAGAATGTGGCTACAGACCTGGAGTTTTGTTTTGTTTCATCCACACATATTTGAGTGATGCTTTATTATTAGTCTGTCTACACCGCCAAAGCTCAAAATGCTCTGTTCCACCTCGTGATGTCATGAAGCTGTAGTTTTCAAGTGAACAGCTTTATCTTTAGTTCAGCAGAGTTTGGAAATCACAAGGCTGATATGACATCACAAGGTGGAACAGAGTGTTTTTTGTCTGAGAGAAGAATACGCAGGATTAAACTAAACATCAAGCAAAACGTGAATGAAACAAAACACAACTCCAGGTCTGTTTGTGATGAGGAAACAACATTATAACAGATCAGAGAATAACGTCATATGGGCCCTTTAAGTGAAATACACGTTTGTTTTTTAATCCTAACATTATATACGACACAGAATGAGACCAGTGCAGTGAGTGTGCGAGTGTGTGTGTGTGTGTGTGTGTGTGTGAGTGTGGTTGAGTTAAAGGGCCAAGGTCATGGGCTTCTGCTGTGACGTCTACAATATTTATAACTACATTTAGTGCCACTTTAGACCGAGACATATGCAAGTTTGTTTTTACTGAGAGGGAAAGGAGAGGAAGGAGGGAGGGAGAGAGAAAGGAAGAAAGAAAGAATAAAGAAAGAAGGAGAAAGAGAGGGAGAGAGCGGGAGGGGTAGAGAACAGGTGAAGTGGAGAGAGAGAGAGGAAGGGGGATAATGTCCGTGATTTTAATTGTGTTTGTGCCTGAGCAGAGAAATCTGAACTGAACTGCCCTTTGGGATTAAAACAGTTGTAGATTCATTGAGTGATAAATGGCTCACAACACATGAATATGGTAATGCAATAGTTACGCACTAATCCAGCTTCATCTGCTCCAATACCGATATCGATACTTTCACTTTCAGCATCTGCCCATACCCAATTTTAAACGGCACCAGTGTAAGGACGGAGAATGAGCTTTTATCTCCAAAAAATGTAGTGTAGTAACTGTCGAACAATGTTATGCAGATTAAAGTTCAAACATTATGAGACCAGGTCAGATCCTTCAAATCCAAGGCCATGGTTCTTGGAAAAATAGTGGCTTGCATTCTCCGCGTGGGTGGAGAGTCCCTCAAGTGGAGGAGTTCAAGTGTCTCAGAGTCTAGTTCAGGAGTGAGGGGAGGACGGAGCGTGAGATTGACAGGTGGATTGGTGCAGTGATGCGGTCACAGTATTGGATCGTTATGGTGAAGAGGGAGCTGAGTCGAAAAGCAAAGCTCTTGATTTACCGGTCAGACTACGTTCGTCCCTTCACCTATGATCATGAGCTCTGGGTAGTGACCAAAAGGACGAGATCGCGGATACAAGCTGAAATGAGTTTCCTTCGCAGGGTGGCTGGGTGCTCCCTTTGAGATAGGGTGAGGAGCTTAGTCACACGGGAGGAACTCGGAGTAGAGCCGCTGCTCCTCCACATTGAGAGGAGCCAGCTGAGGTGGCTCGGGCATCTGTTCCGGATGACTCCTGGGCGTCTCCCTCGGGAGGTGTTCCGGGCATGTCCCACTGGGAAGAAGCCCCAGGGAAGACCCAGGACATGCTGGAAAGTCTATCTCTTTGGGCTGGCCTGGAAACACCTTGAGGTTCCCCCGGAGGAGCTGGAGGAAGTGTCTGGGATGAAGGAAGTTTGGGAGTCCTTGCTTAGACCCCAACCCCAGATAAGCAGAAGAAAACAGATGGATCAATATTATGAGACATTCCAGGCCAACATCAGTCTGTCAGTCAGTCTGTAAATAGTCTTATTACATGGCCCAAACGGGATATCGACTGAACCGATATCATGGGGCCGATATCCAATCCACTTCCTGCACAAGACCAATACGATATAATACTGAGAATACGTCAAATGTACAAGCTTCCTTTCTTTAAAAAACAACCCCACTCTTTATCTCACTTTATCTCTCCCTCTCCTCTCGTGCTCTCTCTCCCTTCATTTCCTCTTTCTTTCTCACCTTCTCTCCCCCTCCCTTTCCTCTCTCTCTATTCTCTTTTTCTTTCTTTCTCCCTTCTTCCTCTCTCTCGTTTTCTGATCCCACATTTTTCTCTCTCCCTTTCTCCCTCCCTGTTTCCCTTTCTCTTCCTCTCTGTCCCTCCAATCTCCTTTCTCCTTTCCTTTTCACTCCTTTCCCTCTCACCCCCTCTTCCTCTCTGTATCCCATGATAACAACATGAATCACATTTTTTTTTAGAATCACGATATTTTAATTTTTTTGCACATCCCTACAGAGGACCCTCGTGGAAAAAAAATCCTCCGAACCACATTAGACCATAACTCACACATTAGTCAGCGTTGTGGCATCATAATTTCATTTCAGGCAACACATTTTCTATTTTTAGTTTGCTTTTGCTTGATTTTCTTTTGCTGGAACCCGATTGAATGAAGCACGTTTGAAAAGCGCTCCGGCCCAGAGAGGAGGAGGAGGAGGAGAGAGCACTGCGAACACTCCCCCAGCACGGACCTCTCCCCGGGCTCAGCTGTCCCGTCGATCAGGTTTCAGAAACACTCCCGCAAACTCACGCTGTACAACTGCGTGTTAAGAGGGCGCTGCGAAGGTCAGAGGTCAAACGCCGTCACATTCACAAACTCCGATGACGCTGAATGAAGAGATAAACAACAATAAAAGCCGCATTTCTCCAAAAAACAGTGCGGTTCTTAAAGAGGGGGTTTTACGCTGCATTTTTGGAGCTTTCATCCACGTTATAACAAAAACACGACTGAGCCTCGGCCGCAAACCTGCTTCACCCACGCTCCAGGACGATAATTCTCCATAAATATACAAAACACGATCCAAAAAAATACACAAGGACTTCACAAACCCGATGTGACGTACGGTAGTTTAGTTAGTCGTAATGTGCGTGTAGTGGGCTCTTTACAAAAAAACACGAAAGATATGTCTGAAATCATCACAGTTTATATAATCTTGAACAAATTTGAAAAAAAAAGAAAGAAGCTCCTGTATTTTTTGGACTATAAGGTGCACCGGATTATAAGGTGCATTAAGCGAAACAAACGGACGACACTTGAGACTGATCCTTTAGTCCAAACATCCATGATCCATTGGCAGATCGTGGCGTAATTCGTCCGGCGTTACCTCCCTGTCTTGGTGAATGTGGATTATGAATGTGAATGTGGGTGCATAGTTTAAGTTTGTTTTTTAATTTTCTATGAGGAGGACTCAAATATACATCGAATAATAATGTGCTTAACGCAGCTTTGCCACATTTGTTTACATTTTACAGCAATGAAACTTAAAACCACATGACTAATTTGCATAAACTATAAGCGCTGAAAAAACAGCCCCTGTCAGACTAAAGGACATGACTCAGTGTGTTCTTTCTGCGACATGGCGACGGCGTTAATGTGCGCTGAGTCGACGCAGAACTATACTTTGCGAGGCTCCTGACTTCAGTAGCCGTAATGCTCCGACAATGCATCAAGCGGCGCAGCTTTGTAGTTTACCAAAGTCGTACTAAAACATTTTGACAGATTTTTGAGCACCGTGTACCACATAAAATCAGTTTGCGGTCAGTAAACACAACCAGAATTAATCCATAAGACGCACTGGATTATAAGGTGCACTTTTTGATTTTAAGTGAGCCTTATATTCCAACTTAATACAGTCTTTTTCTGACAAATATTGCAACAGTGATTATATATGCAATTTCAAAAAGAAGAATTTTGAGAAAACACCAAAATATGAACTAATGGCTCTATTCACGCTTACGTCACAAAACGACATAAGATGTTTGGAAACATGCGAATTGCGACGACTTACTTTGGGTTTTCTTGGCAACAGAAACTCTTAGAAAATCTGGGAAAATCGAGAAAATGGCTTCACCTAGATGTGATTGTATTCTTTCTTTTTTCCTTTTGCACAATGCCTATTCATTTGTATATTATCATTTGTCTTCGAGTTAGGACTGGGTATCCTTAAAAAGTTGTCGATACGATACATACCTCGATACGTAGGCCACAATACGATACATATCTCAATATACAGGCCATGATACTATGCATATCTGGATACAAAGACCGTGATATGATACATAACTCGATACATAGGCCACGATACGATACATACTTCGATACGATACAGTGTACTTTCAATTCAATACGATATATTTCAACTCAATTCGATACGAATAAAAATTAAAAATAAAGGCTAAGAAGAAAGTGTGAAAATAGAGAGAGAATAGGAAAATAGAAGGAGAGGGGGAGAGCAAAAGAAAGAAGGAAAACAGAAAGAAAGGAGAAAGAGAAATGGAGATGGAGAGAGAAAGAGAGAGAGGGATAGAGAGAGAGAAAAAAGAAGGAAATGAGAGGGGGCAGGGAGAAAGAGGGGAGAGGAGAGATGGAGAGAGTGGCAAGAAAGGGAAGGACAGAGGAAAAGGGAAAGATAGAGAGGGAGAAAAGGAAAGCAAGAAAGAAGAGAGGGGTAGGTTGAAAAATGTAGAATAATGCATAATAATGAGGGATAAAAAGAAAGATACAGAGGGAGGAAAGAGGGAGAGAGAGAAGAAATGGTGAGATGGACGGAATGAAAACAAAGAAGAGGAATTAAGGAGAGATAAAAAGATGGATAAACAGAGAGGTAGGAAATGGAAGGAATGGGAGAGAGAAAGAAGGAGGGAGGATAGAGGGAAGAGATAAGGAGGAAGAGGGGGAAAAAAGAATGAAAAGAATGAGAACAAGTAATGAGCCACACACACATTTAGTCCTGAAAACAGTTTTTAAAAAGCGTTGTAATTGAGTAAAATATACCAAAAAATCCTCTTGCCGATATATCGATACAGCAGCCCATGGTATCGATACTGTATCACCACATTAAACGATATGATATGTTGATATTTTGATATGTTTGCACACTCCTAAACCTCATTTTTCCAGATGTTTTCCGAGAAAGAGAGACAGAGAAAGAGAACAGAGAGAAAGACAGAGAGAGAGAGCAGAGAGAGAAACAACAGAGAGAGAGAAAAGAGAGAAAGAAAACAGAGAGAAAGACAAAAGAGAGAGAGAACAGAGAGAGAGAACTGAGAGAAAAACAGAGAGAGAGAACAGAGAGAGAGAGAGAGAACAGAGAGAAAGACAACAGAGAGAGAACAGAGAGAAAAACAGAGAGAGAAGAGAGAAAGACAACAGAGAGAGAGAACAGAGAAAGAGAAAAGAGAGAAAAAAATCAGAGAGAAGAGAACAGAGAGAAAGACAACAGAGAGAAAGAGAACAGAGAGAGAGAAAACAGAGAGAGAGAGAGAGAGAGAAAAGAGAGAAAACAGAGAGAGAGAGAGAACAGAGAGAGAACAGAGAAGAGAACAGAGAGAAAGAGAACAGAGAGAAGAGAACAGAGAGAGAGAGAACAGAGAGAAAAACAACAGAGAGAGAGAGAACAAAGAGAGAGAGAGAGAAGAGAAAGAGAACAGAGAGAGAGAGAGAACAGAGAGAAAGAGAACAGAGAGAGAAGAACAGAGAGAGAGAACAGAGAAGAAAAGAGAACAGAGAGAGAGAAGAGAACAGAGAGAGAGAACAGAGAGAAAACAACAGAGAGAGAGAACAACAGAGAGAGAAAAAAGAAAGAGAGAAAACAGAGAGAGAGAACAGAGAGAAAGAGAACAGAGAGAGAACAGAGAACAGACAGAGAACAGAGAGAGACAGAACACACACACACACAGAGAAAGAGAGAGAGAGAGAGAGAGAGAGCAGAGAGGAAGGGCAGAAACAGAGAGAGAGGGGGAGAGGAGAAAAGAAAAGGGGTAAGAGAGAGGAATGGGGAGAGAGTGTGAAGATAGAGAGAGAGAGAGAGAGAGAGAAGGGGAAATAGAAGGAGGGGGAGAGAGAAGTAGAGGAGAAAAGAAAGGATAAACAGAAATGGAGATATAGAGAGAGGAAGATAGAGAAAAAGAAGAAAACGAGGGAAACAGAGGGCACGAGAGGGGGCAGGGAGAAAGACGAGAGAGAGAGAGAGAGAAGATAAAAGATAAAAGATGAGAGAGAAATGGAGAGATGGGGAGAGTGACAAGAAACGGAAGGATAGAGGACAAGGATTTTCTGAGAATTCCATGCATTTCAGAATATGTTTACAGAAGCCTTAAAACGATAAATGTAACTGTTTGTTTTTCCAGTTTTTCATTTTGAAGACAGGATATTGTGTTGTTTACGGTGAACATTCTGTGGCCTAAACGCCGGCAGTCGGTGATTTGATAATTACATCTACTTAAATCGTAATTTGGATTTGATTGTTAATATACTGCGCACCTCCAGCCGCCGCGCGAACCTCCTGCAGACGACGGCGTTCGGTTCGATATGTTCAATGAGTAAAGTGAAATAAAGTTGACTCTGTGCGGTGTTATATTAGGACAACACCGTCTCCCAGTGTAAATGAGGCAAATCTGGAGCTTAAATATTGACTTAAATCCACAAACCTGCTCCACCGGCGTCTTCAACCTGTCTCTTTATTTTCCATAATCTCTCCCTCTCTCTCTCTCTTCTTTTTCTCCCTCATTAGCTCTTCTCTCTCTCTATCTCATGTTCTTTCTCCTCCCTCTCTTCACCTCTATCTTCCCCTCTTTCTTTCTTACCTCGTCTCCCCTTTCTCCCTTTTTCTCTCTCCCCATTTGCCTATTCTCTTTCTCTCTCCTTTCCTCTCCCTACTCCCGTGTCTTTCTTTCTCTCTCCCTTTCTCCCTCCCTCTCTTTCCCTCACCCCGTTCTCTCTTTCCCTCTTTCTATATCCTTCCCCTCCTTCCCTGACTTGCTCTCTTTCTCTCTCTCTCCCTCCCTCCTCCCTCTCCGTCCTCTCCCTCCCTCTCTTTCTTTCTTTTCCTCTCTCTGTCCCTCCCTGCTTCCCTTCTTCTCTTTCTTTCTCTCCCCTCCCTCCTCCCTTGCTCCTCCTCCCCCTCCCTCTCTTTCTTTCTTTCTATTTCTCCCCCCCTCCTCACCTCCCTCTCTTTCTTTCTCTCTCTCCCTCCCCCCTTCCCCTCACTCTGTGACTCTCTCTCCCTCCCTCCTCCCCCTCCTTCTCTTTCTTTCTCTCTCCCCTTCCCTCTCTTTCATTATCTCTCCCTCCTTCCCTCTCTTTCTTTCTCTCTCCTCCTCCCTCTCTTTCGTTCTCTCTCCCTCCTTCCCTCTCTTTCTTTCTCTCTCTCCCTCCTCCTCCCTCTCTTTCTTTCTCTCTCTTCCCTCCTTCCCTCTCTTTCTTCTCTCTCTCTCCCTCCTCCTCCCTCTCTTTCTTTCTCCCTCCTCCTCCTCTCTTTCGTTCTCTCTACTCCTCCCTCCTCCTCCCTCTCTTTCTTTCTCTCTCTCTCCCTCCTCCTCCCTCTCTTTCTTTCTCTCTCCCTCCCTCCCCGACTCTCTTTGTCCTTCCCTCCCTTCTCTCTCGCTCTCTCCTTCTCCCTCTTCCCTCCCTCTCCTCCTCCTTCACCCTACCTCCACCCCCTCTGTGACTCTCTCTCTATACCTCTCTCCCTCTCCCCCCTTCTCTCCCTCCCGCTCTCCCTTCCTCGGTGTGTGAGAGTGTGTGTGTGTGTGCGTGTGTGCGCGGTTGTGTGTATATGTGTGTGTGTGTGTGTGTGTGTGTGTGAGAGTGTGAGAGAGAGTGTGTGTGTGTGCATGTGTGTGCGGTTGTGTGTGTGTGTGTGTGTGTGTGGTTGTGTGTGTAGCAGCAGCAGCACGTGACGCGGCGCTGCACATGGACGAGCGCGTGAGGCAGGAAAACACCAGCGCCAGGACACGACTGTCTAAACGACCAGATGAACAGAACAGAGAGAACAGAACAGAGAGAACAGAGAGAGAGAGAGAGAACAGAGAACAGAGAGAACAGAGAACAGAGAGAACAGAGAGAGAACAGAGAGACAGAGAGAACAGAGAGAGAGAGACAGAACAGAGAGAACAGAGAGAGAGAGAGAACGAGAGAACAGAGAGAGAGAGAGAGAACGAGAGAGAGAACAGAGAGAACAGAGAGAGAGAGAGAGAAACAGAGAGAGAGAGAGAGAACAGAGAGAGAGAACAGAGAGAGAACAGAGAGAGAGAACAGAACAGAGAGAGAACAGAGAGAGAGAGAACAGAGAGAACAGAGAGAGAGAGAGAGAGAACAGAGAGAGAGAGAACAGAGAGAGAGAGAGAACAGAGAGAACAGAGAGAGAGAGAGAGAACAGAGAGAGAGAGAGAGACAGAGAGAGAGAGAGAGAGAGAGAACAGAGACAGAACAGAGAGAGAACAGAGAGACAGAACAGAGAGAGAGAACAGAGAGAGAGAGAGAGAGAACAGAGAGAGAACAGAGAGAACAGAGAGAGAGAACGAGAGAGAGAGAGAACAGAACAGAGAGAACAGAGAGAACAGAGAGAGAGAGAGAGAGAGAACAGAGAGAACAGAGAGAACAGAGAGAGAGAACAGAGAGAGAACAGAGAGAGAGAGAACAGAACAGAGAGAACAGAACAGAGAGAACAGAGAGAGAGAGAGAGAGAGACAGAGAGAACAGAGAGAGAACAGAGAGAGAGAGAGAGAGAACAGAGAGAGAGAGAGAGAGAGAGAAGAGAGAGCAGAGAGAGAGAGAGACAGAGAGAGAGAACAGAACAGAGAGAGAAAGACAGAGAGAGAAGGAGAGAGAGAGAGACAGAGAAACAGAACAGAGAGACAGAGAGAGAGAGAACACACAGAGAGAGACAAAGAGAGAGAGAGAACACACAGAGAGAGACAGACAGAGAGACAGAACAGAGAGAGACAGAACACACGCAGAGAGAGACAGAGAGAGATACTGAGAGAGAGAACAGAGAGCGAGAGAGAGACAGACAGACAGAGACAGAACACAGAGAGAGAGAGACAGACAGAACAGAGAGAGAGAGAGAAAGAATACATAGAGAGAAAGAGAGAACACAGAGAGAGAGAGAGAGAGAACACAGAGAAAGAGAACACACACATACAGTGAAAGAGAGAGACAGAGAGAGAGAGCGGGGGGCGTGAGAAACAGAGAGAGAGAAGGAGAGGAGAAAAGTAAGGGGGTAAGAGAGAGGAAGGGGGAGAGAGTGTGAAGATAGAGAGAGAGAGAGAGAAGGGGAAATAGAAGGAGAGGGGGAGAGACAAGTAGAGAAGAAAAGAAAGGAGAAACAGAAATGGAGATATAGAGAGAGTAAGATAGAGAAAAAGAAGAAAAAGGAGGAAACAGAGGGCAGGGAGAAAGAGTAGAGAGGGAGACAGAAGATAAAAGGTGAGAGAGAAATGGAGAGATGGGGAGAGTGACATGAAAGAGAATAGAGGAATAGAGGAAAAGATAGAGAGGAAGAAAAGGAAGGAGAGAGCAGAGAGACAGGCTGAAAAATGTAGAATAATTAATAATAATGAGAGATAAAAAAAAGAGGGATACAGAGAGAGAGAGAGAGAGGGATGGAAGTAGAGGGAGGAAAGAGAGAGAAGAAGTGATGAAATGGAGGGAGTGAAAACAAAGAAGAGGAATTAAGGAGAGATAAAAAAGGCAGATAAACAGAGAGATAGGGGATGGAAGGAATGAGGGAGAGAGAAGAGTGAAGGAAATAAGGATAAAGAGACAAAGAAGGAGGGAGCTTAGAGGAGAGAGAGAGAGAGAGAGAAAAGGAAGAAGAGGAGGGAGAAAGAATGAAAAGAAAGAGGGGAAATAATGAGTGAGAACGACAGATAGAGGGAGAAGAGGAGAGAGGAGAGAGAGAGAGAGAGAGAGAGGTGCAGAGTGCAGAGTCACAGCAGGCGTTAACTCTTTCCTCACCAGGATTAGCTCAATGTCAAACGCTCTCTCGTCCTCTGCTCTTAAAGAGACACGAGCGGCGCTACACAACGAGAAAAACACCACAAACACGAGACCGACGACAAACAACAAACACCACAACGATATATGGATCTGAAAAATCCAAAACATAAATCCAAAACATGTTCTCCAGTTTTCCGAGTTAAACAGAAACACGCGCATAATCCTCCCGGCTCGGAAAATGTCAGATTGAAACTACAGCGCTCTGGAAAATCAATCTGGAATGGCAGCCGCTCAAATCTCTCGGTAAATAACGGGACGATACGCAAAGTTTTGGCTCGTCACGGCTGTCACGAGGAAGCATTTATGAAATATCGACTATAAACGATAACACTGAAATGAATTTAAGACAAATAAATGGATCAAAATATCAAAATGCTGCGATGAGTTTTATTTAAATACTGTCATACCATAAACTGGATTATTTGAGTACCGGTCTTGGTCTTCGAGACCATTTTTTAAGGGCTTGGTCTCGACTCAACTCGACCACGTTTGGACTCGGTCTTGTCTCGGTTTTGAAGGCGCTTGGACTGGGTCTTGTCTCGGACTTGACTGTTTGGACTCAGTCTTGTCTCGGTCTTGAAGGAGCTTAGACTGGGTCTTGTCTTGATCTCAGCCCTTAAAAGACTAGGACTTGTCTTGGTCTTGAAGGAGCTTGGACTCGGTCTTGTCTCAGTCTTGAAGGCACTTGGACTCAGTCTTGTCTCAGACTCGACCGTGTTTGGACTCAGTCTTGTCTCGGTCTTGAAGGCGCTTGGACTCAGTCTTGTCTTGGTCTTGAAGGAGCTTAGAGTTGGTCTTGTCTCGGTCTTGAATGAGCTTGGACTTGGTCTTGACTTGGATTTGTTGCGGTCTTGAAGCACTTGGACTTGGTTTTGTCTCAGTCTTAAAGGCGCTAGGACTTGGTCTTTTCTCTGTCTTGAAGGCACTTGGACTTGGTCTTGTCTCAGTCTTAAAGGCGCTAGGACTTGGTCTTGTCTCGGTCTTGAAGGCACTTGGACTTGGTCTTGTCTCAGTCTTGAAGGCGCTTGCACTTGGTCTTGTCTCAGTCTTAAAGGCGCTAGGACTTGGTCTTTTCTCGGTCTTGAAGGCGCTTGGACTTGATCTTGTTTCAGTCTTGAAAGGGCTTGGACTCGGCCTTGTCTTGGTCTTGAAGGCATTTGGACTCGGTCTTGTCTCGGTCTTGAAGGCGTTTGGATGCGATCTTATCTCACTCTCAAGGTCTGACACTCAATGAATCATAAAATGGAGACAGATTTATAAAACACTGATATATAATATGTGACAAAATAACTGTAAAATACAAATAAATGTCGAAAATGACAAAGATGGTCTTGATTTGGTCTCAGTGGGCCGTGATCTCGGTCTTGTCTCGATCTCAGCCTTTAAGTCTTGGTCTTGTCTCGGTCTCGACCCTCAGAGGTTTTGGTCTTGTCTAAGTCTCGGGACCCTGTGGTCTCAGACTAGTCTTGGTCTCGATTAGTACAGTCTTGACTACAACACTACAGATTACTCAAAATTGACTCTTGTGAGCTCTAAGTCATGTTCGAATGTTGTTACCTCCTCAAAAAAAGACCTGGAGTTGTGTTTTGTTTCATTCACACATTTGAGTAACACATCTCCACAGCTCAAAATTCTTTATTGCACCTTGTCATGTCATGAAGCAGTACTTTTTAAGTTAACAGCTACCTTTTACCTTTAGTTTAGTACAGATTGGCAATTGAATGTGTAGTAATGTGGAGTTTAAAAACACAATGGAGCCCTTCGTGTATTACCACATGACATCACAAGGTGGAATAGAGTGTTTTCAGTTTGAGAGAGAGAAAAACACAGCTGAAATATGCAGGATTTGTGTGTTTAAACATGCGTAAATGAAACAAAACACAACTCCGGGACTGTTTGTGATGATGAAACAACATTCACTAGACTAATCGAACCAAAAACATGACGCATATGTCAACAAGTTGCAATAATTTCCTTATTATGTCAGTATAAAACGCATTGTGATTCCTTGCGTGTGGTTTTCTCATTGTTTGTGTGTACAGATGTTACACTGCGCCCAGATGTTTGTGCCTCATTCAATTGAGTTCCGTCTATAAAACGACATCACCAGTGTAAATAAATGTACATTATAAATCCCGTAGGCTTAAGTCAGACTCTCTCAGTCTAGACTTCAGTATTTACGAAGAGATTAAAGGTTTAAGTACCTCTCCTCTGTGGTGAGAAGAATTATAAGATTAGACAAATATTTTAAAAAAACATCTTTAGCAGTAATTACATCATCACATTTTGAAGTTAAAAGGTCTTTATTACGCTGTTTTTTGATCTGTGTTATAATGTTGTTTCCTCATCACAACCATTTTGAACACACAGAACCTTTTCTCAAACTGAAAACACTCTGTCCCACCTTGTGATGTCATACAGGAAGTGCTCCATTGTGTTTTTAAACTGCATACGCCTTCACTAGAATCGTTTGGATCATTTCAGCCTTAGAATTGCCAATCTCTGCTTAACAAAAGGTAAACAAAGGTAAAAGGAGCTGTTAACTTGAAAACTACCACTACTACTTCATTACATCACAAGGTGGAACTGAGCATTTTGAGCTTTGGTGATGTAGACAGACTAATAATAAAGCATTACTCAAACATGTGTGAATGAAACAAAACAATATACCGTAATTTCCGGACTATAAGCCGCTACTTTTTTCTCACACTTTGAACCCTGAATATATGGTCGGATTATTTCTTTGACAACACAGACTTCAGAAAGCGTCGTTGTCTGTGCGGTTAACACGTGGATCTAGGGTTCACATGAAGTTGCAACAGTACTTAGCGTGTTGTCAGCACTAAATAAGTTTATCGAAGTGTGGTAAAATAAGTTCTGATGCTAAATGAACATTAGTGAGTGAGATATGTCTTAATGCGTTCAATGCAGGTGAGGGCGTAAATGATGAGAAGAAACATCTGAAACTTCAGTAGCCGGACATTCACTCATACCTGATCGACACACCTAGCCCCACCCCCGAGAGAGTCTGAAATCTGCTGAAATCCTCCAAGACACTGACATGACACAGACAGGACATAGGCTCTTTCTGCAGTAGACATGCGCAGTACAGCAGTTACCGTATTTTCCGCACTATACGACTGTGTACGTTATAATCCAGCAGGCTTATATATGAATTTATTGGGGTGTCTTAGTACGACTTTAGTAAACTACAAAGCCGCACCACTTGCAGCATTACGGCTCCCGTAGTCAGGAGCATCGTGGAGTAATACATACTGCGATTCCTTTTAATATCAAAATGCACCTGTCAAGAGACACACTTACAATGCCCACTTTACACTCAAGACTATTATAAAGTGAAAGTGCGAGCTGCGTGGGAGCAGTGGATGAGAGAAGAAGAACACACATTCACCAAGACAGAGAGACAGCGCCGAGCCACTTACGCCACGATCTGCCAACAGATCGTGGACGCCCGGGCTAAGGATCAGTATCAACTGTGGTCCGAGCTTTCACCAAGACCCGAATCATCACTGAACTGCCACGGAACAGTAACCACACTGACTCGGATAATGACGAGAGGGATGTGGGCGAGCTGGACGCCGGAATCGCCCAACTGTTTGAACAATTATGAGTTACTGTGAATACAAGAACAATTTATCGTCTCAATTGTTACGCATAGTTTTTTTATGCGTAAGAATTGAACAAAGTTGAGAGTTATTGTGAATGCATTAATTAAACTTTGACTGACTTCTCTAACTGTTTTGTTTCGTTTAATGTGCCTCATAGTCCGGTGCGGTTTATATGTGAAAAATTTTTTTAAAATAGACCATTCAATGTGCACCTTATAATTCAGAGCGCCCTATAGTGCACAATATACGGTATTTTGCACTTCATACACACACACCCCTCATAGAAAACACACGAAGAAATGCAGATGATGTAGCTTTTAAGTTAACGGCGATTGATGTGGCTGTGGAAGAAGGAAACAGAGCTGCTGCATGTGAGCTCGGCATCAATTAGTCGACGGTGAGACGTTGCCGATGGCAGCGTGACGAACTGACTCAACGCAAAAGGACGACAAAAGCTTTCAGAGATGATAAAAGCAGACGGCCCGAACTTGAAAACGTTCTTGAAGACGTGGACACCTGCGCCTTATATTCAGGTGCGGACTATATATGTACAATTTTTATTTTTTTTTTTAAAATTTTGTTGATGCAGCTTATATTCAGGCGCGCTCAATAGTCTAGAAATTACGGTAGTATAGGAAGTTGACATTTTTATCTAAATTTCGTATTGATTTTTGCCTGCTAATGATACGGCTGTCAGTTCAATTCCCAATACCGACACTGAATACTGCTGTCGTGCCACTGAGCAAGACATTTCACCCACCTTACCTATACAGTATGAATGTGATCGTGGTGGTTAAAGGAGTAAAAGACGCCAGCAATGTTTAGTTATGATTTACCAAACATTTAACAGCATATGCATTTTGTAACCTAAAACGCAAAATAAAAACACAATATTGCCGTTTATGTATCATTTTACAGATTTTGTACATTTCCTGTGCAGTTTTCTCACACGTTGCTGCTAATTTACATTGCGTATTCTTAAGGGGCATGATTAAAACTGCATTTGAATTTTACACACAGCTTCATAAAGGAGTCTTTTTATAGTCTTCATCACACTGTACCATAACCACAAGGGCTGAACTTGGCACCGTTTTGGAACATTATAACCTGGGTTTTATGGTGTAAATATCACTACACTGGAGCCTGTTACATATAAAGTAACAATTGTAGGCCATATATGATTATTTTACTGCAGAAATATTAAGCCTAAAGTGAGCGAAAGAGGATTCTTATTGGCTAAGGGCAAAAGAGACACTATTACAAACACAAATGCATGTTTTTGTACAGAGAGAAAAAGGACCTGACCCCATAGACACTAGAAAAACAAACAGTCTTGGCGTTAGAATGATTTAAATGTCATGTTTAACTGGTATCAAGTACTGTTGATCCTTTACACAGATATAAAGGAAGAGTATGCAGTCTTACAGTAGAGTACTTGGGTAAAAATGTAGGTATTTGAACTTCACTTGAGCATGTTTTGAAATGGACACGTTTTTTACTTCACTACATTTGGGAGCAAGTGCCTGTACTTTCTACTCCACTACATTTTTGTACACTACACTACTTTGTCACTACAGGGCTGAAAAGTAGAAGTATTTTGATAATCGTTTGAGTCCTGCTGAAAAGGCTGAGGATTTTTTTTTTTTTTAATAGTTTGAGTAAACAAAAATATACAAAGAAAAACAGCCTTGAAAAAAACATGAATTCAATTGCTTCTTTATCAACATCAGTACATTTAAAGACCTTAAAATCTGCACAAAATATATTTACTTTTTACTCATTAACTTCATTTTTAAACATGTACTTTAATAGTTTTACTTAGTACATTTGTTCATGTGATGCTTTTACTTTTACTTAAGTATTTCTTTGCTCAGGTATCTGTACTTACCTATATTAACCTATAGCCCCATCCACACTAATACATATTTGCGTTAGTCACTGTGGATGCAGTGTTCGTCCACACTAATCCGATGGAAAATGGCTCCAGAGATGGAACAATCTGGTGCCGACAGCTCCCACGAATTCACCTGAGTACAGATCTGATCCAGCGCTGTGCGGACGCCTGAAAACTCTGATACGCTCATGTAGGAGCTCTAGTTGCGTCTTTATTGGACCACGTCACTGTGACTTGCTCCTTCCTGATTCGCTGGGTTCGTGACATTGGTCATGTGACGCTATTGCAGAAAACATTTTAAACAAACCAGAGACAAACGGGAAACAGCGTAGCTAGAACAACTTGAAAGAACACGGTCCACAAAAAGACTGTTGCCCCTCTGTCACAGAAAGAACACATATATTCCCCCGAGTCGTGTCCTTTAGTCCGACAGAAGCTGAACTGCATCAGCGCACAAGGAACGAGCTGTTTTTTGAGCCCTTAGTTTATGCAAATGAGCCATGTGGTTTTAAGTTTTGTTTCTGTAAAATGTAAACAAATATGCTCAAAGTTGTGTGCATAGGGAAGGCTTTGATTGTGGACACAGAAACAACGTGTCTGGACGCAAATTGATTCTTGATCCGGTGATACGGTGATTTGTTTCAGTGTAAACAGCACCTATGATTATTTGTTTATTGCCCTTTTTGTTTTAATATGTTCTAAGCATCTTTGAGTATGCTAAAATGCGCTGTATAAATAAGCTGCATTCTTCTTACTATTATAAACCTGCAGATAGAGAACATATTATTTTTTCTCATTCTCAGTACAGGTCTCATGTAAAGCTCAGTGCCTTCAGAATCCCCTCCCTGAGCTGCAAAGGCTGCACTAGCTCTGACTCAGGATTTCAGATCACCATTCAGATCAGAGCGAGGCATTTTAGGTTTAAACTAACTGGATTTCAGCTTTGAGACTCTTGTGAGGCTCATTCTGCTTTCTGATCAGATAATGGTCTAGAGAAGTAAAACAACAACAACAAATGAAAGTCAGCAACCTAATTATCAAGCACAATGTCTGTTTAAATCCCCGTTACAGTTGTTACCAGGAAAAGCTCTGTTTGATTTGACCATGTTTCCTCATATCTGGGAACACAGAGAGCTCATGTTTAAGATCTTTCTGTGTGGAATTTGGAACATACTCAAGACTTCTTATTTTATATATTTAATCCGAAAAGTCTGTTCTATATTTGCTCTGTTTTGAAGCTTCATTTACACCGTATATCAAAGCCTCTTTACAAAAAACAGTTGCTAAAATTCTCAGAAGAGACGAGCGAATTTCACAGCACCATAAAATCTGAAATCTGGCAAAACATGTGCGTTTGGATGGCTCTATTATTTCCAGTCTACTTTTTCCACCTCTCTCTTCTCTCTTTCTCTCTCTCCCCCTTTCGTTCCGTCCTCTTTTCTTCCCTCCCTCTCCCTCTCCCTCTCTCTCATCCCTCTCTTCGCTCTGAGTAACACTTCAGCTCTACACAATCACCTCGGGGACTGGCTGGCTGGATGCATCATGCTTCAAAACGCAGTCACGTGTTTCACAATTCAAAGGAGCGCGCACGCACACACACACACACAC
Source organism: Boleophthalmus pectinirostris (assembly GCF_026225935.1). Taxonomy (NCBI): domain Eukaryota; kingdom Metazoa; phylum Chordata; class Actinopteri; order Gobiiformes; family Gobiidae; genus Boleophthalmus; species Boleophthalmus pectinirostris. Next base: position 7,490,944 of record NW_026571175.1, read on the forward strand.
ACACACTCGCGCAGACTCGCAGGCACACACTCGCACGCACACACACGCACACGCAGAGCTCACAGGGCTAAAAAGCTGTGCAGGCAATAGGACACAAAGAGGATGAGACTCATAAAAAGACATGCACTTTCAATCCTTCTATTCAGCAACACAAAACGCTCAAAAAATGTGAAAGTGTGCGTCCAGAAGAGCAGCAAGATTAAAGGCGCTGTATCCTTATTTGTATTTAATCATTTTTATTTTACAAACTCCATATTACACTACTTTCTGATCTATGCTATATATATTTATAATACTTTATGACATCACGAGGTGGAACAGCGCAGTGAACAGAGCTTTGGAAATGTAGACAGACTAATAATAAAGGGTTACTCAAACATGTGTAAATGAAACAAAACACAACTTCAGGTCTGTTTTTGATGATGCAACAACATTCTATGCATTAAAGCTCACAAGAATAATGTATCGTAATGCAGAACCTTTAATGTAACAGAGTAAAATCTGTTTTGTTCCAGTACACATTTAGCCTGATTCATCACCGTCGAGCGAATGAATCCTAATGCTGCGAGGTCAGACGGTTTCCACGATGTATGTAATGCACCGGAACGCTCAGTGGTGCCATATAATTGCCGGCACAACAGCGAACAAAGCAGAGACTGAACATGTCTGTCAACGATCATTGTCATTTCTGCGAGGTGAACTTGTGAATTAAAGGCGTAATAAAAAATGCTAAGTTTATATTTGACAAAAGCAGTCCAAAGGAGGAGAGTGTATGGTTCAGCTCATCGCTGATTGGTCAGTGTGTGGTCTACAACTTCCAGGGTTCTTGCAAACTGTCTACTCTAGTGTATTCTAATTTCTGACCTAGTTAGTGGAGAGAAATGAAATTGAGTGGAGTCACTAGGCGACGGCAGCCTGGGTAGTACATATTAGGCCTGTAACAACAACAGATTTTGCTAGATGATCAATTGACTAAGAAATTTTTGCGATAAATGATAATATTGACATTTTGAGACCAATTTCAACTAATATAACGACAATGGAATCAAAATACAAATAAATCCTTTCAAAGATCTATAAACATTAACACAGGAACTGCAAGACAACCAAAAACAATAGGCCTAAAGAAAATAGACATAAGAATAGCCTAAAACAGACTTGTTAACAAAAAATGCACCTGAATAAACCATTGCTGAACCAAACACAACCAAAACAATTTAAAAAAATAAATAAATTATTAAGTCTATGTAACAAAATTGCCCTTAAAAGTTGTTTTAATCATTGACTTCTATTGGAACATTGTGGCCCCTCTCTCTGTGGCTGCTGCTGTGAGCCTTGACATTTTGGTCTTGAAGTGTATTAACCTGCTTTTGCTATTTCACTGTTTTCTTGTTCATAATATAAAGCCTGGCTCCAAATTCGCCCCTGTGACCGCGTTTTCTGCACTCAGTTTGCGCACGCATCTGCTGAGTCGATGAACAAATAATCCGTCTTTACAGTCTATGCTGGCATGTTCGTTCAAGCATCATTAGGCTAAGGCAGTGGTCTCCAACCTTTTACCTCCAGTGATCTACCTTTACAAAACAAAAACACCAGAGAGCTACTCATTTTAGTGGTCACAAAAAATTTTGCATATAAAAGAGCCACGACCCGAGCTGCCACAGTGAGAGCTGGAGAGATGGCAGCGGCACTTGTTCCAAACCCAAATGTTACTTCTCCCACAATCCGTGCGACAACCAAGGTACATGTGCATCTGAGAGAGGTTTCAGTGCCGCTGGAAATATTATAATTCGGGGGGATGGGGGGTGGAGGAGGGGACGCTATACCGCACAGCAGGAGACAGCCCTAGGTACAGGTAGATACTTATAAAACATAAACCATTTATTAGTGCACAATGTTAGGCATCAGTGGTAATAGCCATTTAATTAATATTGAATATTTTTTTTATTCAGCACAATGCATATGATTCAGAAATCTCTTGGCGAGCTACTTGGAAGGGGTTGGAGAGCTACAGATTGGAGACTCCTGCACTAAGAAAACAAGAGGAGTCAGTAAAAGAACGATAGAAGCCTTTTGACATTCAGTCTCTTTCGTACAGAGACAGAGAGTCGAGGAAAACAAACAAGCATGCAAATAGAAATTATCGCGGCCGTAAAAGTTATCAAGCGTGTTAAAAGTTATTGTGCGATTAATTGATTTATTGCTTATTGTTACAGGTCTAGTAGATATATTGTAAATGTTGCTGTGTGTTGTCTGCATCTAATTCTAAAACTTTTTTTTAATCAAGCGTGAACCAGAAAATAAGGTTGCTTCACCGTTTGCATGCTAGTTGTTGTTATCATTAAGGTCATGGCATCTGAGATTTGTGAAAAGGGCTTATAAACTTATCACGGTGAATATTTTAAATACTCAGAGGTAAGTGAGGAATATTTGGACCACTGCAAACTTTCAAACACACTAGTTCTGTTGTTTATGTTTTAAGACTTCAAGTTTTACAATTGTACCTAAATTGCAATTTCAATGTTTACAATTAATGCTATAGGCGAGTTTCAGCTGACGTCATTGTTATTAAAAGCCCGCGTTGCATGCTGGGAAATATTTTGGTCGGAGGCAAGAAACACGGTAGTGGTCAAACACAGTGCGTAACCTCGCGTATTTATCCCCGATAATGGTAAATTCCTGCTGCATTATCGGATGCACAAATAGAAGCACGGAAGAAGGAAAATGTCTTTTTCGTATTCTGAGTGAAAAGAACCGCTAACGGTGAATTAAACGGCTTTCAGACATTCACAGAGCAAACGTAGAAGATCCTAACAAACCGTGGACTCCAACAAGTTCAACAACACATCGAGACTCTTGGAGGTTTTCATCTTTTCTGCTGTGAATGGCCCAGGAGTTTCCACCAAGTCATTGTGGATATCGCCAAAGTGAATATTTGTCCAGGTAGTTGGCGATTCTGACCAGAAATTTGGTTTGGTCCACCTTTTGTAGGGGTTGAAAATTGTGATTTGTTGCGTCATCGTCGATGCTTATGACCAATTTCTGGTCAAATGGTCTTGGGTCCTCTGCCGTTAGAGTGGATAAATAACCGGGATCAATACCCTTTACGTGCTTTCTCGCTCCGTCCGTCATGTTGAATTAGTGTTTCTTGCCGCCGACCAAAATAATTCCCAGAAGGCAACGCGGGCTTTTGTCAACAATGAAACTCGCCTATTAGTAAAGAATAAAAGTGATAGAATATAACGTCCTTTGCAGATAACTAAACCCTGCTATCCCTGTAGTTTAGACTTCTACAAACATGCTCTGAAATACTGTACATATCCATCAAAACATCATCAGACATACAACTTGGTCTGATCTGTAAATAAAAACTGAAAATGCGATCACAATATTGCAATATTTTGAAATACTGTATAATACTCTATTTCAATTCAAGTGTAATTCTGCAGTTTCTCAGTCCCTGTTTAGCACTGCAGAGATGTACAAACTTGTCACATTACAACTCCAAAGCACATGCAAATTTTATGAAAACATATTCATACGAGACGCAGTCCAACAAATACAAGGCACGAACTAGTCTGGGCAAAATCAGCTGATTGGAAAACGACAGTGTCACAAAAGAACAAAGAAAAGGATCATGATTTAAAGGTGCACTGTGGAACTTTTTGGTTGGGGGGGTCCGTCACCTGCTTGTGTCTATGGAGATGTCATCGCTCTGTATGACATTAAACAGATCTACTTTACATTTATTCAATTACAGGTGGTTTTAAGGCTCAAAAATACCTACAAAAACAGGCGTTCTGACTGTGGGCGGGGTTGCCTCTCCACAGATCTGAACTGTAACTTGATCTGGTTTGGTTTTCATGACGATAGAAAAGTTGAATGCCATACTGTGAAACATTCCAGACAAAGAAATAATGTCTACATGGAGAAATCATTAAATTCAAGTTATTATTATTATTATTTTAATCAGGCTTTCAATCTGTTTTAGAACTTGGGTAGAGTTAGACCTGGTTTAGTCCTAGATGAGTCCAGATTTAGACCCAGTTTAGTCCTGATTTAGACCCAAACTGGACCTTCTTTAGTCCTGGGTTTAGAACAGGTTTAGTCCAAAGTTAGTAAATTGAGACTAAGGCTACTTTTATACGATGATGGTCTGAACAAAAGACGTAAAAGTGGTGTCACGTTTTCAATTTTATTCTGCGTTCAAGAGGAAATCTGCATGTATACGGTGACGCAAAAGTGTGTGGAATTCCATTGGGTATGCAGGCCAGGCGGTGACGGTAGATGTGACGTAAACGCGTACGCGACGTGAGCAGATCTGACCAGAGTTTTGCGTCTTGGGCAGTGGAGACGGAAACGCTACAGCGGAGCATATTCAACTTTTCCACTCTGGAGGGTGGTTTCAGATGTTTGCCTTTTTAAGCCCCCAAAAACGCCGTCACTGTCTAAACGAAAGGCACTTCTATTAAAATATTTTGTCGTTTTTACCCGCAAGCGTTCTCATGTAAACAGGCCCTCAACCTGGTAGGAGAATTAGACCAAACCAAAGTCTACCTCAGGACTAAACTGGACTCAACTGGACCAAATGTATGTGCAAATGTGAAGGCACCCTTGGACCTCACTTAGCCTTGAATTAGACTTGGTTTAGTCCTGGTTTAGTACGGCTCTTGTTGGGTGTTAACCTGATCCATCAGCCTGTTTCACTTCGTAGAAACCATCTGACCTCGCAGAGTTAGAATTCATAACCAATCGCTGCTATTTGGTCGTGACGTATGTAATGCGCCGCTAACGGGGTTAACTGGTACGTTAAGCTTTTCCCAAATCCTTGTAAGAAGAAGGGCAATAACGTCGTTCCCCTTGATAAAATTCACATTCTCACATTCTCGTTGTTCCGGCTTTAAATCCTCGACCTCGGGAATCGTTGACAACACAGAATATATAGCACTATATAGAACTCGCACTTCCAGGGTTTTTTTGCGAACCGTCTAGTGTATTCCGATTCCTGACCTAGTCGTTGGAGAGAAATGAAGTATAAAAGTAAGAAAACCGCTCAAATTAGATGCCTGATCCATATGGAAGAAAATGCATTAGGTAAAGAACTACACTGACCATGATCCTTTGCTTCGTTCAAGTGCATGTCACCATTAAGAAACGAACCCAATATGTCTTCTCAGTGTTAAAGACATTCAATAGAAGATGCTTCGTTTTTGAACTGTGCACGTGGCTCTTGAAAAACGATACAGCAAAACATAAAGATAGCTCTTAAAGGTAAAGTCCATCTATTATTTATGTAGTTTTTTATATGTCAACTTTGAACAACCTACACATGACATCACAGCATCCCTGTAGTTGAAACTGAGCTGGAGCGGGTCAGAATTCTATGGTGGAATTTGCCATGTGATTTGTGGGCTTGATTTATGGTTAATATCTCTGTAATTACTGGGCCTATGCAAAACAACAAAAACAAAACAAAAACTGGCACAAAGTTCAATGTTTTCACAGTCAGTATTTTAAACAAAAGAGGAATATTTCGTTCACAATAGCCGCGGTGCCATTATTCCACCTCAAAGATGTGATTGTTGTCGGCTGAAAGGACTTTGAGCCGTGAGATTAATGTGACAAGTTTGTGGAGCCGATCCCAAACAAATAATGATATGCTTCAACATTTGTGGATCATAAGATTGGATAAAAATGTATTCTTATGAGCTTTAAGCCACGTTAGAATGCTGTTACCTCCTCAAAAACATATCCGGAGTTGTTGTGTATTGTTTCATTCGCACATGTTTGAGTAATCCCTTTATTATTCATCTGTCTACATCTCTAAAGCTCAAAACGCTGGTCCACCTTGTGATGCCATGAAGCAGTAGTTTTCATGTTAACAGCTCCTTTTACGTTTTGTTCAGTTGAGATTCTAGTGAAGGTGTTTTCTATTCGAGAGAAAAACTCAGCCCTTGCGTGTTTAACATGTGTGAATGAAACAAAACAGAACTCCAGGTATGTTTGTGATAAGGAAACATTACTAAATTGAGCTCCAAGACGACTTCCCACGATATTTGTGAGTTCACAAATTCACCAGAATCCACCCTGGAGTGCCCCTGCTGGTACAATAGGGCCCGACAGGTGAAGGGCAACCAATCACGTCACAACATTGAGGTTTCTGCAGAAGACAAATGTGAAGCGCCCAAACAAACTAAAACAAACATGATGACGACAACAGATGTACTTCAGAGTATCGTATTTTTAGCCTGATTCATCAGATGGTTTCACTTCGTGGAAACCGTTAGGATTCGTTCACTCGACGGTAGGCGGGTACTTTGTTTTATTTAACCAATTGTTGCTATTTGGTCGTGATGTATGTAATGCGCCACTAACGGGGCTAACAGCCATATTAAGCTTTTGCCAAAACCCATAAGAAGAAGGACAACATCGTCTTTCCTCTTGATGAAATTCAACAAACATTTGCTTTATTCCGGCTTTAAATCCTCGATCCGGGAATCGTTGCCAACACAGAATGTATGGCTTCGCCTACATCCATCTCGAACGCTTTGTTTACTGTTGTGTGACATCATGGCTTCACAGTTCTTCGCTGATTGGTCGGTGCGTGGTCTACAACTTCTGGGGTTCTTTCAAGCCGTGTAGTATATTCTGATTTCTGACCTTGTTGCTGAAGAGAAATTTAAAAAATGAGCAGAGGCACTAGGTGGCACCAGTCTGGCTACAGTATTTTAGCGTCAATAGAGAGTATTTGTTTGTGAAAAATGTGCAGAAAGGAAAGCATTTTGTGTTTGTGGATAGGGAAGATGTCTGTGCTTTTCTCTCAGCTGGATGGAACAAAAGTTAAATTTTTCATCTTGTTCCACTGCTGTGACGCTTCCACCGATCAGATTCAAATATTTGTCATGACACTCTGCGTTTTCTGAACATTTTCTGCCAGAGCCACCCCAGACTGCAAGTGTGTAGAGCTCTATTCAGAGTGACACAACATTATAACACAGGTAAATAGTGTAATATGTAATAGATGTATGTATATAGGCCTTAAACATGGTTTAAACATGCACTTGTTTGAGTCACTGAGGACTCTGTCTCCTGGCTCTGAGTGAAGTGGCAGTGGTGTCAGTGTCACTATCAATATCAGGTTTAGTTCACGGTGTCATGCTTTTATACACAAGCTCACTGCATACAAAACAGACTGCACACAAAACATACCATCATCGAAAGCACACTTTCTATTTCAACAAGTTCAAACATTTTAAACACAAGTGGAACTGTGTGATTTTTTTGTAATACAAATCACAATCATCTTCAGTTTTATTTTGTCTCACAAAAAAAATAAAAATAAAATAAAATGTCTTTCAGTATAAATTTCCTAAACTTTAACAATAACATTTTTAATCATTGCTATTTAACACAAAAATACTATTTTTTTTTCCTGCAAATGAAGTCCGCTCCACACCACATGTGTTTAATTTCAGAGCTCTTGATTAAAAAGAGCCAAGCTGATCACTGACAATTACAAATCAATCACTCAGTGTTATTTTGATTATAGTTTGACTAATTGCATTGGTACATCTATAAAAAATGCAATTTCAGAAGCTGAGACTGACGCACGGGGGAGCAGGTTTGGACAGGAGACCTTGTTCTCACCAGAGGACATGTTGTTACCCAGAAAACTGCACTCTTTTCTCTGTGCTAATACAACTATTCAAATAACTATTTTAATCAAAGTGTAATTCCATATTTCACTTCATTTTCTCATTCCTCCGCTTGTTCCATCAAACCCAGAATCTGTACTTGGTGTGTTCTACCATTCCACCACTCTGCACTATTTGTGTTACATTAAAGACAGACATAATGATCATTTGATATAGAGACCACATTTGATTGAATGTCCTATATTATGCAAAATTGACCAAAGTATAGCACTAAATGGAAATTTAATAGAAATTTCCATAGAAACAAGCAGGAGGCACTAACAGGGCAATTTACAGGTGAGATCTGTGAAGAGATAGCCTGATTCATCAGCCGCTTTCACTTTGTAGAAACCGTCTGACCTCACAGCATTAGGATTTGTTCGCTCAGGTAGGCAGGTACTTTTTTATTTAACCAATCGTTCCTATTTGGTTGTGATGTATGTAATGCGTCGGAATACTCAGTGGTGTCGTGTCATTGCCGGCACAACAGCAAACAAAGCAGAGAGTGAACATGTCTGTCATCATTGTCGTTTCTGTAAGATGAACTTGCGAATTAAAGGTGCAATAAAAGATGCAAAATTTGTATTTGACAATGGAAGTCCAAAGGAGGATAGCGTATGCAGTCTGCTATTGCAACTCAGGCTGGTTCAGCTCTTCACTGATTGGCCGGTGCGTGGTCTACAACTTCCAGGGTTTTTGCAAACTGTCTAGTGTATTCTGATTCCTGACCTAGTCTCTAGAGAGAAATTAAACTGAGCGGAGGCACTAGGGGGTGCCAGCCTGGGTAATGAACAGGTGACCCCACAGTAAGAATGCATGTTCTTAAAGGTATTTTTGAGCAATATAACCATCCATGAACAAATAAACGCATCTTATATAAGATTAATACCATATTGTGGAACATTAAAGCAATATCATCTCCATGGTAGCAGACCCCCAACCTGAAAAGTTACACAGTGCACCTGGAGTTGTGTTTCGTTTCATTCACACATGTTTGAGTAACTCTTTATTACTATTAGTCTGTGTACATCTCCAAAGCTCAAAATGCTCTGTTCCACCTTGTGATGTCATGAAAAAATCTTTTACCTGCAGTAAACATTGGCAATTCTAGGGATGAAAAGATATGATTCTAGTGAAGGTGTGCGGAGATTGAAAACACAGTGGAGCACTTCCTGTAACATTGTTAATTTAATACTGATTAAAGTTTTTATATAAGATTTATTGTTTAAATGAACATAATATTGTTGAAATTCCAAAACAATATTGTTAATTGGTAAAAGAGAAATGTGAGTAGTCTTGAAGCAACATTTTTACTTTGGATTTAATTAACATCATTGCTTTGAATTTAGTAATAACCAGTTGTTACAATTAACTGACTCAACATTAAAACAACAGGCTCGTGTGGAAGTGTGGACAAAACATTTTTTTAATTAAATCCAACATTGCATTTCTTAGAGTGTAGATTAGAAAATAGCGTAATATGGGTCCTTTAATTACAGATGGATGGATACAAAAGTTCTGCAACTATATGTTAGATTTGAACGTATTTGAACAGATCTAATTAGACCTTTCTAACACCGATCACAGTTAAGAATTATAATTAATGATTTTAAAATGAACCATGGCATAAGCTACATTGCCTAAAAAGTGTATTGCAATAATAAATCAAATAAAAAAAAAAAAAAAATCGTAATTATTTTTTTAACATGCTCATTTATTATGAATAGTAAATCCTTTAGTCGCGATCTGATGACTCATTTAAATGTCACAAGGTAAAATGGCGTTGTGAATAATCCGAAGTGGCCCCAGAGCAAAGCACTTGTTCACAGCAGAACACGAAGAGAGGGAACGATGAATAATGAAAAAGAGAAGGACGAAAGGAGGAAGAAAAAAGATGTGTCCACCATTTATGAACTTTAAATTAGTCCTGTTCCTCTGCTCCTCTGTTCACTGTCAAACTGTTAAAGGTGCATTGCGTAACTTTTCCGGTGTCACGTCCTCGTCTCTGTGGAGATGTTACTGCATTACCTGGAATGTTCCGTAGTATGACATTAAACATATTCATCTGCAGTTTAATCATTATGGGTGTTTCTGTTGCGCAAAAATACATTCATCCTTCTGTGAACAGGGACGACTCTCCACAGATCTGAACTGTAATGTAGTGTAGTGCTGTAACCTGCTTGTCTCTCTTATGATATATACTTTAGGTTTAATCTATACTGTGGAATATTCTAGACAAAGCAATAATGGTTCCACTCACAAACGTCTCACATACGTCACACCTCAGCCTGTAACCGTCTCTAAGTGTTGGATACAAATCAACCAGAAGAACTTTTTGTAATATTATCTAATTTCTTTAAAGGATTTAAAGGCCCTGGACATTATTTTTCCTGTCTTCTGAAAAACAGAACGAGTTTAACAAATTGGAAGAGGTCCAAAGTTATTCCTCATCAGGATGCACCGATACGATACAGGTATTAGATATTGGCGCTGATTAGGGATGAAACAATAACTGACGATACGATACAGCGATATTTCAAAGTTCTCACAATAATATCGTGGACCATCACAATATACTGAATTACAAGTCTTTTTGCTTAAATGAAGAGTTATGGTGCAGCAAAAAAGACAGAGGTAACTACATAGACCATGATCCTTTGCTCCATTTCAGTGCAGACGACAAGAAGAAATAACAATTCTAAGCACTTTAAGTCTTGTCAAGGCATTTTAAGAGGAAAAAGTAGCATATTAATAGTTTTAGCTGTTTAACCTCCACAAAATATCACAATAAATATCGTACCGTGAGATGTATATCGTGAAAATATCGTATCCTGAGACTTGGATATCGTTACACTCCTAGTGCTGATATTGAAAAATTCGGTGGATCGGATATCAGCTTCCAAGATATCGGTTCAGCCAATATCTACTGTATAAACTAGTCTAATATGGCTCAAAACATAAATGGAAAATAGAAAATGGTCACATTTTTATACAGCGCTTTTCCACTTTCAAGCTCTTTACATCAAGTAACCATTTACCCATTCACACACCAGTGTACACCGACACTGGGGGCGAGGTGGGCTAAGTGTCTTGCCCAAGGACAGAACAATAGCGTTCATCTGTGGGAGCCAACCTGTGGATGTGGCTGCTCTACCAACGATGTGTATGATAATAGCGGGATTTGAATCACCAAACTTCAGATCAATGGATAAACGATTTTCCAACTGAGCTACTGTCACCTCAACAAATTAAACTTGTATTTTTACAAGTTACAAAACACTAATTTTTTATCTTATGCTGTTGAAAATAATTATATTCTGAGTCTCTGTGCTGGGTGTCAGCTGATACGTAAAGACAAAGTATCAACATCGGTATCTACAATCGGTATCGGCATCCCAAGTCTCTAATTCCTCACTTACCTTATGTATTCTGAGCATCCTAACTATTCACCACGATGAGTTTATAAGAGTGTTTCAGAATTTTCAAAAACTAGAGCGGAGTTTTGATGTCACACTATCAACAACTACCACGTTCACAGCGCACTTCCTCATTCACAGACGACAAAACTCTGTAGAATTAGATGCAGACATTACACAGCGGTCTCATTCTACCTCAAGAGCTGCTCGTAAAAGCCGTAAATCTGGAGCAAGACAAATTTTGCTAAACTAAACAGAAAAACATGGTGAATTCCCCCTTTAAGTTCCATGTTGACATTCATTTATGGACTACTTAAAAGCCTGCAAAGACGAGCAACAGTGGGAGGATGTATCTGGCTCTGGAAGTAAAATTCCTACTCGTTATTCCAATAGATTTTTCCGAAACTTTTTCCCAAAGCTTAACAGAATATAACCAACACTGTAACTGGTGACAACGGTTTGCAGTGGTCCAAAGTTATTCCTCGCTTACCTCGTGCATTCAGAGCATCTTAATTATTCACAGCGATGAGTTTATAAGCGCTTTTCACACCTTTCAGAGACCAGATATCTTGTTTTGGTGGTATTGCTGACACCAACTAGCATGCTAAGGTGCGCTTCCTGATTCCTGAATATCTGTCTGAGTATACAACTGACTTATTTTGACTTCAAACGCTGCTTTTACAATTCTTTTACAGGGGTTTTAAATACATACAAAAGTTGCTTTATGGTTACGAGTAGGACTGGATAATATGAGCTAAATTTGCACTTTAAAGTGTATTGTGCAACTTTTCTAGTGGTGTGTTCTTCACCTGCTTGCCTCCATGGAGATATCACTGTTTTATTATATCACAGTATGGAAATAAACTTAGTAATCACAGTGGAGACAGGTTAATGGTCAGATCTATGGAGAGGCAAGCCTATAAGAATTGGTAAGAATTCATGTTTTTAAGGTGTTTCTGATCTTATAAACAGTGTTGGGGAGTAACAGATTACATGTGCCGGCATTACGTAATCAGAGTACAAATTATGAGTAACTGTATTCAGGTACAGTTACTGTTTCCATGAGTGGTAATTGGATTACAGTTACTTTGTTGAAATTAATGGATTACATGGCAGTATTTTCCTTTTTTCACATTTTGGGCTAAACCAGGCTTAAACCAGGACTAAAACCAGGACCAAACCAAGACTAAACCAGGACTAAACCAGGACTAAACCAGGCCTAAACGAGGACTACTGTAAACCAGGACTAAACAAGGACTAAACTCAGGACCAAAACAGGACTAAACCAGGTCTAAAACCAGGACTAAACCAGGATTAAACCAGGTCTAAACAATATGACACCTAACAGTAGGTGGACATAATTTAAGGCAGCAGTGATCTCATATAAAAAACATTTCTCTATCAATATTTTTTTTAATATGGTTAAGTAAAGACTGGTCTTTTTATTGTCTTTTAGCAGACAAAACATCTTATGTTAAGATTTCCTAGTCTTTGCTTCTCTACAGCAAACAAATGCCTGTTCATGGAGACTTGGACTCAACAGCCAATTTGAAGAAAACAAACAATTTGCAGAATATGGTTGGTACATTCATGTAGTTTTAAAAAGCATGACATTATCAAGTAATCCAAAGTATTCAGATTACGTTACTCGCCTTAAGTAATTTAATGGATTACATTACAAACTACATTTTGGGATATGTAATCTGTAATCTGTAGGGGAATACATTTTAAAAATAACCTTCCCAACACTGCTTATAAAACATCTGTAAATGAACAAATACTACGAGATCTGTTTAATGCCCCACTGTCGAACATCCTAGGAAAAGAAATAACAACTCACTGCACCTTAAAAGTTACAAAATGCACCTTTAATAATGAACAGCATGAATAAAATCTGCTCTTTTTTTTACATTTTACGTTAAAAAACACTCATTTATTGCGTTATGTTGATGATTTGTGCAGCCCTTGTTACCAGTTACCACATAGCTGATGATCAACGTTCCAAAAAGTGAGTTTTACTTTCGGAATCTGATGTGCTCACCTGAATTGAACTCAATTCTACAAACAAACTTTAAAAAGAGAGATAGGCCTACACATCAAACACACCAGTCCATGTCAATAGTAGTCCATTACTTGTTACTACGGTGATCATGCAAGAGTCACATGTCACAGTCTGGGATTACACAGCAGTCAGCGAAGAGGCCACTGTACTCACTATAGGCTTAGGTTATTACATAAGTGCGCCACACACTCATGGTATGAAACACTACCATAATACTACTGTACTGTACTGTACTGTACTGTACTGTACACGTGGGTGAAATCAGGTTAGCAGTTACTGTAGGCAAAACCAGGCCGACCTCTTATTCAAAATTCTCACAATATCATAAAGGACTCGAGTATATCATAGTGACAGAACGGGGTTAGGCTGGAAATCACTCCCGAAAAGCTATTCAGATATTACACAATTTTTATTTCTTTTAAAATTCTGAAGAAATTCCCTTGGTTGGGCGTCTTTGGGACAGTCTACCTACTGTATATTCTATATTTCTGTTAAATAAAAGCATAGATTATTTTAGACAATATAGATCAAGAGTAAAAAGAAAGCAGAGGAAACTACATAGACCATGATCCTTTGCACCTCACTATAAATAAACTGAACTTGCATTGTGGGTGGTGGGTAAAACTCACTCAGTAACAGTTACCCAAGTACATTTACATGATAATACAATTGTAATTTTCAGAGTACTTTTCTAGAAGCATACTTTTACTCTTGAGTAATATATTGTACAGGGGAACAGTACTCTTACTTGAGTAAAGATTGATTTGATTCAGATATGAATTAGTTTTTCTCATTTTTGTAGTCTAATACCAGATTTTGTGCATTCATGCTTAGAACTTAAATTAACTTCAAATTATAGGACAGATGATGCGTCTCTTACTATTTAGAAGTTTATCCAAATACTTTTTACTCTTACTTGTGTACTTGGGATTTTCAACTGTATACTAGTACTTGGGCACAGTACTTTTGGCTACTCTGGAAATATGACCATTATTATAATCAGACAGGATTCTCCTCTGTACAACTACAACGAATATCTGTAAGCTCAATATCCTTATAATACAACACTATAAGGATTGTATCACTGTGTACACTCCTCGGTACTAGAGGCGCAGGTATGGACTCACCGTGTAGACACTCAGGCCCTCCCATCATGCTTTGCTGCTGTGGTTGAACGGTCTCCAGTCCCAGAAGAGAGGAGGATGAAGAGGAGGAGGACATGGAGGAAGAGGAGGAGCAGGGCGGAGGGGAGGAGGGGGGGCACTGTGAGCTCTGACTGGGAACGGCCGACTGGGAACTCTGCAACAGGAGAAAAAGAAGAGGCACTTATGAGTTAAACACAAGGAGTACATTCTACATGATTCTACCTCAACAAAATAACATCTCTCTAAGATTATCTCCATAAAGAACAGTGAATGAAATTGTTTACATAATCACTACTCACTGAACTGATCATTTTATAGTACTAACAAATATGTGTTATCAAGGTGCTCTGTGTAACTTTCCTGCTGGAGGAGGATATGCATACATTCTTACAGTGAGCACTGCCCCCTCTCCACAGAGCTGCCCTGTAACTTGGCCTGGTGGGTCACTTGCATGTCTCTATAGACATAGACAGGTTTAATGCCATACTGCGAAGCCTTCCATTCAAAGAAATGAACATGGTGCACCTTCCATTAGAAAGGTTACATAGTGCTACTTTAAAGTCATTATTTTTACATATGCTTGACATATTTATATCTGATGCTTTTCTTGTTGCTTTCTTGTTGTTGAAAGGAGTCTGGGAAGACTCCCCTCAGCTTCAAAGCCAGTCTTGGATAGTTATTTTAGTTTTATTTGACCTTTATTTTACAAGGTAAGTTGAGAATCTATTTTACAGGAATCCCAGCCCCAGCTGGGACTCTATTGTGTGTTTACTGGGGGCCCGGAGCATCTTCAAGAAAACTATGGTGTCAGTGACACAGGGAGAACCAGATATAATAGCTTGCAGCCATTTAATAATCATAATAATTTACCTTTTACCATTGTCTATATAAAACATACTATATGGCCTTTACTTGTGCATGTCCTAGTAAAAAACCTTGTAAAGGCATGTATTCTAGAACGATTGACCTCCACACTCAGACATATATGTACTGTATTCCATAAGCCCTGTGTGTCCAGCATTACTGAGTGGGTCAGACCTGAGAGGGGATCTGGGCGCTGGCCGAGCTGGGGCCGTTGTTGTGCATGCCCATCCCGTTCTCCGTCAGGAACTCCTCCAGGTCCATGTACTGCAGCTGGAACAGGCCTCCATCACAGGGCAGGGTCCGCTCCCACAGCAGGGGGCCCAGGAAGGCACTCTGAGAGGAGGCGCGCAGAGAGCCAGACCCCAGACCCCCACCCACTCCTCCAGGACCACCTGCTCCACCCACACCGAGGGAGTCCTCGTCGGAGTCCAGGGGCTTGTCTTTGTCTGTGGAGAGACAGAGAGAGGGAGACAAGACATGAGCTTCAGTTAGTTATGAATTCACTTGAATATCACACACACACACACACGTATCGATACTTTGCAGCTGACGTCACCAACATTCCGTGGAGATGTGATGCTAATTTGAGGCACTGCTCTGTCTGAAGCTCTGTTTTTCAGACAAACATACGCATGAAGAACAGACTGGAAGTACAACAGATGAGCTGATTTTGCATTAGTTCACGTTTTTTCAATTAGTCACTCCTACCTTTTTGCTGAAAATCAAAACATCTAAATCGGACCGTGAACATTTGTATTGATCACAGTCTCCTGATCCATTTGAAACTCTTTCTGTATTTTAATTTTCTTTAGCAGACAGGTCAGAATTTTATGGTGTAATTTGCCGTGCACAAAGTTCAACATCTTCTCTGCCAGTACAAATAAAAAAGTTACCTTCCACAATAGCGTCAGAAAGTGTCATTAATAAACCCCAAAGACCTGAATATGACAAGTTTACCTTTTTAATTCAACAGATATATGGGTTAAACAGCTTGCAGAGACATCATAACAATCCACTTTTGAACCATTTGCCCTCTGGTTGGTGGATAAACTCTTAACCCCCTTCTTCACTGTTTTAAAATAAGATACATGATACTATGATGAACAATGTCACTAGGTAAACAGCGTAACTTATCAAAATTAGAACTACTTAATACAGATCATTTTACATGAATGAGCTGCTGTCTGGTTTCGAACATTTGATTTGAAATCTGTCCTCAAAGCGTCTCTTCTCACAGATGGTGTCTTTAGGAAGAGACGGCTCTGTGTTCAGGACATGGACTGTGAAGATGAATAATGCCAATCTCTCGCACCTATGATTAAAATACATGGAACATTTTTACACATTTAAGATTTCTGTACCACTACCTGAGCTGTACAACTGCTCATCTCTCTCCCATTAACTGGGAAAGCCACTTGAAATCTGTAGTGTAGCTTCAAATTATGGCTCACGATTAGGGAAAAATAAAACAAAATAAATAGATTTGTCATTTCTGTTTTAATATGAGGATTCTGTTTAAAGTTCACATTTTAAAGGACTCATATTGCGCTATTTTCTGATCTGAGTTTTAATCATGTTTTCTCATCACAAACAGACCTGGAGTTGTGTTTTGTCTCATTCACACATGTTTAACACACAAACCTGCATATTTAGGCTGAGGTCTTCCACCTTGTGATGTAATCTGGTAATACAGGAAGTGCTTCACTGTGTTTTGAAACTGCATACACCTTCCCTAGAATCATTTGGATGATTTTACACCTAGAATTGCCAATCTTAACTGTACGAAAGGTAAAAGTTAGTTGTAAACTTGAAAACTGAGGTTATGTTTACACTGAAACAAATCACAGTATCACCGTATCAGAAATTATTTGCATCCAGACACGTTTCTGTGTTCACAAGTCTTCCCTATCCACACAGCTGTGAGCATATGTGTTTACGTTTTACAGAAACTAAACTTAAAACCACATGACTAATTTGCATAAACTAAGCTCCACAAATAGCTTGCTCCTTGTGGGTGGTCAGTTTCTGTCGGACTTAAAAAAGGACATGACTCAGTGGGATATATGTGTTCTTTCTGTGACAGAGGGGTGTTCTGCTGATGGTGAGTCTGTTCTGTGCAAGTAGTTCTACCTCCGCTGTTTCCAGTTTGTTTGTTTAAACTGTTGATCTCACGAACCTAGCAAATTAATCAGTGACGTGGTCCAATAAAGACGCAACTACTCTTACTCCTACATCAGAGTATCAACGTTTTCAGGCATCCACACAGTGCGGGATCAGATCTGTACTCAGATGAATTCGTGGGAGCTGGAGGCACCAGATCGGTCTGTCTCTGGAGCCATTTTCTATCGAATTAGTATGGACAAACACTGCATCCACAACAAAAACGACTCAAATACATGAATACATTAATGACATCACAAGGTGGAACAGAGCATTTTGAGCTTTGGAGATGTAGATAGACTAATAACAAAGAATTTCAACATGTGTGAATAAAACAAAACACAACTCCTGGTAAATTTTTGAGGAGATAACAACAGCAATTGTCACAAGAGACAATTTTATGTAATACAGGACCTTTAAACACAAAGAATCACATTTCCAGACATGTTTGTACAGATCTAAAGTACAGGGTTAGCAGTTTTTATGCAGAATAAGACAGGAGATTTTGTTGTTTGCAAAGGAAATTATGGTACTTCATAAACTGTAGCCTTTGTGATTGATTGCTTCCATTCAAATTGCAAATTCAATGTGATTGTGATTAATCTGGGAGCTCTACTTCAAACAGATGAAAACTGTGCTTAAACAAAATATCAAGTTGTGTTAATTATAATAAAGATTTACAGCAAAACGTCCGCAAAAAAAAAAAAAGCTATAGTCACAAAATGAACATCTCCACCACAAACCTACTAGCACTATACTACTACTACTACTATAGTTGTAACTGATATTATTACTGCTACTTCTGAGCCGCTTGCTGTTTTCCATTCACACCTCTAACAACATGCACACTGCAAAACAAGAATGCTTCCCACTTTGTCAACAAGGTCATCTATA
Organism: Boleophthalmus pectinirostris; assembly: GCF_026225935.1. Lineage (NCBI taxonomy): Eukaryota > Metazoa > Chordata > Actinopteri > Gobiiformes > Gobiidae > Boleophthalmus > Boleophthalmus pectinirostris. Next base: position 7,509,179 of record NW_026571175.1, read on the forward strand.
GAAATTATAAAACAAAAACAAAACACAACTATAATTAAATAGAAAGAAAAAAAAAATTCAAGAAAAATAAAGGGATCTTATTTCATCATCTTTTGCAGCCTTCACCAAACACTGTATCTAAAAGGAACACTGTGTAACAAGTAAAGTTAAACTTGCTTGTTGCCATGGGGATGTTATTGCTTAACCTGGAATATTCCACAGTATGGCATTAAACGCATCTATTTCCACTGGGTCAATAAGTGATGTAAAGTTACAAGTGAGATCTGTGGGAAGGCAAGAAAACAAGGCAATAAAAATATATGTAACTGAGTGAATGCAACTGCAAGACATATTCGTTTAATGCCATACTGTGGAACATTAGTCAAGGTATTAACATCTCCATGGAAACGAGCAGATAGTGCATAGTGCATTTCCTAGTGTTGGAGACGTGTGGAGACACTTTTTAAAATATTCCATCCAGTCCTTGTATGTGCAGAGGTCGCTGGTGCTAGGCTAGTGCATGTCAATGGCCATAGTTAGCCTGACACTAAAAACAGTCTTACCCACTCCACAAAACACCTGAAGTAAATCTATTATTACGCCAGACTGTCCATGTGAATGTCTGTGTTGATAGAATAATGTTTGAAATAAAACTAACCTTGCATCACATGAATCGTCGCATGTTGAGGGACTATTTTCTCATATATCAGTCCACCGCTGCCAACCTTTCTATCAGGAAGTACAAATCGCTGCTGCTGCTGCTGCTGCTTAGACATAAATCCTTCAAATGCAAGGTTGGTTTTACTTCTAAAATTATTCTATCAACACAGACATTCACATCGACTGTCTTGAGTAATAATAGATTTGCTTTGGGTGTTTTGTGGAGTGGGTAAGACTGTTTTTAGTGACAGGCTAACTATGGCCATTGACATGCACTAGCCTAGCACCAGCGACCTCTGCAAATACAAGGACTGGATGGAATTTTTTTTTTTAAAAGCGTCTCCACACATCTCCAACACTCTGCCTCACTAGGAAATGAGGCCCTATGTCCAAATTTCCGAACTGTCCATTTAAATGTAGCGGACTGACATCAAGATTAGAGCATTCCTTAAAGGGACAGTTTAGATTTAAGTTTGTGTTTTTAATTTCTATTTTGTACTTTTTTATTAATTGATTGCTATTTGCTTTTTAATATTTTTCCATTGTAGGACTGAACAATTTGTGAATTTCTGATGAGCATTGCGATTGTGATTAAATTTGCAATGCTTTGTTTCTGTTCAAGGTTCACATTTTAAACAAGAGCAGAAAAACTGACAAAAAGATTGAAATATGCACCGTAATTGAGTGTACAGTTGAAATCCTGTAAAATGTGCCTATTACTCCAATAATACTGTAACAGAACATATGTTAGAGAAATATAAAACTGTACCGCTTTGAAATAAATGCAATAACTCTGCATATTATATTCTAAGAAGCGTACAGGCTGAAATGTTAAGTGTTTTTGAAATGGCCTTTTTAGTTCCTTTCTCTGCAGCCCCGTGAGTCCACTCTGCTCTGACTGAGACTTCAGACTTCTAATTGAAAACCTCTTAATGCATTGACTTTTAATTAGAGCTGTCAGGAGAAGAAAACCGCTGTGAGTAGGACTACTTTTTTCAGTGGAAGTATTCAAGTCAAATGAGAGGGGAGGTGAGGGGAGTCGGGTCATTCTCCCGTGTGCAGTCCAGGCCAATATACCAGAGCAGAGAGAAAAAAAGGAACATTAATGGTGCACTGCATAACTTTTGTGGTGGAGGGTTTGTCACCTGCTTGTTTCCATGGAGTTGTTACTATATTGATGCGCCTGGAATGTTCCACAGTATAACATCAAACATAGCTATCTCCATGGAAACAATCGATTGATGTCACTGGGCCAAGTTACTGTACAGGTCATATCTGTGAATAGCCTGATTTATCAGCCGGTTTAACTTTGTGGAAACCGTCTGACCTCACAGTATTAGGATTTGTTCACTCGACGGTAGGCAGGTAATTTTTTTATTTAACCAATCGCTGCTGTTTGGTCGTGATGTATGTAATGCACCAAATCTCGTAGGAAGAAGGGCAATAACGTCTTTCTCGCTGATAAATTCACCAAGTATTCTCTTTGTTCCAGCTTTAAACCCTTTAAACCCTCGGGAATCGTTGCCAACACAGAATGTCTGTCTTTGTCTACATCCATCTTGACCGTTTTGTTTACTGTTGTGCTGTACCACAAAAGTGACCCAGACAGACGCTTGAGTTTGACGTCATGGCTTCACAGCTCTTCGCTGATTGGCCAGTGTGCAGTCTACAACTTCCGGGGTTCTTGCAAACCGTCTAGTGTATTCTGATTCCTGACTTAGTCGCTGGAGAGAAATGAAATTGAGCGGAATGAAGTGGACACACAGTAAAAATGAATGTGTTTCAACTTTCTCAGAGATAAATATACCTGTAATTGATGTGACGCAAGATGGATCCATTTAATGCTATAGTGAGGAACATTCCAGGCAAAGCAATAACATCTCCTTGGACTACCAGTAGAAAGTTACATAGAGCACTTTTAATACAGTTGGCTAATCAATAATCAATAAATCCTGAAAATTCTGTTCACAATCTAACAGTAAAAACTAAAAATATATAATAATAGAAGTCATTTCAGACTTAAAAAGTAAATCTATGATATAAAGTGTGGTTTTCTAAGGCAGATTTTGTCACATGAACCTTTCTTTTTTTCCAATAACCACCAACACTCATGCACACACCTCTTATATACATAAGCACTGTGGGTGAAGTGTTTTGCCTAAGAACGCAACAACATTTCCACTAAAGCCACTGCTACCCCATGTGCTTATGATATGATGAACAGTTTTGACAGACTCCACATATCAGGAGTCCAGCTCAAACCTCTTCAAAATCACGACTAAACTGGGAGTAAGATTGTACTTGTATCAGGACTTAAACAGGACCAAACCAAATCTACATCAGGACGAAACCAGGAAGACGGTGTCGCCTTAGAAACTGGAGATAGGATAACAAGTCAGTAACAGAGGAAGGACATGCACACTCCACTCACAGAGATCAGGAGTCTATCCCACAACCTCCTTCCTGAGCATAAACTGTATAAAGAAGTGGACTAAGGCAGCGTGATGTCACCCATAGTGTTCGGCTCCAGTCAAATGAAGCTCATCGAGGATTGCAGTTATAGGAGCGAAATTGCAGCCGAGTTCTATATTATAAAAGGAACTGATCTACAGACAAAATTGTAAAATAAAAGAGCGGGTTAATCTGAACATTTTACAGAAAGTTACAGAAAGTGGAAACATTTCTTTCGATATAAAGTGAACTGGAACCAGAGCCGATGGAAATTCCCCCTGGCTGGAAAGTCATATTTCATATCTTACATATATCAATAAAATACATAGTTAAGACCTTCCTAAAAGTGATTCCAGAGGCAGAGTTAGCGGGCGGGCTCTCACTATAATGCACTGTTTTGTAGGTTTTTTTGTATTTCTTTAATATTTATTGTCTGTTTTTCCCCATTGTTCATAAGACACGCACATCTTTACATGAATTATGGTGGATTGGAAACTTGTCTTATTAGTTAGGTCGCCTACTAGAAAACCAGTTTTATTTTTTTGCTAGTGCAATTACATTTTTGTTTACACCCATTACATATGATTATGATTATGCTATGATTATGTTCAAATCAGGGTCAATCAGATACTATTTTAATGGTGTTTTTTTCTTTAAAAGTAAACTACTCTCATTTAATGTCATACTGAGAGAAAATCAAATTGCTCTGAGGCCTTGGACATTCGTGGCACTGAGGGCAATTGGTTTTGATTTTTGAACAAATTCTGTAGCTTTCTAAATTTCTTGTGTTGCGCCGCTTACAAATTATGTTCATGGCAAGCAGGGAAGGAAATAATTCATATTTCTTCCCAAATCAGTCCAGATGTTATAGGACAAGGGGAACAAGAAAAAAATATTTAAAATACAACTTCATAGTAAACTTCTGCGAGCAAATGAGGATTATATTGATATAACATACTGAAAAAATGTGTGCCGCTTCGGGAACATCGGTAAAATCACATAAACAAGGCCCGACATTTGGACTCACTACATTCACATATGATATAGAAAGCTGACTCAATACATCACATACTAAAGGCCGGTGTGGTGTAGGATTTTGACCTCGTGGTGACCCCACTTAAGTATTTTGACCCCGGGGTCAGAATTCTTTTATGGTATGTTGACCCCCCTATAGAATATTGACCCCCCCCCATGAAAATCTATATTTTATTAATAAACAACTTGAATTCTATAGAAAAAATAATAATAATTTGCAGATATTGTATTAATATTCAAACATAGTGACATATTTAAAAGTGCTTTTTGAAGAACTCAGATGCATTTTTTATGTTTTATGATTATAACTTTTGAATGTTAAAAATCACTTAGTTGTTTAAACATATTTGACTGAAAATTAGATAAGTAGTTATTGATCATTTAGGTAATCAAAGTGATGTATAATGATTTGGAATCTTGTTAAAATAGACAGGGGTGATCTATTGAGTAGTTAAATAGGGGATATGAGAAGATTTAATAACACAACGTGACTAAATTCAAGGTTGTTATCCTTAATTACAAACCATTGCCTAAATTGACATTATGATTAAGGATTATCTGAACATAGCAAACTGAAAACCATAACAATGTAAAATACAATATAAAAAGTGACCAGATTGCTATGTATATGCAATTTTAACAATACGTTACATTTACACAAAATACCAAGTCGTTGGTATTTCCTTAAAATCTGAAACGGGCCATAGCATTTACCACCTTACTGGCCTGAAGGCTGATTTTACTTAATTGGAAACTTCCCCATCCCCCGACACATCTTCGCTGGGTTCGTGAAGTCACTCAGAGGCTCTGTTAAATTATCCCATGCTACCTGGGACCCCTTTTTACGTCACATTGACTCTTTAACTCTTCCTCAGGATCTGGAGGATGTCTAAAGTATAAGAAATAATCCTTTCTTTCCCTCTTTTTTTCCTCTTCCTATCCCATGTTTTTCACCTCTATGGGCTCCTTTCCTCCTTTCGCATCCCTACTTGTTACTTTTTTAATTTATTTCTGAATTAGTTTTATTATTATTATTATTATTATTATATTATTTGTATTCATTTACATTGTGTATTTAATTAATTTATGTCCTACTATCAATTTTATTTACTTAATCATTATTATTATATATTTTTTAATTTATTTATTTTATTTTAAATTTTATTTTGGGTTGTTTGGCCAGTGGGACGGGGGGTGGTGGGTTGACGTTCAGATGTGTCCTCTTTACTGTCATATCTATAATGGTACTATTCAATACAGCGCACTCTGTTTGTTTGTTAAAATGTTCAATAAACAAAGTTGGAAAAAAAAAAACATTCCTTAAAATACCTTAAAAGAAAGTGAATATGTAGTAATATATAATAAAAGTAAATTACATGAGAAATAATGATTATATAAGTAACTACTAAAGAAAAAAGTAAGGGGAGTCAAAATCCTACAGGGGGGTCACTTTACTATAGCGGTATGTCGACCCCAGGGTCAAAATACTACCTCACACCGGCGAGAACGTTCCCAGCTGAGAGAATAGTACGACTGGAGTGGAAGGAGCCGGAAGCGCGTCCATGGTCACTTCCTGGCAGGTTAGCTATGTCTATTTATAGTGTACGTTCTTGAGAGGAGGAGGCGGGCTAACCACTCTGCCATGGAAACACAGAAATCTGCCCATTCAGTAACATACAATACAGCTTCTTTGTTTGGATTCTTCCATTAATATTTCAGTGTCATACAAATCTGTGTTCTTCTATTATGGTATTAAGTTTTTGAATGACCACTACATTGTCAATATTTGCTTTGTGTTAAGTTCATTCAAGTATGTTTTATTCTCTTCTTGCCCACATCGGTATACAAATCTGTAGTGGGCGTTTCCATGGTTATTGTCCACATTGAAAACACACAGAAGGCCGGCTGCGGAGCGGTTTTGCAGTAGTTCCATCGGATTGTACGCGACCGTGTCTCTAATGGTTCGTGAGCTAGCGTGGGGCACTTAGTTGTGTTCACGAATGCCTTTAATGATCGCCGCAAACTGGACTGACCCAAACTCCCACCGCACTGCAGCCCGATGGAAAAAACATGGATTAGATTAGGCTTCACATGTCAATACACAGATGCTATAAACCATATGGGGACTTCATTCACACGTGTACAAGTCTGCAAGCTAAATAGAACTTTATTTCAACACTAAAGACAGACTCAAACCGATTTTGAACACAATGATAGTTAAAAAACAATAGAAGACAACAGACAATAGAACAGGGGTGTGCTTAAATACTGAAATATCATAAAATAAAAATACTGTGATAGTAAATTTGGTGATACAGTATCGTTATCATGGGCTGCTGTATCGATATATATACGAGTATTTCTTTGTATCTTTTAGCTATTTTTTTTTTTTTCACATTACAATTTTGTTACTTATATAGCAGGGGTGTACGGAAGCTGAGAGGGGTCAGAACAAACGCAAACGTCGCAACAAATACAAATGCAACAACACAACAAAAAGCCACAACACACCAAAAAAAGGCACAATGGAAATGACCGCGGGACTCTATTTTAATGCAAACACCGCAACAAATACAAACGCCACAACACAAAAGCCACAACACATTAAAAAGCCACAACACATTAAAAGGCCACAACACATCGAAAAGCCACAACGGAAGTGACAGCGGGACTCTATTTTCCGACGTGAAAAGTAAAGGAATGGAGAAGTTGGAAACGTAAGTAAAAGGAATTTATTGTTTTATCATTATTCGTTTCACGTTGTAGTTCTTCTTCACTTGCCGCTTGATCGATCCGTCGGAAAATAGAGTCCCGCGGTCATTTCCATTGTGGCTTTTTGATGTGTTGTGGCTTTTTAATGTGTTGTGGCTTTTTAATGTGTTGTGGCGTTTGTATTTGTTGCGGCGTTTGCATTAAAATAGAGTCCCACCGTCATTTCCGTTGTGGCTTTTTTTGGTGTTGTGGCTTCTTGTTCTATTGTTGCATTTGTATTTGTTGCGGCGTTTGCGTTTGTTGTGATCCCTCTCGGCTTCCGTGGGGGTGTAATGGTACACAAAAGTCACAGTTGGGTAAGTACCTCAGTTTTGAGGTCACAGTCTGGTTCATTTCCGGGACAGTATTTGAACAAAATGCATTTGCTTGTTGTTTATTAAACCAACAATTAGTTTTAACATTATACAAATGGGAAAATAAATTAAATGCAAAGTGCTGCTTGGCAATACTAATAAGTTAAATCAAATATTCTCAAATAAGCAACAAATATATGAAATGTTATAAAAAATAAACAGTAAACAAAACTTTTCAAAAAATAAAGTGCAGCAATAACAAGTTTTATTCAATCTTCATATTTTTGGCCAGAAAAAACAACTTGTCCACATTAAAAAGATGTAAAAAACCCAAGGCACTCACTGGTTAAAATAAAATGCCTTTAGTAATTTACGGCATGCTTAATGGACACTTTACAAAGTCCAGACACGTTTCAGCCTATGGCTTTCCTCAGGGGACAAACAGAATTGAGAGCAAACCATGTGAATTAAATACAAAAAACCCACCAATAGGGCTGCTCCACCTGGAAGAGGAGGAGTGGAGACTCACCTGTGGACACCACCTAATAACACCACAAGACCAGTGGGTGCCTTGGGTTTCTTGCATCTTTTTACTGACTTCCCTTCCCAAAGAGCACCACTGAGTTGGATCTACTGTGTATTATCCTCTGGAGGTCCAGGAAGTGCTTCTTCTGAAACCTTTTTTAAACTTGTCCACATTGTCTGCAGTAAGTGTGGATCTACTGCAGTTACAATGTCCCCAGTGGTTGTAAATACACTTTCGTTAGAGACAGAGGTCGCAGGTATGATGGGGGGGGGAATTCCATGCCTCTGAAAGGCAAGACTGAGTGACGACCGTAGTTTTGCGAGGATTCACGTGGTTCAGAGGGACGCAGTCAAGGTGGGGGTCAACTGTTGTCAAGGCGACTGCCCTAACTATAAAGCGCTGCGGTAAACACTGTGACCACAATCACGGACGAGTTCCCTTCAGAATATTAAAGAGCCGAGCCTCCTGTGTAGCTGCACATGTAGTGGCAGAATGTAAACACACACAAATTGCGCAAACTCACTTTTGCACAGCCCTGCACCGAACTGAACATCCAATACGTTTCAGCACAAATACACGCACCATTACACCCCCATCACAGTGTAAGGAAAGTTGTTTATATGACACACTTGACATATTCACGGTTTAACAAAGAAATATTGTTGCTAAAATGTATTTGGTTCTTAAAAAACAGTAATAAATCACAGAGTATCGTATCAATTACCACAAGTATCGCTGTATCGAGATAATATCGTATGGTGAGCCGTTATTGTGTATCACATCGAATCGTAAGGGACCATGTGATTCCCAGTTCTACAATACAACGTGATTCTCAACAGTAAATCCTTCTTTTATCAATTAGTATCAGATTTTTATACAACTACTTCCACTGTATTCACTCAACTGTGCAACAATGGAAACTACTCTCTTCACTAATGGAAAAGAAAATTAATTAGTAACAGTTAGGAGGTTTCAAACAGCATCTTTAGTTTTAATATGTCTATAATCTGTAGAAATGTGAGCAATACTAAAAAGCAGTGCCGGTTGTTTCGTGGAAAAGAGTGAATCGAAACAGAGGATGCATGTTAATGATGAAGTGATAAAACGGACTGTGTATTTCATTAGAGCTGCACTAAACACTGAAGCATCTGACAGAAAGAGAGCAAGAGTACAGTGTGAAATCCTGGACCGACTGTGAGAAGGAGAGAAAGAGAGAGAGAGGAAAGAAAGAGGGAGAAACAGAGGAGAGAGGGAAAGAGAAGAGAGAACGTGAGAGGGGCAGGGAGAGAAAGAAGAAAGAATGGAGGGGGGAGAGAACAGAGAGGAAGAGAGAAAGAGAGAGACAGAAGAAAGAAAGAGGGAGAAAAGGATACAGTGATGAAAAGAGAATAGAGAAAGTGGGAGAAGGAGGGACAGAGAGAGAGAGGAAAGAAAGGAGGGAGAGGGGGGAAGAACAGGGAGAGAAGGAGGAAAGAATGGAGTGGGGAGAGAGGAAGAGAGTAAGGGATAGTGGGAGGGACAGAAAGAGAAAGAGAGAGAGAGGAAAAAAGGAGGGAGAGAGAGAGGAGCAGGGAGAGAAGGAGGAAAGAATGAAGGGGGAGAGAACAAAGAGGGAGAGAGAAAGAGAGAGAGAGAAGAAAGAAAGAAAGAAAGAAAGAAAGAAAGAGGGAGAAAAGGAGATAGAGATGGAAAGAGAATAGAGAAAGGAAAGAAAGGAGGGAGAGAGGTGGGGACAACAGGGAGGGAGAGAAAGAGAGGAAAAAATGGAGGAGGGAGAGAACAGGGAAAGAGGGAGAAAGAGATGAAAAGAGAAGAGAGAAAGGGAGAGCGGGAGGAACAGAGAAAGAGAGGAAAGAAGGGAGGGAGAGAGCGAACACGTGAGAAAGAGGGAAGAAGAGAGAAAGGAAAAAAGAGAAGAGGGAAAGAAATGGAGAGCGAGGAAGAAGAAAAAAAAAAGAGTAGGAGAGAGAAAGGGAGACAGTGTGAGAGGAGAGGGGGTTGGAGAGAGAAAGAGAAAGAGAGAGGAAAGAAAGGAAGACTACAGCGTGAAATCCAGAACTGACTGAGAAAGAAAGAGAGAGAGAGAGAGGAGCGATGCCAGCGAGAGAAAGAATAGAGAAGACAAAAGAAGGGATACAGGAGAGGAGAAGAGAGACAAAGAGAGGGAGAGAAGAACGCGAAAGAAAGAGAGCGGGCGAGACGGCGAGAGAAGACAGATAGACGGCGATAGGAGCAAAAGAGCGGGATGAGAAAGGAGAGAAGGAGAGATAGAGAGCGCGACAGATAGAAAGAGAGAGAGAGAGTGTAGATGTGCGATGGCGTGGGAGGCTGTGAAGGCGTCAAACAAAAGCAGCTCTGGTGAAGCACGTCGGTCGGAGTGTCCCTGAACGCAGCAGCGCGAGCCCGGGCCCTGAACGCGTCGCATCGTCGCATCATTAAGAGGAGAACAGAAGTGCCTCCGGGGGGCGCTGTGCTGGGGACGTGTGCAGCTCTACATCTCGACGTCAAATGTACAGAGACGGGAGGCTGCAGTAGCACGGACGCGCCGCCAGGGAACGCTACGGAGCAAAATGTAGAGCCTAAATCAAATAAAAAATAAAAATAAATAAGGAATGAATGGATATTTGCATAATTCAAATAAATAATCACGCTAATAATAGGCAAAACAAATGGAAAATACAGAATAGACCCTTTTCACAACGGTAGAAAGTGCCGTGATGTAGACAAACTCATGGATCTATTAAAATTAGGGATGGGCATTCGATGAAATTTCCTTAATCGATCCTCGGAATAATTAACGATCGATTATTGATTAATCATTAACGTTTTTATATTAAAATGATCATCATTATTATTATTATCTGCACTACTAATCTGCATAAATAAATTCAACTTTACGACATATAAACCGTAAACACTCTAGAGCCACATCAGCCCGTTTGACATTATAATGTGTTTAATTCAGTTTTGCACAACTCTCACAGAAACGAAACTTAAAACCGCATCACTAATTTGCATAAACTCAGGGAAGATAAAACTACAGCTCTTGTGTCGCTGATGCGGTTCAACTTCTGTCGGATTAAAAGACATGATTCAATGGAATACAGTGGGGGTGGGGACTCGTCATCATGATCGACTCTCACCTGGTAAAGCTTTTTCCCACTGGACACTGAAACATATGTGCTGCTTTGTACACTGTGCACATGGACTCACACTTGTCCTGAACGGAAAGTGTAGAATTTCTTGTACAAGTCATTGTTAAATACGCATATGCACTTCGATACGTTGCAGACTGACCGAATGTTTGTGTCTCGCTCCTTCTGAGTGCAGAGAGACACATGTACGGACCCCTGTTTGGTCACACTACACACAGCAACCTACATTCGATTTGTTGATTAAAATTTGCGTAATCGATGAAATTCTTAATGATCAATTATTGATTAATCGACTAATCATGCCCATCCCTAAAACAAACGCATGGATCTATTAAAATAACTGGATGTGTTTATTTATTTATTTATTTTGCACATATAACATGACAATAAAAAGAAACTCACTAGATAAAAAAGTAGGTGCCGGAAAAAACCCAAAAGGGCTTAATATTAAAACCACACAACACAACACAGTGAAACATCCACAGTTGAAAGATGATCAGACATTAGCACAAAATATCAAACGTTTCCTCAAATTCTTTTTTTTAAACAACACTTCTGATCTGCCGTCACCACTGTTGGGGAGTAACAGATTACATGTACTGGCATTACGTAATCAGAGTACAAATTATGAGTAACTGTATTCAGTTACAGTTACTGTTTCAGTGAGTGGTAATTGGATTACAGTTACTTTGTTCAAATAAATGGATTACATGGCGGTAATTTCCTGTTTTCACATTTTGGGCTAAACCAGGACTAAACTAGAATTAAAACCAGGACTAAACCAGGACTAAACTAGAAATAAATCCAGGATTAAAACCAGGACTAAACCAGGTTTAAACAATATGACACCTAACAGTAAACAGTATAAAAATAATTTCTCTATCAATAATATTTTGAATATGGTTAAGGAAAGACTGGTCTTTTTATTGTCTTTTAGCAGATAAAACATCTCATGTTAAAATATCCTAGTCTTTGTGACTCTACAGTAAAACAAAAGTCTGTTCATGGAGACTTGGGCTCAACAGACAATTTGAAGAGAACAAACATGAATTTGCAGGATGTGGTTGGTACATTCATGTAGTTTTAAAAAGCATGACAATATCAAGTAATCCAAAGTATTCAGATTACGTTACTCACTTTAAGTAACTTAATGGATTCCGTTCCAAACTACATTTTGGCGTATGTAATCTGTAATCTGTAGGGGACTACATTTCCCAGCACTAGCCATCACTAACCAGATGTGAAAACTGGCTCCAGAATTTACAGCCTCCGTATCGTAGCAAACTTGAGCTCTTGATGTGACAAATTTTGGAACATGAAAATGGTGAATTTGACGAGTTTTGTGTCTATGAATCTTTGCATTGGTTTTAAAATAAAATGTGAAATGTTTGGGGATGTAGTGGTCACTCAGCGGGATTTCAGCGGAAAAAAATCTCTGGGCTGAGACAAGGTTTTTCTCATAGAGCACAATATAATCACAAACTGCTCATGTTCAGCTGACAGGACACCTACAACTTTTTAAAATTGTGGTGATTTATGAATGGGCTTCAATTTTGAAACCTCGGGATTGGAGTAAACATCACTTCCAGTTAAAGCTTTTCTATGGCAAAATATCTGTGGAAATGTCCTGTGTATTTTCCACCAGCTTCATAAATCTGCCCCATCACCAAATCTTCAACCAACAAGGTCCACAAAGGATAAACATGAAGGATTTATCCACAACTATCAAGGGAAGAAAACATAAAAGCGAACAACGACGACACATTAGTGAACTACTCCTGAGCAAAACTAACATTATGCTCATGAATAAAACATAAGTAACTTGTTAACTCAGACTGATTCTACAATTAAAATAAAAAATTGATTTCATGATGTAGATATTGGCATAGATAGAGAGATTTGTGCAGTTTAAATGCTACAGATGTTCACAGATTACATGTCTCGCATTTAGGCCCCATCCACACTAGTTCGTATTCGAGTGTTGTTTGTTGTTTATGCAGTGTTGGTCCGCACTAATCCGATGGAAAACGGCTCCAGAGACGGAACGATCTGGTCACCGTGACCGGGTTTGTGACATCGGTCATGTGACGCTATTGTGGAAAACATTTTAAACAAACCGCAGACCCAGCCTAGTCGTGTGACGAGCGTTTCAGGAGGTTTCGCGTTACCGTGTGGATAGGGAACGGACACAGAAACAACATGTCTGGACGCAAATCGTTTCCGATACGCTCATACAATGATACGGTGATTCGTTTCAGTGTAAACGTAACCTTAAACTGCATAAATCTCTCTATCTATGCTACATCATGAAATCGACTTTTAATTCTAGAATCAGTCTGAGTTCACAATTTACTTATGTTTTATTCATGACCATAATGTTCACTAATGCGTCATCATTATTCGCCTTCAAGTTTTCGTCTTTCTTACCTTGATAGTTGCGGATAAATTTGTCATGTTTATCCTTTGTCGACTTTGTTGGTTGAAGATTTGGTGATGGGGCAGATTCATGAAGTTGGAGGAAAATATGCGAGACATTTCCACAGATATTTTGCCACAGAAAAGCATTAACCGTAAGTGACGTTTACCTACATCGCTGCACTTCAGCTGTTGTGAAAAAGGTCTATTGAAAAACTAAAAACCAAAAACATATTCATATGATTTGTTTCCGTGTAAACGTAACCTTAAACTGCATTAAATCTCTATATCTATACTACATCATGAAATCTTTTTTTTTTTCAGAATCAGTCTGAGTTAACAATTTACTTATGTTTTATTCATGAGCATAATGTTAGTTTTGCTCAGGAGTAGTTCACTAATGCGTCGTTGACATTGTTCGTCTTTACGTTTTCGTCTTTCTTACCTTGATAGTTGCGGATAAATTCGTCATGTTTATCCCTTGTCGACTTTGTTGGTTGAAGATTTGGTGATGGGGCAGATTCATGAAGTTGGAGGAAAATATGTGAGACATTTTCCACAGATATTTTGCCACAGAAAAGTATTAACCGTAAGTGACGTTTACCTACATCGCTGCACTTCCAGCTGTTGTGAAAAAGGTCTACTGGAAAACTAAAAACCAAAAACGTATTCATACATCATGGACACCATTTTGAAGACTTTGACGAATTCAAAAGATGGATTTTTTGGTTTGTTTGTTCATTGTTCACTGTTGGCAACGCTCCAAATGGTTTACACATTTGAAATCCATGTAAAATCAACCAAAACTGAGAAGAAATTACAAAATATTTTTCCAAAAACATGATGAAATTTGGATCCTACAGACTCGCACACTCACAAACAGACCTGGAGTTGTGTTTTGTTTCATTCACGCACGTTTAACTCACAAACCCTGCAGATTTAGTTCTTCTCTCAAACTGAAAACACTCTGTTCCACCTTCTGACATCACGTGGTAATACAGGAAGCGCTCCGGTGTGTTTTTAAACTCCACACACCTTCACTAGAATCATTTGGATCCTTTCAGCTCTTGAATCTCTAATCTTTACACAACTCCAGGTATGTTTTTGAGGAGACAGAGATCGAGCAGACTGATTACAGAAACGGTATAATGGAGTAATTGATATTATAGATCATCTGGTTAGAAATGGAAGGGCTGAACAAATTCTCACATAGTCTCTGAGCTGTTATCTCAATGATCTGAGCGCGCATCTGACCCAAACTGCTCTCACAAGACTACAGCCCATGGGAAGTATGCAGACAGAATGGTATTACAGTCCATGAAACCACATTAAACTCATCATTCACACACTAAACTGCTGCGAACTCACTTCAAGTCGTCTCCTTTTTGTTTTCCGTATTATATAATTTACATTTTAGATTAATAAAAGGATTTGAAGACTAAAACACCATTGCCTAAGTGACGTAAAGCCCCAAAATTTTGTATGTCTAACTGAAAATTTGGAGACAGAATGCACGGTCATTAGTATTAAGATGTGGTTTAAAGGTTTAATATGTAACTTTTCTACAGAAAGGTACGTCTTGCTTTGCCTAGAATGTTCCAGAGTACGGTATTAATATTATGGCATTTTTATTACTCAAAAATGTCTTGAAATACCTGCACTGTTACTGTCAGGGTTTCCATTCTTTTTCACTGACAACATTTCAAAACATTTTCGTTTTCCGTGATTTTTTCATGACCTAAAGTGAATTTTCCATGACTTTACAGCACCTGCATGTGTAGATCTGATCAGACTTTTAGGGCTAAATGTGAAATTTGAACCCTTTCCACTCACCTTATGGTTTGGTATTATAGTTTTTAAACATTGAAAATACTGTCAGTGCATATATTGTTGTCTCTTTAAAACAAAAGGCACAGATGTTCAGAAATAATCATAACAGTGTAATGAGAACTTGACAGAAAGCTGCAGTTGTGTGAAAGAGATACTAAAATTCCATGACTTTTCCAAAACTTTGATTGAATTTACAAATTACCATGACTGTTCCAGGATTTCCATGACCGTGGGAACCCAGAACTGTTATCACTTACTCTTATCTGTATATCTGAAGAACTTTAAAACTCGTGGTCTTACTTGCTTAACTCTATGGAGATATATAAGTTCTATATTATGCTCAAATACACACTAGAGAGCTATAAGTCATGTTAGAACACTGTTACCTCCTCAAAAACAGACCTGGAATTGTGTTTGGTTTCATTTACACATGGCTGAGTAATCCTGGTTTATTAGTCTGTCTACAGCAGACATGTCAAACTCAGGCCCGGGGGCCAAATTTGGCCCGCGATATAATTATATTTGGCCCACGAGATCATATCAAATCTGTATTAGAACTGCCCGCAGGCTACAGATAGACTATAGAGACATTATTTATTTAAAATGGTTTTATTATTTTATATTACGCTTGTTCTGGATTCAATGTTGAAGCAAAACTATTATTAAACATTTATTTTATTAAGAAAAGGTTTAATATTACATATCTCGAAAGAAGAGAAAACATGCAGATGCTGTTGAAATTTTTCAGTAAATATTTATTTTGGCCCACGACTTAGTTCCACCCCGAGTCTACAGCGCCAAATCTCAAAACGCTCTGTTCCACCTTGTGATGTCATGAAGCAGTAATTTTCAAGTTAACAGCTCCTTTTACCTTTTGTTCAGTCGAGACTGGAAATACCACTTCTGAAATTCTCCAAATGATTCTAGTGAACGTGTATGCAGTTTAAGAACACAGTGGAGCACTTTTTGTATTACCACGTGACATCACAAGGTGGAACAGGGTTTTCTGTTTGAGAGAAGGACTTAAATACACAAAATTAGTGAGTCAAACATGTGTGAATGAAACAAAAACACAACTCCAGGTCTGTTTGTGACGACGAAACAAGATTACAACATAGATCAGAAAATAGCATAATATATGTACTTTAAAGAAGGAGTATTTTTGGACTGAATACAGCACAAATGCAGTAACTGTACTCAGAAATGTAGTAAAAGCAGAATTTCTCCATACATACGCCTGCTGATCTCATTTTAACACTCGTTTAGTCAAACTCTGCAAATTCTCTGCACTGGACTGTACCCACAAGCCTGAAAGCATGAGCAAGTGTGACAGCAGAGGAGAGGAGGAGAGAGGGAAGAGAGAAAGAGAGACGGAGAGGAGATGGAGAGAGCAGAGAAGAGAAGAGAAAGAAGAAGCAGTAATAAGAGAGAGAGAGGAAAGAGATACAGCAAAAGAGAGACGTAGAAAAAGAGAGTAAAAAGAGATTGAGAGAGAGGGGGTGGGGGTCGAAAGAAAAACCGAAGAGCGAGAGAAACGGGGAGAAGAGGAAACGCGAAATAAAAAGGCAGAGAGTAGAAAAAAGAGCGCGAGAAAGACGTGGAGAGGAGAGAAGAGAAAAGGAGAAAGAGAGAGGAAGAGGAAAGAAAAAAGCGAGGGAGACGGAGAGAGGGATCAGAGGGAGAGAAGAGGTCTGGTTAATATTTGCTATGGCAGCTGTTGAGAGGGCCACAATTCAATCCCATCTTTATTTAAACAGGACACGGACGATCCTCTCCACCTGCTCGCATTCGAGACGTCCAGGCCGTGCGCGAGGGTTTGGTTTTCTGCGCGTCTCAGAAAGTGGGGAAAGAGAGAGGGATTTGGAAGCGAGGACGGAGGGGGAGACGGAGAAACGTGCAGAGGAATGGTCGGTGTGTGCGCGGCTGGTGCTGGAGCATGCATATTGGATAAGCTGTAGCACCTACCCACTCAGTCACATGCACATACAGTACACCGCTGAATAATCACTCACTCACAGAAGAGGAGAAGGAGAAGAGACGGAGGGAGGGAGAGAAGAGGAGGAGGGGGAGAGAGCTGAGGAAAGGGAAGGGAGAGAAAGGGAGAAAGAGGAGAGCAAAACGAGGAGGCGGGGGAGAGAGAGGAGAGGAAAGAGGAGACGGGGGGAGAAAGAGGAGAGCGAGAAGAGGAGGAGGGGGAGGGGGGGGGGGTAGAGGGAAGGACAGAGGTAGGGAGAGAGAAAGAAGAGTAAGAATAGAAGAGAGGGAGAGGGAGGGGAGGACAGAAGGAGGGAGAGAGAGAGAGAAGTGCGAGACGAGGAGGAGAGAGGGGAGAGAGAGGAGAGTGAGAAGAGGAGGAGGGAGAGAAGAGAAGAGAGAGAGGAGGAGAGAGAGAGGAGAGAGAGGAGAGGAGAGAGGAGGGAGAGAGAGAGTAAGAAAGGAGAGAGAGAGGGAGAGAGAGAGAGTGAGAGAGGAGGAGAGAGGGAGAGAAGAGAGAGAGGAGAGGGGGAGAAAGAGAAAGAGGAGAGTGAGAGAGGAGGAGGAGAGAGGAGAGAGAGAGAGGAAAGAGGAGAGGGGGTGAGAGGAGGGGAGAGAAAGAGGAGAGTGAGAAGAGCAGGAGGGGGAGAGAAAGAAGAGTAAGAAGAGGAGGAGGAGGAAAGAGGGAGAGGGAGGGTAGAGGGGAGGACAGAGGAAGGGAGAGAGAAAGAAGTGCGAGAAGAGGAGGAAAGGGGGGAGAGAAAGAGGAGAGTGAGAAGAGGAGGAGGGAGAGAGAAAGAAGAGTAATAAGAGGAGGAGGAGAGAGGGAGAGAGAGGAGAGAGAGGGGAGGACAGAGGGAGAGAAAGAGGAGAGAGAAGAACAAGAGAGGGAGAGAGAAAGGCGAGCGAGAAGAGGAGGCGGGAGAGAGAGGGAAGAAGAGCGAGTATAGGAGGAGGGAGAGTGGGAGAGAAGAGAGGAAAGAGGAGAGGGGGGGAGAGGGAGGGGAGAGGGAGAAAGAGGAGAGCAAGAAGAGGAGGAGGGAGAGGGAGGGGAGGACAGAAGGAGGGAGAGAGAAAGAAGTGCGAGAAGAGGAGGAGAGAGGGAGAGAGAACAGGGGAGAGAAAGAGGAGAGTGAGAAGAGGAGAAGAGAGAGAAAGACGAGAGCGAGAAGAAAGGAAGGGGGAGAGAGGAGAGGAAAGAGGAGAGGGGGAGGGATGGAGAGAAGAGAAAGAGGAGAGCAAGAAGAGGAGGAGGGGGAGAGAGGGCGGCAAATGAGAGGAGAGGGGGAGAGGGAGGGATGGAGGGAAGGAGAGGAGAGGGGGAGACAGAGGAGAGTAGAAAGGAGAGAAAGAGGAGAACGAGAAGAGGAGGACAGGGTGAAAGACAAAAAAGTAAGGGACAGAGGATCAAGAGAGAATGAGAGCGGATAAAAAGAGGGAGAGAGAGGAACGAGAGAGGGGGAAAGAGACAAAGAGGGAGAGAGAAAAACAAAAGAAAGAGGAGAGGGGAGGGAGAAAGCGAGAGAAGAGCAAGAGAGACAGAGAAGGAGGAGAGAAGAGAGGGAGAGGAAAGAGGAGAGCAAGAAAAGGAGGAGGGAAGACTAGAAGGGAGAGAGAGGGAGTACGGGAGAGAGGACAGAGAGAGAAGAAGAGCAGATAAAGTGAGGGAGAGAGGAGAGAAGGAGACGGAGGGGAAAAGAGACAGAGAGGGAGAGAGAAACCAAGAGATTGATGAAAGAAAGGAGATGGAGAGAGGAAGAAGAAAGAGGAAGGAAAGAGAGGGAGAAAGAGAGAGATCGGAGAGGAAAGAGAGTGAGAGCGCGACAAAGAGACAGACAGATGAGCCAGAGGAAGAAAGAGGAGAAAGGGAGAGGAGAACGATAAAGAGACTGAAAGAAGAGACGCCAAGAGAGTGAGAAAAGAGAGAGAACGAAGAAGAAAGAGAGTCAGAGGAGCCACAATATTTCTCCTAACAAAGACCAGATCTCAGAAGTTTAGAATCCCCAAAAAACAGAACAACAGAGAAAAGTAAAACGAGGACAGAGAGACAAAATCATAAGAAGTTTTACTAAAAGTGGTCAAAATTTCACGGCGGAAGCTCAAATGTTTGATATTATATTAAAAAAGACGAGATTAACGTGACATTTGTGGAGATAATAATAAGGTTCAACGTTTGTGGAGTTGTTTTTGTAATTCTCCCTGATCTGAAATGTTGAAATCAAACTTGAATTAAAAGTGCTTCAAGTTACAGATCTTCTTTAAAGGCTGAGCTCTTCTCTCAAACAGAAAACACATGTGGTGGTACAGGAAGTGCTCCACTGTGTTTTTAAACTACACCTTCACTAGAATCATTTGGATGATTTCAGGTCTGGAATTGTCAATCTCTACTCAATTTAAAACTCGCAAGAATTCAGTTTTGCGTAATATAGGACCACTTACTTCTCCTGATGTGAAATATAAAAAAATAACAAATATAAAAAAGCTACAATTTAAATGTCAAACTGGAGCGACTGGCAATGATGGAAACAATCTGCATAGGCTCATGAAATCTGCACTACTGTCCTATAGAGACCTGAGACATGAGGGACCAGGACTGAACCAGGACTAAACCAGAACTGAACCAGGACTGAGTGTTGGGACGGGCTCGGAGGTGCGTCCGTGTAGACCGTCTGGTGACCGCAGGCGAAAGGACCTAAAGCAAACGTCGCCCGATCTGGCTTTGTGGACACCCTGCGCCGCCGGCTCGGGGTTCTCTCCCTCTCAAGTCCAAGATTTGTCCTGGTTTAGTCTTGGTTTGGACATGGTGTAGTTTTTGGTTTAGTCCTGGTTTAGTTCTGGTTCAGTCCTGGTTTAGTCGTGGTTTAGTTCTGGTTTAGTTCTGGTTTAGTCCTGGTGTAGTCCTGGTTTAGTCCTGGTGTAGTCCTGGTGTAGTCCTGGTTTAGTCCTGGTGTAGTTCTGGTTTAGTCCTGGTGTAGTCCTGGTTTAGTTCTGGTTTAGTCATGGTTTAGACCTGGTTTAGTCCTGGTTTAGACCTGGTTTAGTCCTGGTGTAGTCCTGGTTTAGTTCTGGTTTAGTCATGGTTTAGACCTGGTTTAGTCCTGGTTTAGACCTGGTTTAGTTTTGGTTTAGTCCTGGTTTAGACCTGGTTCAGTCCTGGTTTAGTCCTGGTTTAGTCCTGGTTCAAGCCTGGTTCAAGCCTGATTCAGTCCTGGTTTAGTCCTGGTTTAGTCCTGGTTCAAGCCTGGTTCAAGCCTGATTCAGTCCTGGTTTAGTCCTGGTGTAGTCCTGGTTTAGACCTGGTTTAGACCTGGTTCAGTCCTGGTTCAGTCCTGGTTTAGTCCTGGTTTAGTCCTGGTTTAGACCTGGTTCAGTCCTGGTTTCCAGTCCTGGTTTTAGTCCTGGTTCAGTTCTGGTTTAGTCCTGGTGGTTTAGTCATGGTTTAGTCCTGGTTTAAGTTCCTGGTTTCAGTGGTTTGTTGGTTTAGTCCTTGGTTTTAGTCCTGGTTTAGTCTTGGTTTAGTCCTGGTTTAGTCCTGGTTTAGTCCTGGTTCATGTGTTGTGGTCTATGATTTATGTCGGTGATTCTGAACTGTGTTAATGCTAAAAACATGATTCTGCACCATTTTGAGTAAAAAATAAATAAATAAATACTTTTTTTGGTGCCTTTATGTTTGTACTGAAAGTGATTTTTTTTTTTTTTTTTTACTCCAAATGATGCAAAATAAATAAATAAATAAAATTACTTTTTTGGTGCCTTTATTATTTATTATTTTTTTTAAATAAACAAAAAATCTATATGACACGTGTGTATTTTGTCACGTCAAGTTGAGTATACGGTTCCCCACTGCACCACTGTTTAAGAAAATAGTGAATGAATACGGCGTATATTTTACACCAGATGCCCTTCCATGCAACCTTCACTTACGAACTCTGAGTGGAACAAAGTTTGCAGGAAGAAAATAAAACGCTAGAATAATTCCACTCTGTTTCAAAAGTTGGATGACAAACTGCACACAGACACTTGATATTTTCACAGGCTCCATGAAATCATTTGGGTAAAATTCAAAATCTTGACTTCAAATGTAAATACTTAAATTCCTCGGGCTTTTCCTGTCTGCACCAGCCTTCAGAACGGTCGACCCGAGAGCAGACATTTGCAAACTGTTTTGGTTAGTTTTAAGTCAGATGCCCTTCCACGTACAGTCTCATCCACACATGGGACAAAATGAACAATAGAGCAAAACAATATGGCACGAAAAGCTATATTAACATATTTTCTCTTTTGCACTCTTCTCTCTCTCTCTCTCTCCTCATTCATCGCTCTGCTTTATCTCTCTATCTCTCCCACTCCTTCCTCTCTCTGGCTTCTTCACTTCTCCTCTCTCCTCCCTCTCTCATCATCCCCCCCATCTGGCACACCTCCTCTCTCTCTCCCTCTCTCTCTGACTCTTCTTCTCTCACTCTCTCTCACATAACCCCCCCCCCTCTCTCTCTCTCCTCACCCTCTCCTCATCCCCCCAACTCACACACCACCTCTCCTCTCTCTCTCTCTCCTCTTCTCTCCCTTGCTCTTTCTCTCAACCCCCCTCTATCTCCTCAACCCCTCCTCTCTCTCCCTCCTTGGTTTTCTCTCTCACACCTTCTCTCTCTCTCTCTCTCCTCACCCCCTCCTCTCTCTGTCTCTCTGTCTCTCTCACTCCTCCTCTCTCATCATCCCCCCATTTCTCACACCTCCTCTCTCTCACTCCTCTTCCCCCCGCTCCTCTTTCTCCCTCCTTGTTTTTCTCTCTCTCACACCTCCTCTTTTTCTCTCTCTCTCACTCCTCCTCTCTCTTCCTCCTTGTTTTTCTCTCTCACACACAACTCCCCTCTCTCTCTCTCTCTCTCTCTCTCTCTCTCTCTCTCTCTCTCTCACTCTCTTCTCTCTCTCCTCACTCCTCTCTCATCATCGCTTCATCTCTCCCTGGCTCTCTCCTCACCCCCTCCTCTCTCTGTCTCTCGCTCACTTCTCCTCTCTCCCCTCCTCCTCTCTCATCATCCCCCCATTTCTCACACCTCCTCTCTCTCTCTCTCTCTCTCTCTCAATCCTCTTCTCCCCCTTGCGCTCTCTCACTCATTCTCTCTCTCCCTCCTTGTTTTTCTCTCTCTCCCACCTCCTCTCGCTCTCTCTCTCACACTCTTCTCCTCTCCCTCGCTCTTGCACAACCCCCCCCACCCCCTCCTCTCTCTGTCTCTCCCTCCTCTCTCATCATCTCATCATCCCCCCATTTCTCACACCTCCTCCTCTCTCTCTCTTCCTTTCTCTCTCACTCCTCTTCTCTTTCTCACTTCTCTCTCCTCCCCCTCCTCTCTGTCACTCCTCTTCTCTCTACTTCCTCATTTTCTCTCTCTCTCTCTCCCTCACTCCTCCTCTCCCCCCGTTTTTCCCTCTCTCTCATACAATTCCTCTCTCTCCTTGTCTCTCTCTCTCACTCCTCCTCTTCTCTCCATCTCTCTCTCCTCACCCTCTCCTGTCTGTCTCTCGCTCACTCCTCCTCTCTCCCTCCTCGCCCATCATCCCCCATTTCTCACACTTCCTTTCTCTCTCTCTCTCTCTCTCTCACTCCTCCTCTCTCTTCCTCCTTGTTTTTCTCTCGCTCACACAACTCCTCTCTCTCTCTCTCTCTCTCTCACACTCTTCTTCTCTCCCTCTCTCTCACACAGCTCCCTCCTCTCTCGGTCTCTCCCTCCTCTCTCATCATCTCTTCATTTCTCCCTGGCTCTCTCTCTCAACCCCCCTCTCTCTCTCCTTACCCCCTCCTCTCTCTCACTTCTCATTTTTCTCTCTCTCTCACACCTCCTCTCTCTATCTCACTCCTCTTCTCTCCCGTCACTCTCTCACCCTTACCCCTATCTCAATCCTCCTCTCTCACCCCATCCTCTCTCTCTACTCTCATCAGCCCCCCCCCCCCCCCCCCCCCCTCTCGCTCTCTCTCACACACCTCTCTCCCTCCCTCTCTCTCTCTCTCTCTCTCTCTCTCACCATCTTTCTCTCATTTTGACCAATCACAAAATTCTGATCCATTGATTTTTCTTATTAAAAACAAATAAAAAATGGCTTTCCGATCTTAATTCCATTTGACTTTTTTCCTGAACTCTGCTCCGAACCACATCCTTTTACCGACACACGACCGGCTGCAGACCTCTCCATTAAAAACACCCAGCAGATCACTCACTACGGCTACACAATACTGGGCAATTTTGCGATATGTGATAAAGCTTTTAAGAGATATTATCGATATTATTGTGACATTTTAACATACTTTTTGACTCAATCATTACAGCTAGAATAAAACAGAAACAAATACATGCTTTCATTTACAAGTAAAACTGAACAAAGACAAAACCAAACCAAATCAAGGCTCATTTTGGACTTAATATGGAAAATCATTAACATTAACATTAAAATCTTTTTCAAAACCAATACATTTTGGTCAGATGGAGAACCTTGGTGTTATTGGGATATACTGAATATGCAGGGTTCCCGCTCTTTTTCACTGACAAAATTTATAAACATTTCCATGACTTTTTCATGACCTAAAGTGAATTTTCCATGACTTTACAGCACCTGCATGTGTAGAAATGATCAGACTTTAAGGGCTAAATATGAAATGTGAACACTTTCCACTCACCTTATGGTTTGGGATTATAGTTTTTAACATTCAAAATACTGTCAGTGCATTTATTGTCGTCTCTTTTTAAACAAAAGGCGCAGACGTTCACAAATAATCAGAAAAGCCTCATGAGAACTTAACAGAACAATGTAGTTGCGTGAAAGAGATACGAAAATTCCATGACTTTTCAAGGCCTGGAAAATTCTCAATTTCATTTTCATTTTCTCATTTTAAATTTTTATAACTTTTCCAGGATTTCCATGACTGTGGGAATCCTGAATATGTGATATACTATTCTATACTTTTGACAATCCTACAGGTTGTAGAAAAAGAAAATTAGAACTAACTGAAACTAAAGCTAGTATCAAACCTAGATACTCATTTGAGCAGGTATCGATACCCCAGAAGCACCATTCACAGCACAGATTTGATAAAGAACTGGATTAAGTGTGACGTCACCCATAGCGTTCGCCTCCACTCAAATAAAACTCACAATGCTAACGGTTACAGGAGCGAATTTGGAGGATTTTTTGACAGACAAAATAGTGAAAAAAGAAAAAAAAAGCTCTAACCATGTAGAGCGGGTTAATACGAACATTTTAAGACCAACATGACGAGGCTCACAGCAGCAGTTACAGAGAGAGAGGACACAATATTCCAATGAAAGTCAATGGGAGTCAGGGTCAGTAAGAGCTGGGAGAGCTCTTCTTATGTCCATTTAAGATTCACAGCACAGAAATTAACCTTTCCTGAAGCTTTAGAATGACCTTGAGCTGTATCAGAACAAGTATAAGAGCACAGAGACTAGTGTACACCCATGGAGCACTATGGAACATACCTGGACCACTGACGGGTTACACACATATAACACCACATGGGGATATAAAAGAAAATACTATGATTTAATGCTGAAAATCACATTCCAGTGTCTAAAGAAAGAGTATTTTGTTATTATCATCGCGGTATCGGAATCGTTATTTAGTATAGAGTCTATTCCTTTCGAACTCGAGCTATGATGACTAGGGATGGGCATGATTAGTCCATTAATAGATAATTAATCATTAATAATTTCATCGATTACGTAAATTTTAATCGACAAACAGAATGTAGGTTGCTGTGTGTAGTGTGACCAAACAGGGTCCGTACATGTGTCTCTGCACTCAGAAGGAGCGAAACACAAACAGTCGGTCAGTCTGCAACGTACCGAAGCGCAAATGCGTATTTAACGATGACTTGTACAAGAAATTCCACGCTTTCTGTTGCGTTCGGGACAAGTGTGAGTCCATGTGCACAGTGTAAGCAACATATGTTGGTGTCCAGTGGGAAAAAGCTTTTACCAGGTGAGAGTCGCGCAATGTCGATGACGAGTCCCCACCTCCCCCCGTACGGTGTCCTGGTTTTGACAAACGCAAATCTGGTCACACTAACCTGTATTCCACTGAGTCATGTCTTTTAATCCGACAGAAATTGACCGCATCAGCGACACTAGAGCTGTATTTTTATTTTCGCTTAGTTTATGCAAATTAGTGATGCGGTTTTAAGTTTCGTTTCTGTGAGAGAAACTGAATTAAACACATTATAATGTCAAACGGGCTGATGTGGCTCTAGAGTCGTTACGGTTTATATGTCGTAAAGTTGAATTTATTTATGCAGATCAGTAGTGCAGATAGTAATAATAATGATGATCATTTTAATATAAAAACGTTAATGATTAATCAATAATCGATCGTTAATTCTTCCGACGATCGATTAAGAAAATTTCATCGAATGCCCATCCCTAATGATGACATTTACTATCATGACAACACTGATATATTGTGCGGCCCGATCACTGACAATTTGAAAGTATTAGATTTCAGTTTGATTAAGTACAAGCTGCGGAGCTCTATTGGTGCATATTGTCTTGTGCTTGGGCCCTTGGTTGTAAATCACCCATTACAATAATGTGTTTTCAATGGGTGGACTGTGAAGTGAAACTAATGTGGCTTTTATCTGCGCAGTTACTGGTCATTGCTAATGTTTTGATCAGTGGTATCGTCAGCTCGGCGGTTTGTTTACGCCTCAAACACAGCTGTAGCCTCCATAAAACCATTATTTATGCATAACTCACACTGTTGTGCAATTAATTACTGCACGGGCCTTGACTAGACTAAAGTATGAGTATTTGCACAGAAATAAAAAGTATGTAAACAACTCATAAGCATATTTTATGATATGTTTATCCAAGTGGGTATTCCCTACAACTTCAAGCTATATTTAAAGGTCCTATAGTACGCAAAACGGACTCTTGTGAGATTTAAGTCATGCTAGAATACTGTTACTAGGCCTGGGTATCATTAAGGAGTTGCCGATACGATACATACCTCGATACATAGACCATGATACAATACATAGCTCGATACAGTGCACTTTCGGGTTGATACGATACATACCTTGATACATAGGCCACGATACAATGCATATCTCGATATAGTGCACTTTCGGTTCAATAAGATACATACCTCGATACATCACGATACATTCGATACATATGGATACATACCTCGATACATAGATACGATACATACATCGATACATAGGCCCTGATACGATACATACCTCGATACATAGGCCCTGATACGATACATACCTCGATACAATGCACTTTCGGTTTGATACGATACATACCTCGATACAGTGTGCTTTTGGTTCAATACGATACATATCTCGATACATAGGCCACGGTTTGATACATAATCTCGATACAGTGCACTTTTGGTTCGACACGATACATACCTCGATACACAGGCCAATCTCGATACAGTGCACTTTTGGTTCGATACATACCTCGATACATAGGCCAATCTCGATACAGTGCACTTTTGGTTCATACTACACATACCTCGATACATAGGCCAATCTCGATACAGTGCACTTTCAGTTCAATGCGATACATACCTCGATACAAAGGCCACAATTCGATACATAGTCTTGATATAGTGCACTTTCAGTTCGACACGATACATATCTCGATACATAGGCCACAATTCGATACATATCTTGATATATGCACTTTCGGTTCGATACTTCGATCAAGGCCACAATTCGATACATAATCTCGATGCAGTGCACTTTCGGTTTGATACGATACATACCTCGATACATAGGCCACAATTCAATACATAAATCAGTCTCGATACAGTGCACTTTTGATTCGATATTACACATACCTCGATACATAGGCCAGTCTCGATACAGTGCACTTTCGGTTCGATGCAATACATACCTTGATACATAGGCTGCCGTACGATACATATCTCGATACAGTGCACTTTTGTTTCAATACGATGCATACCTCGATACATAGGCCACAATACTATACATAACTCGATACAGTGCAATTTCAGTTTGATACGATATATTTCAAATCGATTTGACACGGTTCAAATATAAAATAATGGCTAAATCATGGCTGTGATGCTAAAAGTCTTTGTTAAACCACTTCTTGTGCAAAATTAATACAAAAATCAGCAAAACAATCATCAAAACAGTGAAAATGTCAAATGTGTTGCATAAACGAGTTTCCTTCCACTAAACATACAACAAAACTATAACATTGTAACAAAATAATTTTGTAAATTAGTAAAATATACCAAAACGATATCGATACTGTATCATCACATTTAACGATACAATATATAGATATTTCGATATTTTAGCACAACCCTAACTGTTACCTCTTCACAACATATCTGGAGTTGTGTTTTGTTTCTTTCACACGTTTGAGAAATCCTTTATTATTAGCCTGTTTACATCTCCAAAACTACCTTTCATCTTTTGCTCAGTAGAAATTGGCAATTCCAGGTCTGAAATCATTCAAATGATTCTAGTGAAGTTTGGAGTTTAAAAACACAGTGGAGCGCTTCCCATATTACCACATGACATCACAAGTTGGAGCAGGTGGATTATTGTGCAGTGTTTTCAGTTTGAAAGAAGAACTCAGCCTAAACATGCAGAGTTTGTGTGTTAAACATGCGTGAACAAAACAAAACACAACTCCAGGTATGTTTTTGTGATGAGAAAATAGCGAAACACAGGCCCTTTAAATGTGTAGTCATGGTCTCAAGATTAGACAAATACAAATGTTTGGCAGGAAGGGCATCTGACATTATGCTCTGCTCATTTCTATAAGACAATAAGAGATAGAAATAAGAAGTTGTAATGGTAGCCCCAGAAATAAACTCATCTCAGTTTACATTTTGCTCATTAGAAGTTTATACTTGTAGTCAAAAATCACATCCTAATCCTACAGATAGGTGGAGCTAGTGGTGAATGGTGGTACTGCAGCAATAGAAATCTCACATCCAACAAAGCATTTGTCACAGGTCCAGTGACAGCAAGTGTTCCATAACTGTGGTATAGTGGAATCCCATTGGTCAGGGTGAGGTAAAATGGGAGGAGCTACATATGAAAACTATAGTAGGTCTATATGTATGCTCTAGGCTACTGGACACAACAACTTAAGCAAGAAGGAATGGTGTTTAAATATAAGTTATGCACAGTATAGTTCACTTGCTGTTCCTGATTTGTTCTATAGTGATAGTGATGCCATGACAACAAATTACACTCTCAGAAATCAATGTCCACAATCACTTTCCAGATGTCCACTGATGAGGAAACTAGTGGTGAAAGTTGGTACTGCAGCAACAGAAATCTCACATTCACCACATCATTTGACACTTTAAAGACCCAATGACAGCCAGTGTTCCATAACTGTAGTATAGTGAAAGCCCATTGGTCAGACTGGGGGTAAAGTGGGAGGGGCTAAATATGAAAACTATAGTATAAGTATGCTCTAGTAATCCAAGACGAATTTCTCTATAATTGGAGACAATAAAGGCTTATCTTACATAAAATAGCAAAAGCAATAGTTAGCATTAAATTATCTGTTATTACACACATGTGACATAGACATGACAGCAGATCGAATGGACACACGTGAATAGGCTCACCTTTCATTTCGCAGCAGTCCTTGGGTGCTCTGGAGTCGGCTTTGATTGGCAGCTGCAGCAGAGACTTGAGGTTGGTCATAGAGGTCAGGTGACTTCCTTGGGGGCCACTTATGGCGGGGTTACTGGCCCCAAACTGGGGACTGGTGGCCCCTGCAGGGAGATCCGGAGGCAGGAGCTGCGTGAGAGGCCTTGACATAACTTCTTCCACGGGGAGGAGGGGGCAGCGGGGAGGCGGGCTTCAGGAGAGCGCAACCTGCAGCCTCTAAGTTCAAGATCACAATAATCCAATTAGCGGAATAAGTGACAGGCGAGACGTCAAAAGCTGCGAGTTCTGACGTGTTTACGCACAAGATCCACGGGTGACAGCTCTACCTGACATGACTAAAACTATCATGAAAAACACACAATAAACGCTTTATCTCCAAAATGGCACCATGTTGGCACAGAGAGTCTTAAATCATCCTTAAATGTGGCTGGCGCGATGCAGAGCCAGAGCCCAGTGCCCGGGTAAGTTTGTAGAGGCTCGTCTGGTCACTTGGACGCACAATGTGAACTCCTCCGAGGGGGATGAGAGGCGAAGCAAAGCGGAATAAGCGCTGATGACTGCCCGCACATTCAGCGAGCAGAAACGAGAGGATTAGCAGCTATTCCAGACGCACAGAGAGACAAAATGACAAAACAGAGGATGAGATGTGTAGGAGAAACCAAGAGGCGATCCCACAAAAATAAAGATAAATCCGGTGGAGCGCGCGCCGCGGAGATGGGGCTGCAGCCTGGTATTTTCCTCCCTCCCTCTCTCCTTCTCTCTTTTTTCTCCCTATCTCTCTCCTTTCTTTCAAACACTCGCTTCTCTCTATTTTCTGCCTCGCTCCTCGCGTTTGCCGTCAGTCAGCTGGAACCAACACGGGCCACGGGCGTGACGTCACCGCTCACGGGGAACGGCGCTCGGGGGGCGGGGCTCATTTGCATACACAGGGCACGCCTCCCTCCTGCACAGCTCTGTCTATGAGCGACACACAGGCACTTTCACTGATAGGCAATAAGAAATAGTCAAATTGAGAAACATATTTAGGAATTCAATTTACGCACAAGAAAAGCTACGTTTTACACTACGATTTATTGTCTGAATACAGTCAAAATGTGGATTAACGAGCTTGTTTTAGGCTCTAACATCTAAGATATCATCAACACAGCTATATAGAAAACTGAGAAGGCAGTAAATACAGAACGCATATTTAAAAAAACAGCTTTGCGCAATTAAATGGCTAAGAAAAAACATTAAATGAACTAATCTCTGCTTCGTTTTTCTATCTGTATTATCCTTTTCTTTATTCCCAAGCACCTGAAGAGGCTCATTAATATGTATCACCTCATTATCTCCTCAGCCAATGAACGAAAAGCAGCCCGGGGTCCCCGCCCTCTCCAGCTGGCGGCTTCTTTCTGGTTGGTCCTCCTCCTTCTCCTTCTCTCACGCTGTCAGTGCAACAACAATCAACCACCACCTCAAAAACTCATTGCAAAACACATTCAATGCATATTCATAACGCACATGAATCACACATCGCTATAATAACAGAAACTAGGCAGTACGGGACATTTTACGCACTTCATTTCGTGCGTAAAAGGATTGACAGTGATCCAAAATGCTAAATTCTAAGCGTTAACTGTAACGTAGCGCATTGAATCCACGGTTTAAGTGTTTTCTGTTATAAATCAGCGCCTTTACGAGCTGCCCCGTCTGTACTCTCCTGTCATCCCTCCTCGAGAAGCACATGGCTCTTGCACGGGGCCGTTGTTGCCTACCGGCGACTGCGCTGCGCCGCGATTGGCTGAATCTAGGTCAGTCGCTGCCTCTGCCTCGCTCCCATTGGCTGAAAATAGGTCAGAGTTCCCGCCCACAGGTTTTCCCCCATGCTACATCCGCGTGACTGGCTGGACACGGGCAGAGGACCGCGTGGATTAGCGTTTCACCTCGTGTCATCAGTAAACAACTCACTCTGGGGATGGCAAAGTCTGACAGAAAATCCAGCATGCGGGATGATTACTCTGGTATATGGCAACCCCTGCTAAAAGCTCTTTAAGTATTATGGACGTGCAGACAAAGCAGAGCAGCTTTCAAATTCAAAGCCATTTAAATAATAATTACGCACGGGTCCATCCAGACAATTGCCTATTCAGTGCGTTCATTAGTATGGAGTTAATACTTACTAACCCAGTGAAAAGCTAAGTGGCATTTACTGTAATCAGATGAACATTTTTTTTAAAGGTTTGTGGCCCCAAAAATGTAAATATTTAATTTACAGGATAAAACAAACATAAACTGATATACCAAAACGGTTACTACGTTACTATCCAAATTGTAAAACAGTCAGAGTTCAATAAATAGCATCAGGTTGCCTCTTAAAGCCAGATAAGTTTGTAATAATGTGTAAATAGGCATTTCTGATCTAAATCAGAGGTTAGTGTGTGTACAGTGAGCATTGAGCATGCAGAAATAGCCGGGGCTGGGATCGTAAACTCGCTGGAGAGCCTTGTCAGTTGTGGCGCAGTAAAATTACTCAGCACATTTCTCTGTTTTTCCTCACACACGTCTATAAACTGCTATGTGCCACAACTCTCAGAAGTGAAGGAGGGAGGGAGAGAGAGATAGAGGGAGGAGGGAGAGAGAAGAGAAGGAACTGCAAAGGTTTTCCCCCCTCTGAAAATCTGCATATGCGTTGATTTGGCTCCATCTAGTGGACGTTTATCGGTATGGCACGGACATTAGGCAGATGACTATTACTAGTATGTTCATGTAGCAATAGTGGTGAAAGTTATGGGCCACTTTTTATACAAGTCCCTTTACAAATGTTATATAGCCTGGTAGTAGCCTATTCATTTTTACTGACATATTATTATGCATACAGCGCCAGCCCATTTTGGAGAGAAATTAGAAAAGCCCAGCCCTACATACATCATTAATTGAATACATGACTGATTAATGACCTTTTAAAGAAGCAATACTTAATGGAGATCCAATTAGTAGGCTACTGCAAAGCAATACCTTTGGGAAAAAGTAATTTAGTACTAACTTCATAAATTATGAGCAAAAATTATAGATGGTTAACGAGTCATTTTTGAGCCATTATTTGCCAGTGTAGTGGAGGTAACATCTACGTACAGTATAGATCACCAGATATGCAATTTGTGATGGTATGTATGCTCAGCGTTAGCTTTGTTTAAATTTGTTTAATTAAATGTTTAATTAAACTTGAATATCACACTCAATTCTTTTTCTATCATGATGAAAACAACTTGAAAATGTCTTTAGGCACCTGTTCAGTTTCATCTTAAAATGTTACACTTCCAGTATACCAGAAATTGTGTAAACTCTCGAGCTTTTTATTTGATTTTAGCGTTCAACAACTCACTTTATGTAGAGAAAATGAATAGTACTTTAGTAATAATATTACATGTTTTAGTTTAACAGGAAAAAGAACAACACTTGGACAGGACCTAAGTATAAACTATGTGTACACACATCATTACAAAACTGCAGCGCGTGGTAAAGTACAGAAAATATCACAGATACACAGCCCTCCCAAATACAAACCCTCCCCTGGACAAGAACAGTACAAGAAATCATGTGTAAAAAACATCAGATAAATCAGGACACAATAAAATATATTATGAATTATACAGTACACTGTCATCTGTGGAGTCCTTTTTACATCCTGAAGACTTTAACAGTTTTAGTCGAGTTTTACTGTGCAATACAAAACGTTCTCCCGAGTTTTCAGTCTCGAGCTCAGTATTTTTGAGTCGCTTCACAAATTAAAGTCATTGTTGACTGTCAGATCAGGATTGGGCAATGCTGTCGTTCTTAACTAGGAAGAGCTTCCATTTATAAAACAAGCAAAGACAACTGGAAACATAAAACAAAATATAATTATTCTGTAAATGATGTAACAAATAAAAATAAATCTCAGGTCTACAGTGGGCTTTTCATGAATAAATACTGTGTAAATACTACGTATAAATCCACGCAGTATTAATACTACGTTTAAAAGAAATAGAGTTTTTGTGATAGCTGCTACTGAAAGTCCTGCACCTCTTCAGAGGTGACATCTGTGAAGGTGGTTTTGATTATAGGCCTTTTAAAGTCCAAGCTAACTACAGCCACCAACACGCTTAAGGTTAACCAGGTTTACTAAACCAGCCTGTGTCCACCAGCAAAGCACTATGTTAGCTCAGGCCTCTGTAATGAGAAATGACCAAACCTAAAGACTAAAACATTACTGAGTGTAGTCTGAGAGCAGGGCTGCCCTGTCAGGAGAGATTAGCTGGGGCACAGACAGGTGCTCTGCGTCCTGGTTGTGAGGGGGGGATGTTTTAAGGTTCATGAGTCCCCAGTGGACAGGCGCTGTCACTGCAGTGGCCCTGCGGCAGCAGAACTTGTGTCGAGCCAGGAGCTCAGGGCTCCAGAAACAGTGGCGACACTTGAGGCACTGGAAAGAGGCCTGTCTCAGGTGAGCTCCACGGTGCCTCAGAGCTCTGAGCAGAGAGCGAGAGCGCTTCCCACAGACAGAACAGCGCAGGCGCGATGAGCCGCCTCGGGGCTGGTGTCTCAGTGCATAGTGCAGCCGCAGCAGCCCCTCTTTGGAGAAGGTGCTGCAGGAGCACATGGGGCAGGGGAAGCGTTTGAGGGACACAGTCAGAGAGCTGAGTCCAGACACTTTGACAGCTCCTCCTCTCCAGGACTTCACTTTGACCTGACTGCCTTTGGCCCTCAGCTGGGCCAACATCTTCCTCCTGTTGATTTGCGCCTGGAGCCTGCCCCTCCTCCTCTTCAGCATCAGCAGCTTCCTCCTGGTCTCTTTACTCAGGGGCACGCCCACCAGCTTCCCGTCCCTCATGATGCTGTGGATGACCACGCGCCTCTTCTTTCTCCGCTTTGTGCTCGGTGCATGTTGGCTCTGAAAGTCTTTTGGGTGGTAGTGGAAGGGGTGCTGCAGGGGTTGTGTGTGGGGCTGCTGATGCTGCTGTGGGGAGGGGTTTGGTTGCATGTGTGATGTCCCTGCGTAAGGGTGCCCTGAGCCTGAGTCGTAGTACAGGGGGGAGTACCCTGTGTGCTGAGGCTGGGCCTGGGGGACCTTCTGGCCGCTGCGGTCCATGCCGTGTTGGGACAGTTTGTGGCGCACCAGGCTGTTGGAGTAGGCGAAGGCTTTTCCACAGACCTCACAGCGATAGTTCTTCTCCAGCCCCACCCCTCCACCGTGCACAGTCTGAGTGTGAGCCGTCAGGTGGAAGTAGTGTCTGAAGGACTTCCAGCACACTGTGCAGGTGTAGATGCGTTGTGTGGGCGTGCCCGTCGTGGGGGACTTTTCCTCTTGGGAGCAGGAGGAGTAATATTCTGAGTTCTCAGAGTTCACTTTATTTAAACTGGCTGCGCCTTTAATGCGTCGGCCCTGAGAGTCGATCTCTCCTCTTCGGTGCAGTTTGCCATGGCGGACCAGGCTCTGTGCGTAGGCAAACAGTTTTCCGCACAGGTTGCACTTGTAGTTCTTGACACCAGAGTGCACGGTCAGGTGCTTGGTGAGGTGGAAGGGCTCTCTGAAATTCTTCCCACAGACGTCACAGGTGTGGGGCTTCTCTCCGGTGTGGATGCGGTGGTGTCTGCGCAGAGTCTCCGCTCTCCTGAAGCATTTACCACAAACCTGGCAACCGTACGGCCGGTCACTGTTATCACTGGGAGGCAGAGGACTGCGCCTCCTCCGCACCACAGATCCAGGCTCTCTCTTCTCTCTGGGTTTCCTGGGCCTTCTTGGTTTGACCTGGGGCTGGCTGGGGTGGGTTAAAGGCATGGTGGCTCCGTTTAGTGTCACTGTGGAGGATGGTCCTCCTATGTTCCCAAAGCCCAGCCCCCCAAGCAGACCCCCGATGATGTCTCTCCTCTCGCCCTCTCGGCCCTCTCCGTTCATGTCACAGGAGGCAGCTGCAGCAGCCGCTATGGCTGACATGGCATTGCTGGTGACCTCATCCTCAGAGTCGTCCAGCAGAGAGGACAGGGGCAGGTGGGGCTGTGAGGGAGGAGGAGGCTGAGGGGGTGGGTGGTGGTGGTGCTGCTGCTGCTGCTGAGGCTGCTGGCTCTGAGGGTGGGTGGAGTGTGGGTGCTAAAGGGGCTTTTCGGAGAGTCTGGTTGGACATATCTGTCCCTAATGAACTTTCAGAGTAGAGTGAGGACTGAGACCTGTTGTACTCCTCAACACTACTGCTGTAGGACTGGTTTGGATAGCGCCCCCTGGAGTAATCTGTAGCATATTTGCCATTGGCCATGTTCATGGGTTCATTAGAGATTCCTACTCTGTCACTTCCCTCCATCTTAATGCTGCTCTGATTGGGCTGGTTTGATCGGCTATGTTCAGAACTCTTGGGTTTGGAGCTGCGTGGAGGTTTGCCACAGGCCCCAGAGGCAGCGTGGTTCAGCAGAGAGGTGCTCTCCCTGAAGCAGCGGCCACAGGCGGGGCACCTAAACGGCTTCTCATCGTGGATCTTCTCGTGTCGTGTCAGAGACTCTCTGCGGTTAAAGGATTTCTGGCAGATGCTGCAGACAAAAGGTCTGTTCTCGGAGTGAGTGACACTGTGCTGGATGAGGTGGCCCCTCTTTTTGAACCTCTTTCCACACTCTCCACAGCAGAAGATCCTCTCGGGGCTGGGGGAGGTGCAGTCAGACTTCCTGCTTTGGCTTTCAGGCGTGAGGCCGTGGCTGCGGAGGTGCCGCCTCAGGCTGGAGAGGTGAGTAAAAGTTTTACCACATTCACCGCAGTGGTAAAGAGGTTCAGGCTCAGGCTGCCCTGAAGAGCTGTTTTGGCTTTCTCTGGATTTGGACAACTGGTGGCTACCATTGGCTACATGTGAGGATGAGGAGGCAGAGGAAGAGGGGATGGAGGAAGAGGAGGACACCGTGGTCGCTGAAGAGGGAGATAAAAGAGAGGTGTGCTGGGAATCAATAATTCCAGCACCTGCCCCTCCCACCAGCCCCGAGGAGCTCTGGCTGGAGCTGCTCTCGTGACAGTTCACACTGTTAGTGTTGTGACTGTGGCTCTCTGCTTTCCTCTGGGGCAGATATCCTGCCATAGCCTTTTTCCTACGACTCCCTCCACTAGAGGGCGCTGATGACTGGCCGTCTCCAGACTTTGCTGCCTCTTCTTTGGAGAGAGACAGGTGTAGCGGGAGAGAGAGCGGGATCCCAGCTTCCTGCTGCATGAGTGAGGCTATCTGGTTTGAGGACAGAACGGGAATGCCTTGAAAATCGAAGCCCCCGAGTGGAGCGGGCTGTGGGGCGGGGTGCAGAGGGTGAGGGTGGTGGGTGTGGCTGTGCGTTAAGGCGTGAGGGGCGAGCTGCTGCTGCTGAGGCTGTGCAGTGCTGTGTGCATGCGACGTGTGCAGAGCAGGGGGCGGGGCCAGGCCGGAGTTTGACTCTGAGCTCTGACTTAGACCTAGCCCCAGAGGATTGTGGGAGCCCTGCTGCACCAAGAACTGCTCCAGGCTGCTGTTTGTCGGGACACCCGACAGGAAGTACTGGTTAGCAGCGAGCATGCAGCTGAACTGCTGATGAAGGCTACGGGGGTCCGACTGGCCCACTAAGGGCACAGCAGTGCTGCCTGAGGGGTTATTGGACACTGAGACGGAGGTGGAGGGAGAGGGGGAGGAGGTGGGAGGTCCAGGGGAAGGCTGAGGGACAGGCAGCCCTGGGTGAAGAGGTGGAGGAGGGGGGGCAGGTGTAACACTGCTCCCACCCCCAAAGTCAAAGCGCCCCATGCCCGAGTGGAGCTGCTCCTGAGCCAGTGCCTCAGCAGGGTGAAAGGGCCGCAGAAACTGAGGGTACCCCGCAGAGGTGGTGCCAGTCCCGCTCGTACTGCTCATTTTGTTGGACTTCCTTGAACTGTGGGTGGAGGAGGAGGAGGTCTGACTCTGGTGGGAGATGGGGGGAGGAGGGGCGCCCATTTTGGCAAAGAGCGACGAAGAGTCTGCGAAGGCGTTGGTGCGAGGCGACTGCAGGGAGCTAAGGCCCAGTCCGGACAGCAGACTCCCGGACGGCTCTGTGGAGGGCGGGTGCTGCCCCTGGAGCTGCCCCTGGTGCGGCAGAGGGACCTGCTGCTGGTGGCCGAGCTGTCGGTCCAGCCCCAGGCCTTTGAACTGATGGGCTTGGTGTCCACTCAGCATCTCTAAAATGTCCATGGGGTACTTACTGAACTGGAACATCTCCCTCTGACGCTGCAGTGTCCCAGGGCACAGCGACCAACACTTTCACTGTAAGCCCTTATTCAACTAACAGCCCAAGCTGGTGTCTTTCATAGAAATATCTCAATTATTTCTATTGAGTCGATACGAAAGGCCTCAAGAGCAGCTGTTGGGTTTTAAACTGTTCATAAATAGTCTGTTGGTGAGTCTGTAGTGTTGCATTTAAGAGTTCCATGTGTAGCTTTTGGTCAAATCAGATTTAGCGTTCCCAAAATGTTCAGTGGATCTTTTCATTCCTTTGTCCTCTGTTCATTCATGGAGTCCGGTCACAGGAGCCTGCAGTAGAAAGCAACAAAAGACATTTCAGCTCGATACAATAATACAGTCCTAACCGTTCTAAATACAGGCTTTGTTATCTGAATCTTTTAATGAGAAATACACATGTCCTTTGTAATACCAGGCAGTTTGTGAGTTAAATTACAGGGTTATAAAAATAGACTAGCATTTGGATAAGTATGCAATATGACAACTCTGTCCACTTCAATTTAAAATAAGCACATTAGAATCATTGCATGCTTTGAAACGGTTCCTACCCTCCAGGCCAAATAGCTACAGTATATTTAGATGTTATTAGTATCTCATGACAACAAGATTTATTTCATTTGAAGATGATATCAAAAATTTGAGTCTGCTGACAGATCTCTAGCTGTGTGTGAAAATTCAGTCTGGTTTTCCAAATGGTGCAGCAACAGTCCGAGCAGCTGTTACGTTTAAACGCTGAGGAAAGTGCTCTGCTTCCTGTAGGGTGGACAAAATGATCTAAATAAAAAGCAGAAAAGGACATTAATCAATATTTTAAGAAACACATTAGCAGGGTTTTTCTGAATAGGTTTTGAATGATCTTAAAGCTGTCAGAACTAGTATAAGACCACATGATAATTAAGGGCACGTTCACACAAATTGGGACTAAACTCTGAACTGAACCCAGAACTAAACTTGGACTAGACCAGAACTAAGGGTGCTTTTCACATTTGCACATATAAAACTAATACTAACCCCACAACTTAAAGACTAGCACTAAATCAGGATAAGCACGAAACTAGGGGTGTGTAAAAATCTAGAAATATCAATATATCGAATCGTTTAATGTGATGACACAGTACTGATATCACGGGCTGCTGCATCGCTATATCGCCAAGAGTATTTATTGGTATATTTTACTAAATTATTTTGTTACAGTGCTACAGTTTTGTTTCCTGTTTAGATGAAGGAAACTCATGCAACACAACTGACATATTCACTGTTTTTGATGAGTAAAATGTGTGTGTTTCATATGAACTTTGTACAAGCAAAGACTTTTAGTATCACAACCATGATTTAGCCTTTATTTTTTATTGAACCATCTAGAATTGTTTTGAAATATATATCATATCGAATCGAAAGCTCATGGTATCGAGATATGTATTGTATTGTGACCAGTGTATTGAGGTATGTATCGTATCAGCAACTTCTTATTGTTACCCAGCCCTACATAGGACCAACCAAATATACTAATATATTAGAACAGGGCTGTCAAACTCAAATTCACAGAGGGCCAATATTAAAAACTGTTGTGGGCCAAACTAAATATTTATTGAAAAATTTCCACAACATCTGCATGTTTCTTCTTTCAAGATATGTAATGTTAAACCTTTTCTTATTTAAATATATGTTATAATAATAGTTTTCCTTAAACATTGAATCCAGAGCAAGTATAATACAAAATAATAACAACATTTTAAATAAATAATGTCAGCCAGCAGGAAGCTCTAATACATATTTGATATGATCTCGCAGGCCAAATATAATTATATTGCAGGCCAAATATGGCCCCCGAGCCCGAGTTTGACATGTCTGTATTAGAACATAAACTGGGCCTAAACCAAAACCAAACAAGTACAAATTTCAATTTATGAAAAAATATTATTTTGTGTTGAAAAGTCTTACTTCCATATGGTATCAAAATTGGTATTGAGTATCAAGCCTTTTCCTTTGTATTAGTATGAAGATCGAGCTTTAAATTTTAATAGTTTAGTATAATACTTGCTTCCATGGAGTGTAGGTCTCAAACACAATAGAAAAGTGCAATCTTCCATAATAACAAACATGTGAAGTAGTATATGAAGTTATTTTTAAGATTAACATTGGTCTTACGAAGATGCAAAAAACTGTATATTTACTGAGGCAGTTTTTGTTGGTTTTTAGGCTTCCTGCTGAATTGGCCCAAATGAACACAGGCAGTACTTTTTACTTCAAATTCAAGTACCTCTGTCACTGCAACCTCAATAACCTCTCACTGCATTTGTGTTCTAACACTTTTTAAAGGTGTCGTGGCTCTGTCACACGTATGTTAAACACGTCTATGTCTGTATCTATAAAATGCATGTCTTACCATGTTGAACAGCTGTCTGTGGCCCTCCACTACGAATATGTTTCTATTTGCGTCCCTCTGTGAAAAAGTTTGGACACCCCTGCTCTAACTCTATCAATCAAACACTTATTAAAAGGCTGCAAAGTTAAGCAAAGCAAAGTTATTGATCAACTTTCAGTTGTTAGGGAGAAGAGAGAGAGAGAAATAAGAGAATGCTCACAACACTTATAAAAAGATGTAATAATAAGTAATCTTCCGGTCCAATTTTAAACTTTGGCCTGCTATTCATGATTTTTAGTAGTAGATGTAGAAATGTTGAATTCTACGCACTTGTATGATTTAAATAAAAAAGATGAAGGATTGTCAAAAGTATAAAAAGCAGATACTAATTGATACTAAAACTACTATGGAACCTACACACAACTGAGCCATTACATACATATAAAACCACATGATAATATAAAAGGAAGTACTATTATTAAATACTGAAAATCAGATTCTATTGTCTAAAGAAAGTTTTTATTTTTAATTATCATCATCATTATTGGAATCGGTATCGAGTCTATTCCTTAGTATCAAAATAATTGAGTTTAAAATTTGAGTAGAGTGACAACACTAAAGGCTGCAAAACTGCTAATCAGAGAACTAAATAAGTATAACATTAACCAAGGCGAGTGATAATACTGGGCTTTTGTTTTTAATTTGAACAGGTCCCTTGTGTGATTACTGAAGTGCTGCACATTTGCAACGTGCTGCTGGGCAAAAGCACAAACAGAGGCTGAAAATGCCACACATTTCCTGTAGTGATGGCTCCCCGCTGCTTCCACAGCTCAACTAAAGGCCACTAACATCACTGTTGTTTATGAGCACAGATCGACCATAACCACAATGTAAAACAATCATGCAGTTATGACTTATACATCTACACTCTGGGGGGCTGTGGGCTTTGAGTACTTCATATTTATTACCAACGCATAGCAGGATAAAGTACCATAGTGTGGATGTGGATTTCAATTACTAAGTTAGATAGACAACATTAGCTTTTTAACATTTTGATTACGTATTTATCTAGATCATGGAATTTTCAAATAAGATATAATTATACTTTTATTGAAATACCTATGTAACTGTTTCTCTTTTATATGCATGTGTTGCCAATCCTTTTCTCTCAGCACCCCAATGGATATGTTCCTACTATACTACTACTATATAATATACTACTAGACACACAGTAGTGTTGTAAGTGCTGTTGTTACAATACTACAATTTCACACTTAATACTCTTTCTTTAGACAATAGAATGTAATTTTCAACATTAAATCATAGTACTTTCTTTTATATTCATATATTTATATGTATAATCCCTCAGTGGTCCAGGCAGGTTCCAGAGTGGTCCATGGGCGTGTACTAGTCTATGTGCTCTTATACTTGTTTTGATACAGCTCAAGATCATTATAAAGCCGAAGTCATCAACCTGTAACTCGGAAGCTATCAGTAGCTCTCCACACCCTTCCAAGTAACTCACAAAGGGATTCCTGAGTTATGCGTAGTGTACCTGAATAAAATTGGATTAATCAAAAGGCAATTACCATTGTAAATGTACCATTTTGATGCCCAATTTGTGCACTAAAGAAACTTATAAATATCTATCTGTACCCTATCTAAGGCCATGCCTCTTATATTGACCGTATTCGGTTTCTTGAGACTGCTAAAATGAGGAGCTCTTAGGCATTTTTGTTTTGTAAAAGTAGCTCACTGGAGGAAAAAGGTTGGAGATCCCTGTTCTAAAGTGATTCAGGAAAGGTTAACTTCTGTCTTGTGAACTTTTTAGCACTGATCCCTGCTCAAACAAATATTTAGTTTCAGTAATAGCTAATGTTTTTGTGTGAATCACTTAGTGCTATATCATGTATGTTTGAAAAAGTGCTATACAAATAAATTTTGATTGATTGATTTTAATATGGATTGGTATGTGATTTTCAAATCTTTTGATAGTCACAGTTACAATGTTCAAATGTATTGTTTAAGATTAATAAATGAGTTATAGACAGTATTGATTATTTTACATAAGCAATTTAATGTTACTAATAATATTGTTACTCCATAAAATAAAGTGTAAAATACAATGTAACTTTTCAGGTGCTTAGATGTTTTTGCTTTGCCTTGAATGTTCCACAGTATGGCATGAGACTAATCTATTCTCCATTTAATTACAGGTGTTAATAAAGCTATAAAATGAGTTGAAATAGATGCATTGTTTAACCTGAGCGCGTTCTCCTCTCCACAGATCTGACCGGTTATTGGCTCTGTATTATTACAGATCTATAGTCAGTTGTAGTCCGTGGGGTTGGGAGGTGTGTCATGTGCGTGGCGCGTCTCACCTGCAGCTCCTCGGGTGTGTGTCCTTCTCACGTTGGACTAAAGCGAAGTCTCCATCGCTGAAAACGCAAATTCTTCTATCTACACAAGCTGCAAACGGAAAAAAAACAGTTGCAAGTCACTATTTTACCTTAACAATGCAACGTGAGAACAAAGCTAACAGTAACGAAGGTATTGTTCAAGATAGTAGTGGAAAAATCAACTTGTGCCAGCAGAATTCTTACAAACGCAAACAGCAGTTCACATTTATAAAGGTTTTGGCACAGGCGTTTTCACACTTTCACACTCTTGTTGGCGTCTGTGTAGCATTAGCATCGTTAGCATCTTAGCCCCACGCTAGCAAAAAAAGGCTCCAACTTGCACAGGGAGGGCTTTTTGTTTATGTTTTACCTCTTAACATCGGAGTATTTGAGGCGAAAAAAGCTCAGGCATTCAGCGGTGAACATATGAACGCGTCGCGGGGGGAGAGTGCCATGTCTGCGGGGAACGTGCAGCCTGACAGCGGGGCCCTTTCCTTCTTCATCCATGGAAAAACACAGAGGCAGGCCTGGCTCTGCTCCTCTTTTTTCGGCTTCTCACTGCTCGCTACGGACAACATTTCCGCTGGCCTGCTCGCATACGACCATTGTCTGCAGCTACGCGCCTCGGCCCGGTACCAAACTGTGCGTAAAACCATCCAAATGCGCGTCTTTGTTCGGCTAGCATCGCCTTCTGCTTTTCCCTTGGTTTTCTCCTCCTCGGCTGGCTGCTCTGTGCTCTCCGCCCCGTTTGTGTACCCCCTCGGTTGGTTGTGGAGGCTACTGCGCTCTGGCTAGGCTGTAGTGGTGGTAAAATGGTAGTTTCCTGGCTAGGTCCAAGCTGGGAGCGAGTTGGTTCCGGGTAATGGTATGCACAGGTCACTCAGAGCGACCCGAACGCGCTCAGTTCATCTCCATGGCTAAAATATGGATCCTTGAAAGCTGCATGGTGCGTCTGGCGTGCGTTGTGTGCGCGCATGTGCCACTGTTTGCTCCGTGCGCTTTTTGGCACCGTGTGCTATTAAACTGCAGCGTGTGAAATGATAATTAGGCCATTATAGATGTCATTAGACCCATTCTGCATCGCATTAACTCTTTGTGTGTGTTCATTTACAGTGATGCGAAGGGAAGTCTAGTGGGAATTCAATGAAAGCCATCATAAAGTAAAGGCTAAGTACAGTAATCTGATTTTGATGTACGAATAATGGGTTAAAGTAGCACTAGAACATGTACTTACACGGCCACTTTGCATTTTTATTACAGACCCTATGAGATGCCCTTTTGTAAGACAGATGTAAATATATATAGTTATATAACTGGCAAAATGCATTTAATTGCTGATTATATCATGGTCAGTTGTTGGGTATGTAAATTTATCAGTTGTCCAGGTGTTTCATGGCAAAAAGGTGATTAAAAAAATAGTTAAATTGTTATAACTGGTTGTGTTTAGAGTGAATACATGTCAACACTCATCCAACTAGACCTAGCTTTTCCAATAGGCAACATCATCTCAAAAATGAAGATACCAATCAAAATATTAGTTCACTTTCTTTTTCTGCACTGTCTTCCTATGACCTCTTGTATATAGCTGAAATTTTATATTTTTATTACTTATTTTTCTAATTTATTTTGACTTGTACATGCACATTTACGTCATTATGCCTTATTTGACACCTGCCTCTTGCTCTCTATTTTTTGCTACTAATTTAGAACGTATTATTACCATTTGTAGTTTTTACTCTTTGTTATTATATTGTGATATGTGAGCTACTATGTCCAAATAATTTCCCTTGTGGATCAATAAAGTCTGTCAAAGTCTAAGACCATAAAGGGCGCAGATACAGTAGGACTGTGTACATAACAATTACGTCAATGATATTCACCACAGCTCCATCTGCTGGCGGAATGGCAGATTGCAAGCTGACTGGCTCTTTCATAATAAATAATAATAGAGATAAAAGTTGACCCAGGCTATTTGCAGTGTATTCTTCAGAAGTGAATGAATGATGTATGATATTGTAAACAAAGTGACTGAGTGGTACACTTTACTGCCTTTATATGCTTTTTTCTCAGCATTTGACCCATTCTTTCATGCCACTAGGTCAATCTGTCTTCAGTGCAGAACCCGGGCACTCAATCCACATCTTGACTTTGCTTTGGTCAGTATTACAGTCTAGCTGGAGGACAGACAAATCAGAGTAAGAGAACCCATTTGGTCACAGGGAGAACATGCAAACTCCCGACCCAGCCCGGGAATCTGACTGCAGACCTCTTTGCTGTAAGGTGAGGGTGTTATCATTTATTAAAAGTCCTATATTATGCAAAAACTGACTTTTGGGAGCTTTAAGTCATGTCATAATGTTACTTCATCAAAAAACAGATCTGGAGTCTACATCTCCAAACCTCAAAATGCTCTGTTCCACCTTGTGATGTCATGAAGCTGTAGTTTAAGTTAACATCTCGTTTTACCTTTAGTTCAGTTTAGTTCAGTGGAGATTGGCAATCCCAGGGCTGACATTATTCAAATGATTCAAGTGAAGGTGTGTGGACGTTAAACACACATTGTTTCACTCATCTTAAATCTGCCGTGTTTGTGTGTTAAATATGTGTGAAAGAAACAAAACACAGCTCCAGGTCTGTTTGTGACAAGGACAACATTACAATTGTATAATACAGGCCCTTTAAAGAAGATATTATGCTTTTTCTGGTATTAGTAATAAACTGTCATGTCAATCAGTATTTTATGTTTATGTTCATTGTAAAAGCAATGCACTCCAGCGGGTGGTAAAAA
This sequence comes from Boleophthalmus pectinirostris, assembly GCF_026225935.1. Lineage (NCBI taxonomy): Eukaryota > Metazoa > Chordata > Actinopteri > Gobiiformes > Gobiidae > Boleophthalmus > Boleophthalmus pectinirostris. The sequence goes on from NW_026571175.1 coordinate 7,553,732, forward strand.
CAGTGAGGAAAATCTTTGGGACACTCTTCCAGAGATTAGAGATTAGATTAGTACCATCTATACCACCCGCTGTCTGAAGAGAGTGCATAATATCCTGCAAGACCAACACCATCCTGCCCACCACCTGTTCCACCTGTTGCCCTCAGGAAGAAGATACAGGTCCATACGCGCCAGAATATCTAGACTGGCCCACAGCCTGTATCCTCAGGCAGTGAGGCTGTTGAAAAGTGCCCTGCCCCCCCCTCTCCCCTCCTACGGTCAGTAAACCATATCCACCCTGTACAATAACTGTGAACTGGACTTTTTGCTGTTAGAGGTCCTGTGGCGCGGATATAGCGGATCACTTCCACATCTTCTGGGGATGTCCCGTAATACAGTAATATTGGCTAGATATAAAAAAAAAAAAAAGTGATTGATAAGTTCTTTAAAATCAATATTCCAATGACTTTTGAAATGATGTATCTTGGTATAATTGATATTCTGAATTTAAAAAGATGGGAAGATTATAAAATGTTAAGAATTATGTTGTTGGCTTGTAAAAAAAAGCAATTACCAGGAGATGGCAAAGTGATCAGAGTGTTAGGTAACACTGGAGTGGACCCAAAAGGACTCAAAACTACAACAAAATGCAAAAGTAACAAGGTTTATTAACCAGGGAGGTCAGGTGGTGAGAGATGTGGAGCCAGATGCCGGGATGCAGGAGTCTTGAAAGGCGGGAACTAGGAGTACAAAAAATGCAGGTTAGCATATAGCCAGCGAGGAAAAATCAAAAGCTGAGCCGATAGGAGAATCACCATCAGGTAGACGAAACAGTCTGGCAGAGTCTGGCTGGAGAGCTGGGCCTTTGTTGCAGGCTTGATTGGAGATGGAAAGCAGGTGCTCCCAGCAGACTCCGCCCACATCCACACACAGAAGACTCAGGTCACAGGCAGGGGCGTGACAGTACCCCCCCTCCTAGGGGACGTCTCCGGACGTCCTACCAGGCTTATCAGGGAAGGTCCTGTAGAAATCCCGGAGCAAAGAGGCATCAAGGATGTAATGCCGAGGAACCCAAGATCGCTCCTCTGGACCATACCCTTCCCAGTCCACAAGATACTGGTGACCCCTCCCACGGCGCCGGACATTAAGGATACGGCGCACAGTGAAAGCAGGGTGATTGTCAATGAGCCGGGTGGGAGGAGGGGGAACGGCAGGAGGGCTGAGAGGACTGGAAACCACAGGTTTTAATAGGGACACGTGAAAAGAGGGATGAATGTTCATTGATTTTGTAATTTGAGACGCACAACAGAAGGATTAATGATTCTTTCTATAGTGAAAGGTCCAACAAACTTGGGAGCCAATTTACGAGACTCAACCTGAAGAGGCAAGTCACGAGACGAAAGCCAAACCTTTTGCCTGGTTGGTAGGTGGGACACGGTACACGGTGGCGATTGGCACACTCCTGGTTGCGGACACTAGTGCGTTTGAGTGCTGCTCTGGCTGCCTTCCAAACAGTACGGCAGCGTCTCAGATGGGCCTGGACAGAAGGGACTGCGACTTCTGTCTCCTGAACAGGGAATAATGGAGGTTGAAAACCCAATGACACCATAAAAGGAGACATACCAGTAGCAGAAGACACCAAGGAATTGTGGGCGTATTCGACCAAAGGCAGAAAATGAGCTCCAAGTGGTGGGTTACGGGCTGTGACACAGCAGTGCAGACTCCAGGTCTGGTTAGCCCTCTCAGTTTGTCCATTGGATTGAGGATGATAACCAGAAGTAAGGCTGACTGAAGTCCCCAGAGACAGACAAAAAGCCTTCCAAACTTGAGAGGAGAATTGTGGGCCTCTGTCAGACACAATGTCTGTGGGAATACCGTGAAGACGAAAAACATGTTGAACCAAGAGTTTAGCCGTTTCCGAGGATGAAGGTAATTTGGGAAGAGGAACAAAATGTACGGCTTTAGAAAAACGATCCACAATGGTAAGTATAGTGGTATTACCGTCTGATGTGGGAAGACCCGTAACAAAGTCTACTGCAATATGTGACCAAGGCCGGCTGGGGATTGGCAGAGGATGGAGAAGACCAGCAGGGGGCAGGTGACTGGATTTACTGCGAGCGCACACAGGACAAGCAGAAACAAAAGCTCTGGTGTCACGAGCCATGGAGGGCCACCAGAATCTTTGTCTGAGGAAAGTTAAGGTGCGATTAAAACCAGGATGGCACGTCAACTTGGAGGCATGCCCCCACTGGAGGACTTGGGAGCGCACAGAGTCGGTACATACAAACAATTGGGCGGACCAGTACCAGGGTCAGGTTGGTCTGTTGGGCCTCCCGGACTACCTTCTCTATCTCCCAACTAACAGCTCCAAGGAGGAAACTGAAGTAGATGGCTTGTCCATGACACATGCTGGAGGCAAGATAGGATCAGGTGGGGTTTCAGCCTCTTCAGAAGTGGACTGACGGGATAAGGCATCAGGCTTAACATTCCGGGATCCAGGACGATAAGTTAAAACAAAGTTAAATCTTCCGAGGAACAGTGCCAACAGCCTGACGGGAGTTCAACCTCTTAGCAGAACGAAGGTAAGAAAGGTTTTATGGTCAGTCCACACGATAAAGGGGTGCTCAGCTCCTTCCAGCCAGTGGCGCCATTCCTGCAGGGCCAAAACGACCGCCAGAAGTTCTCTGTTGCCAATGTCATAGTTGGCCTCAGCTGGTGTTAGTCGCCGAGAGAAGTAAGCACAAGGGTGAATCTTCTGATCCTTAGGGCAACGCTGGGACAAGACAGCACCCACTCCAGAGTCCGAGGCGTCAACTTCAACTATGAACTGTTTGGATGGATCTGGGTGGACAAAACAGGAGCAGTTATAAAAAGTTGTTTGAGTGAGGAAAAGGCTATTTCAGCATCATAGACCACTTGAAAGGGACAAGGGTGGAGGTCAAACAGGTAAGTGGAGCTGCTTTACGACTGTAATCTTTGATGAATCTCCTGTAGAAATTGGCAAATCCCAAAAAACGCTGGAGTTGTTGCGAGTCTCAGGTCTGGGCCACTCCGCAACAGCTTTCACCTTAGCTGGATCAGGTTTGAAGTTGCCCCTGCTCAATAACAAAAACCAAGAAAAATTAACAGTGGTTGCATGAAATTCACACTTTTCAGCTTTTACAAATAACTTGTTTTCTAAGAGTCTCTGCAGAACCAGTCTCACATGCTCACATGTTCCTTAAGATCTTTGGAGAAAATCAAAATGTCATCCAGATAAACGAAAAACAATTTATTGAGCATGTCACGGAGCACATCATTAACCAGGGCTTGGAATACAGCAGGGGCATTTGTAAGTCCGAACGGCATGACTAAATACTCAAAGTGACCAATAGGAGTATTAAAAAGCAGTCTTCCACTCATCTCCTTGGCGGATGCGGACCAAATGATAGGCATTGCAGAGGTCTAGCTTGGTAAAAATGTTAGCTTGATGGAGGGGCTCAAATGCCGAGTCAATGAGTGGTAGGGGATATTTATTTTTTATGGTAATGTCATTTAATCCACGATAGTCAATGCAAGGTCGTAAAGTTTTATCCTTCTTATCCACAAAGAAGAATCCAGCCCCTACTGGGGACGAGGAGGGCCGGATAACCCAGCTGCCAGAGAGTCTTTAATATATTGCTCCATAGTTTCTCTTTCAGGACGGGTAAGTTTTATACAAACGACTAGACGGCAAAGGAGCTCCAGGGAGTAGGTCTATGGCACAATCATAGGGACGGTGAGGTGGAAGAGACAATGCTTTCTCTTTGCTGAAAACTTGAGCCAAATCATGATAAATGGTGGGAACAGAGTTCAAATCAGGAGGACAAGGTGGATGGAGTTTAAACTTTTTACTCAAAGTAATGGCTGCCTTGAGGCAATGGGAATGACAGTGAACACTCCAGCTGTTAATCTTGTTGGCTGACCAATCTATTTGTGGGTTGTGCAGCTTAAGCCAAGGTAGTCCCAAAACCACTGGAGCTTGTGGGGATGGAATAACCAATAATTGTATCTCCTCTCTGTGGTTGCCAGAAACTACAAGGGTTACAGGCATGGTGCGGTGAGTGATTTTGGCTAGGTGGCTTCCATTCAGTGCATTAACCTCCCTAGGAAACTCTAATGGTTCAGTAGGAATATTAGCTTGGAGAACAAAGGTTGAGTCAATAAAATTATCGTCGGCCCCAGAATCAACAAAATATGGCATGAGAGACTCACATAAAACAGCAAAGAGTTGAAGAAGCAGCCGGTCCGGAGAAAATGGCGTTGGAGAGGAAACATGGCTCACTAGGACCCCTCCACTCACAGGTGAGCCTGGTCTTTTGGCCGCAAGGGGCAAGCACTGATGTAATGTCCTTCTTGTCCACAGTAAAAGCAAAGACCAGACCTTTGTCGACGTTGGCGTTCGGCTGGAGTTAATCGGGCCCGACCCAGTTGCATAGGCTCCACTGTGTCAGAAGGCTTGGAGTGGAGGGTTGAGTCTGTTGGGTCCATGTTCTGGCCAGACTGTTCTGTTAGGTAACACTGGAGTGGACCCAAAAGACTCAAAACTACAACAAAAATGCAAAAGTAACAAAGGTTTTTAACCAGGAGGTCAGGTGGTGGAGAGATGTGGAGCCAGATGCCGGGATGCAGGAGTTTGAAAAGGCGGGAACTAGGAGTAACAAAAATGCAGGTTAGCATATAGCCAGCGAGGAAAAATCAAAAGCTGAGCCGATAGGAGAATCACCATCAGGTAGACGAAACAGTCTGGCAAGTCTGGCTGGAGAGCTGGGCCTTTGTTGCAGGCTTGATGGAGATGGAAAGCAGGTGCTCCCAGCAGACTCCGCCCATCCACACACAAGACTCAGGTCACAGGCAGGGCGTGACACAGAGGCCTAAAATAGAAGAGTGGTTAGATATAATATTAAGTATTTATAATATAGAAAAACTCACCGCCTCACTTAGATTGGAAGGTCATAAATTTAAGAAAATTTGGAAAGGATGGTTACATTATATTAAACAACATAAATCTGACTTTGTATAGAACCTGTATGAGTGTCTGGATAACAAAGACTGAACTTACACCCCGGTTTAAAGCTACAATTTTTTATTTTATTTTATTTATTTTATTTATTATTATTTTTATTAATTACCTATTCTTATGAAAGTTACATTACAGTTTGTGTAAGTAGAAATGAGAAATGTGGAAATGCCTAACTATGGACATTGGACATCCAGATTTGACTTAATATGGACAATTTGTAAATTACTTTGATTGTCCTAATTATCATGTAAATCCACATTGTGAAAAGACAATAAAATACAAATGAAAAAAAAAAAAAAAAAAAAAGAACTGGACTTTTTGCATTGCTGCAACGGGACATTTATTTAAATATATTTAACTACACATCTGACTGGTTGCCTCCCCTGTCCCTGATGTCCCAGTGGTGTTGGTGGTGGTGTTGTCATAGGGGGGTGCGCTACACTATTATGCACTTTTAAAATACTATGCTGTATGTACAGTGTTGGGGAGTAACAGATTACATATACCGGAGTTACGTAATCAGAGTACAAATTATGAGTAACTGTATTCAGTTACAGTTACTGTTTCAGTGAGTGGTAATTGGATTACAGTTACTTTGTTGAAATAAATGGATTACAGGGCAATATTTTCCTGTTTTTACATTTTCCCCTTTATTTTTTTCTGTAATTCCACTCATTGCTGGACACTAAACCAGGTCTAAACCAGGTCTAAACTAGGTCAAAACTAGGTCTAAAACCAGGTCTAAAACCAGGTCTAAACCAGGTCTAAACCAGGTCTAAACTAGGACTAAACCAGGAATAAACCAGGACTAAAACCAGGTCTAAAACAGGATTTAATAGGACTAAACCAAGTCTAAACCAGGTCTAAACCAGGTCTAAACCAGGACTAAAACAAGGTCTAAACCAGGTCTAAACCAGGTCTAAACCAGGACTAAAACCAGGTCTAAACCAGGTCTAAAACAGGATTTAATAGGACTAAACCAAGTCTAAACCAGGTCTAAACCAGGTCTAAACCAGGTCTAAACCAGGTCTAAACCAGGTCTAAACCAGAACTAAAACCAGGTCTAAATCAGGTCAAAAACAGGATTTAACAGGACTAAACCATGCCAAGTGGACCGTGTCTCCTCCTCTTGTATCAATAATATTTTTAATATGGTTAAGGAAAGTCTGGGCTTTTTATTGTCTTTAAGCAGACAAAACGTCTTATGCGAAAATATCCTCATCTTTGCTTCTCTACAGCAAATCAAGTAATCCAAAGTATTCAGATTACGTTACTCACTTTAAGTAATTTAATGGATTCCATTACAAACTACATTTTGGGGTATGTAATCTGTAATCTGTAGGGGAGTACATTTTAAAAGTAACCTTCCCAACACTGTGTATGTATGATGCTCTAACATAATTTTGTTGTTATTTCATATGACAATGACAATAAAGGAATTGAACTGAACTTGATTAACCAGAAACAGGTCCATTGATTTTCTTTTCAAAACTTCACAGCAGTATTTCACCATAACAAAAAGCAGATTTGCACAATGTTTTTTTTAGTGTTGAAAAACGACACGTGACATTTTTGTCTTTTGAATAATTGCATGTAAGTACAGAGCAGTGGGCGGGGATAGGGGTAAGTGAAAGTGGGAATTTTCTGAGCACTCAAGTCTTGAATATAGGACAATAGCGGATTACTCAACAAAGAAGTACAACTGAGTACACTAATGATGAGGGAACACCAACGTGGCTATAAGCTTATAAAAGTCAACTCGTTTTTTGTTTTGTTTTTTCTGCCTGACCTACCAATATCTATAAGCCATATATAAGCAATAACATACCCTTTCCACTGCTGTAATCACATATGGCCTTTAGCGCTTATGCCCTTTGTGTCCGTAATATCCCACACCACAGTCTCATGATAATTCCTCGCTTACTGTATATTGCGTCCCTCTTGAGTCATTGTTGAGTGGCGCAGGGTCTTCGGTTTGGCACTTAATGGCTTTTATGAATTTAATCAGTCATGTTTCGGGGACATGGGGAGGGGGCGGGGGTCACAGGCAGGAGGGCGGGGCTATGTGAGGACTCCAAACTGGTCTCTTGGGACAAACACACTGACTGTTTAAAGGAGGCGGTAAAATATGAAGTACCATCAGCCGTTTTATTGCTCATTAGAAGTGTATTTGAGTGTCTCTTTTGTCTAAATTGACAACTTGGAAAAGCAATAAGGACAGTCACCATAAATATGTATTAATTAAGTCTTTTCTAGATGTTATTGTGCACGTTTTATACTTATTTAAACACTTCTACTCAACCTGGGAAGCACTTTAACCATCCATCGTTTTTAATAGTGCTTTAAATTCATTACAATTGGCTTTGTTTTGTGTCAAACGCATATTGAAATTTTATCAATATGCTTTAAAGCAGGGGTGGGCAAACTTTTTGACTCAGGGTTCTAAAATTTGAAGCAAGGGCCGGACCAGGAGCAGATGGATGGAGTTTTTTGGTAATCCATCTCATAAAAGAAAAAAATAACTGAAATAACCCATAACTGAAAATCATTACAAAGCATTACAACAAAATATCTGTCTTTTAAATCCCACGGTATTTACTAATTATGGAAATGACTTTTAAAACACTGAAAATTATCATTATTATTATTAGTAGTAGTAGTAGTAGTAGTAGTAGTAGTAGTAGTAGTAGTAGTAGTAGTAGTATTCAAGTTCAGCGGGCCAGATTAAAAAGATTAAAGCGCCGCATCAGGCACCTGGGCCGTAGTTTACCCACCCCTGCTTTAAAGACACACTGTGTAACCTTTTCTGGTGGATGGGCTGCCACCTGACAGCTTTTCATGGAATGTTCCACAGTATGGCATTATATATTTATCTTGCATTTGATTACTCGTGATTTTATTGTTCTTAAAAACCTCAGAAAATCATGCATTTTTGCTGTGAGCCGGACCACAGACCTGACATGTAACTGTTGCCTGTCTCCATGGTGATTAATGCCACGCTTTGCTACAGTTCAGGTAAAGCAATAACATCTCCATGGAGACAAGCAGTTGCTGAAGCTTCCACCAGAAAAGTTACATAGTACATCTTTTCTAACATATTAAATAATGTTTCTCCATATGAGTTTATCTACAATCAGTGTTGGGAAGGTGACTTTTAAAATGTAATCCCCTACAGATTACAGATTACATACCCCAAAATGTAGTTTGTAACGTAATCCTTTAAATTACTTAAAGTGAGTAACGTAATCTGAATACTTTGGATTACTTGATTTGTTGTAGAGAAGCAAAGACGAGGAAATCTTCACATAAGATGTTTTGTTTGCTAAAAGAAAATGAAAAGGCAGAGTTTTAAAAAAAAATATTATTGATAGAAGAGGAGGAGACACGGTCCATGCAGCATGGTTTAGTCCTGTTAAATCCTGGTTTAGACCTGGTTTAGTTCTGGTTTTAGTCCTGGTTTAGTCCTAGTTTAGTCCTGGTTTAGACCTGGTTTTAGTCCTGGTTTAGTCATGCTTTAGTCCTGGTTTAGTCCTGGTTTAGACCTAGTTTAGACCTGGTTTAGACCTGGTTTAGACCTGGTTTAGTCCTGGTTTAGTCCTGGTTTTAGTCCTGGTTTAGACCTGGTTTAGTCCTGGTTTAGCTGGTTTAGTCCTGGTTTAGACCTGGTTTTAGACCTGGTTTAGACCTGGTTTAGACCTGGTTTAGTGTCCGGCAATGAGTGGAATTACCGAGGGGAAAAAAAAAGGGGGGGGGGGGGGGGTATAGCCCCAAAATGTGAAAACAGGAAAATACCGCCGTGTAATCCATTTATTTCAACAAAGTAACTGTAATCCAATTACCTCTCACTGAAACAGTAACTGTAACTGAATACAGTTACTCATAATTTGTACTCTGATTACGTAACTCCGGTACATGTAATCTGTTACTCCCCAACACTATCTACAATGCACACTTCTAAAATGTCCATGGTAGAGGAATGTTTGCCCAAGCCCCTTAAAACTTATGTACCAACATTAATATTATGCACAACATTTGGATCTTTGAATCTAAAATAAGACACAAGCACTCAGCCATGTGGTTTAGTGGGATTTTTTATTATAATTATCAACAGTATGGTTTCTACAAACGCAAGATTTGATCACCAATAACAAAAGGGTAGCACATCAGTGAGACCTTCAGTTTGGATATTCTTGGAGATAGACATAGAGAGGGATGTCTAAATAAATGTATCATACAAGTTGAGGTATGCAGAGTAGCTTTTTCAATGACAAATCTGCCCACGGCCCCAGCAGCAGTGAACACAACAGAGCATTCACACAACAGAAACACACACGGTTTAATGGGACAATTCAAGTTACATGAACAAGATCTTACTCAGGGCTTCAGAGAGGACAGGGAGTACCAGTCGAGATTTATCATGTATTAATATCTCCTTTAAAGTATTTGGTTTTGTCTACTTTTCTAACATATTCAATAAAATATAGGAGCATAAAAACGTGCTCTCATTTACAGTTCGTTTATAAATGTTTTAGGACAAATATCAGATTTTTAGTACCCACATTCATGACACCAAAATCTGATTAGAGTCTTATATCTGGACCTTTAAGATGCTTTAAATAACATGTAAACTGTAAAATTTCGTGTGAGTAATCATTATCATACATATAGTGAAGACCATTTTTTAAGAACAAGAACATTTTAATAGTCATTTAATGGTCTTGTAACACCAAATATCATAATCAGATTTTGAGTGTGCATGTTTCGCAGGTGAATAGTTTGAATATTTTCAGATGGCTTTAACTATGACATAACAATAAGTCATTATTTAACATACATCCTGTGAAGGGAAGATTTTCACTATCCAGGTGTTAAAATTGAGCAAAGTAACAAGAACGTTTGTTGGACTTAGATTAAATGGTACCACAAATCTAAAGTGGGTCTGTGTCCATGGCTTGAGGTTGGTTCATAACAGAAGAGGATCTCCATATTTACATTATGGCTTATGGTGTGTACAGGCGACGTGCTGTCCTCACTCTCTCTACTGTAAGGTTAGAATCAAGAGTTTGACTTTAGAACAGCACACAGTTCATTCATTATAGTTTCATCTAAACTTAAAGAAGCACTATGTAACTTTTCTGTTGAAGGGTCCACCACCTGCTTGTCTCTATGGAGATGTAACTACTGCTTTTTTTAAAAATGTTCCTGACATCCAGATTTTGCCACATACTAGTACTTATGTATTGTATAAGCAGCTCTTGAGATCAAAATAAGTTTGCTATGTACTGTCTGCATTGAATTATTAAGTGTTTTATTGTCAGACAATCAGGAAGTGTACATTAGCATGCTAGTAGTAACTTCATCATCACAGCAAAACGCTCTGGTTTCCGAGAGATATAAAAAATGCTTATAAAGTCGTCGTGGTTAATCATTAAAATGTTCAGAATACATAAATTAAATGAGGAGTAACTTGACCCCTGCAGAGTCAAGTTACAGGGTCAGATCTAATGCACAATAGTTTAACGTAATGCTATACTGCGGAACATTCTACGCAAAGCAAAAGTATCTCCAGAGCAGATGTTGGACCCTCTATCAAAGTAGTTACACAAACTTGCTAATTCATAACAAAAAGCTTGCACAAGTTTAGTGCCCTTTAACTCTTCAAATATGGATGAAAAAAAGGACATCACAAAACCTTAATTTACTCTTACCAAATTGTCACAATATAATCATTTACATTTTAGAATGTAAAAAATCTTGCTTTGGTGAATGTTGCCCATAAAGAAAATCTCAAATTTGTTTTTCAATTATTTTACAGGACTTAAAATTCATCACGAGTTGATATGAACATGTAACGATTTTTTAAAATGTCTCGAAAGACCAAAAACCCACGTTCCAATAAAATAAAGCAGATCCGTTTCTGTAAAAAGACAAAATACACTGAACTGAAAACATTTACACACATACACGCCATGACATCATCAGTCAGCACTGTGACATCATCAACACTGGCCTGTGACATCAACATGCGGTTCATATTTTCTCGATAATGATTGCATCAGCTCTTTTAGTTCTGGACAATACAGAGAAATGTATTTTATATTATTCATATTGTTTTAATTATTCCACTAGAAAGATTTAATATACTCAAAATCTCAGGAATATACATTAAAATTCACAGATTAAAAAAATAATGTTTGAATCAAAGAAACAGGTGGTTGTTTTGGGGGGTCTTTACATGATGCAAAAGTATGAAGAAATGAAGAGTGTAAAAGACAGTGGCTGAGAAAAGCTTCTGTCAATCATCAGAAACCATGGCAACAACTGAACCCCCATTTCCACCAGGGGGTACAAAAGTTACTCAGGAAGTGAAATTTAAAGGGGCACTATGGAACATTTCAGGAGGAGGGTCCGAAACACTGCTTTTCTCCATGGAGATGATGTCGCTTTGGCTGGAATGTTCCACAGAGTAGCATTAAACTCAGCAATCGCCATGGAGACTAGCAGTGGACCTCACCAAAAATCAAGTATTTTTCGATAAGAGTAACACCTATAATTGAAAAAATGCCATATTGCGGAATATTCTAGGCAAAGCTATCACATGCAAACAGGTGATAGACCCAGAAAAGTTACACGATGAGGACCGTTGCCATAGCGATGAACTATTTAAAACAAAATATTATATCTTTTGAATGGTAAAAAGTCATCAAAACGTTGCATGTAACAGAAAACTTTAAAACTTTACTATACAATTTATCTTACCAATAATTGAATTAATACTAACGACAACTATTTTGACAAAGTTCCTAAAATACATATTGTTGCTACCTTGGATTAGCAAAATCTAAAAATTCTGTATACACACGACAAAAAATGTTATCTCCGGTCTGCCCCCTGGTGGAAATGACTTGACGTATTTATGAATCTCAAACAAAGCCCTGATTACATTTAACCACCATTAAAGTCCAGCCCGAACAGCCGAAAGGTCCAACTCACAGCCTAACACGTGGAAGAATGGCACAGTAATTCATGAAATAAATATATAAATAAATAAATAAATAATCATGTTCATAGGTTCCAAACGCCACAAAAGTCCCTTAAATCTTGGAGGATACAAAAACACTGTTGCTGTTGAGAGTTCATGGTTATTTTCTTGTCTCACTTTTATAACAAAGAGAAGAAAATCAAGTTTACACAAGCATGCCTCCGACAGTGACGCACACGAAAAGTACAAATGTATGAAGCCGTACAGAGCACAGAGACAGTTATTTAGCCCTTGGAGTGAAGAGTCCTCGGTCCCGCCTCACACCCGCCCCCCTCCCCCTCTGTCCCCCCTATGCCCCTCCCCTTATCCAGGTGAGCGGCTCATGTGGTCGCCATAGAAACCTCCGGACCAGTGAGAAGTCCCGGGCGTGGAGCCGTGAGTCGTGAGGTGATTCTTCTACATCAGAGAGAACTTATGCAAAGGGTCACACAGCACAATGTTATAAAGATATACACCACTGTACAAAGGCTTCCACAGCGCATGGCAGCAGTTTGTTCAGATCCAAATCAAGCCCCAAAGGCATTTCAACATGTTTTTGCAGAGAATGGGTCATCTTTGTGATAGTCCAAATGGACCGACTAGCTGCTAAATACAAACGAGTATACACAGTTGTACAGGGCTCAGTGAGGGACATTACTCATAGATTCATTTCATAGAAAAGCTTCATTTGAAATACTTTTAGTGAAAGAAAAATTCTGTCGTCTGTCTCAGCGCTCCTGTGAGCTCTGAGGACAGAGGACAGGGATGAACCAAAGACAAATCCAACAAATCAGGTTCCAATACTTAAGTCACAGCGGAGACCAGCAGCCAGAGCCACTGTTTTTTGCTTTTTTAAATGGACATTTCTGTCTTCCCTTTACAAAGAATGGCTCATATTCTGTTTCCGATGTACAGAGTGACAAAGCTTTACGCGTCATAAGGACTAAAGGAGGATCACCACTTTTGTTCAGGGGAGGGGTCTGTGAGCAGCTCTGAGGGACAGCGCCGCACTTTGAGACCCTTTTGTTCACTGCCTACATTTCCCATGATGCCGCGGGCTCACACAGTGACCTCGTTCTTACTGCCAGTCCGCAGCCCCTGCCCCCCTCCTCCCCCTGGGATGAAGTGCAGCTGCTCGATGGTATTCTGCCTCTTGTTGGCGAAGGCCATGCGGCGGGCGTTGGGGTGCCCCCCTGTGCCGCTGTAGGGGTCCCAGTGCGAGGGCGCGCTGGACCCCCGCTCGTGCTCATGGCCCGACGTGGGGTGGGAGTTCATCTTGATCATGTGGTGCCGGTCCAAGGACGGAGTCACACAGATGTTCTGCTGAGACTGGGCCTTCTGATGGTGAGACAAACGCCCCATAGTGGGCACCATCCCCGAACGCTCCGCCCCCATCACCCCCATGGACATGATGCGGTCCTCCAGGCAGTCCGGAGACACCAGGAGCCTCTCATGGGACCTGAGGCACACACACGTGTTAAACATGTCTTTACATGTGTTACATATGGGACACAGTATGTGCTGATGGGCAGTCAACTGAATCTGTGAATGTGTGAAATGGAGTATGTGATTTCTTATGACCTCTACCTTATAGACTTGTGTTCTTGTACACATATTTATGGTAATAGTAGTAGTAGTAGTAGTAGTAGTAGTAGTAGAGTATGAGGTCTGACCTGCGCAGTGTTTGTGAGTTGGAGCTGCGGCTGGTGCTCATCATGGCTTTGTAGTACTGGTGCTGCTGGTTCTTGGAGAGGCGGGACAGCGTGTTGCCCTCCCCCAGAGCGAGCAGCTGGTCCTGGGAGCGCACACGTCGGGGCGGCCGGTCGAAGGTGGAGCTGGTGTACTGGGTCTGTGCAGGAAGGGGGTAGGGGTTTGGGGTGGACGTGGGGATGTGGAGGCGTGGCCTGGAGCCGTGCAGAGGCAGGGTGCCCCGGGAGCCCAGGGTGTAGTCTCCACCCCAGGGCAGGTGGTGCTGTGATGAGTGGAACGAGGGAGGAGCGTTGTTTGAGCGGCGTTTGGACGTGTAGTACCCAGGGTACTCATCAAACTCTTTCTCTGTGACACACACACATAGAGGGGTATTAAAATAACTGGGGAGGGTGTATTAAGTATTAAACTATAATATACATTTCAATTCTTTTTTCATTGTTTATTGCATTGAAAAATGGCTACTTGAAATTTTTGAACTCTGCATGGTATGACCTGGAGTCGGCAAGTAAATACTCAGGGGCAGAGATAGGGGGTAGGTGAAAATGGAAGTTTTTAACCACTTAAATGCAGGACAGTACAAGATTACTCAACCATACATGAATGATCCAGTCGAATTTTAAATAATATTTTGCATCAGAATTCTGGTATATTATTTGTTGTTCATTTGGGTAAAAATGTATTTACAACTATTTCTAACAGCGCATCATTTTAAGTTCAAGTTTCCTTTTTGTGTAAATGCATCCTCATTAAATCTTTGTATGTCAAATTACTTATTCCATTTCACAGTTAACACATTAAAGCACATCAGAGAATGGAGAAAACTAAATACGTGGATATAATTTCTTTCCTCTGTCCGTTTTCAAAGCCTGTTTTGCATCTGAAACTCCATGAGTCAGTGGAGGAGGACTGCCTTAGGGCTGTGTACTGAGCATCACAATAAGGTTCATTAAAGTGGAATGTTTCTGCTGCTCCTGTTTCTCTATAGAGGCCCTTTAAACTTCAAAGCGTTTCCATGGCACCAATTTAAACATGATCTTTAGCGCCACCTCCTGCCTCTCCTGTCACACACTACACTCACACTGTGGTCATTTTTATAGGGGTAAGAACGATTAAAGCTTATACTCATGTTTCACTGTAAGGCATTAAATGTATCTATCAATTTATCTAAGGTTTATTTCATTAGGGATGCTTAAAAATACCTGGAAAGACGTGCATTCTTAGTGTGAGTGGGCTTGCCTTTCCATAGATCTAACCCGTAACTTGGCCTCGTGGCATCACTTGTTCATTTCCATAAAGTTAGAAGTTTGATGCCATATTGTGGAACATTACAGACAAAGTGAAATAAAACATACATCACCATGGAGACAAGCAACTATAAGACCCTCTACCGGAAAAGTTACACAGTACACTAGGGGTGTAACGATATCCAAGTCTCACGATATGATATCGACACGGTATGAACCTCACGGTATGGTATTTATTGCGATATCGTGGGAAAGCTTATGATATGATGGGGAGGCTCACAATTAAGGATGTAACAATATGCAAATCTCTCGGTACAATATTTTCATGATATACATCTCACGGTCCGATATTTATTGTGATATTTGGTCGAGGCAAACAAAACTGTTAATATGCTACTTTTTCCTCTTAAAATGCCTTGACAAAACTTAATCCAAAGAACTAAGACTTAAAAGTGCTTAGAACTGTTATTTCTTCTTGTAGTCTGCACTGAAATGGAGCAAAGGATCATGGTCTATGTAGTTCTCTGTCTTTTTTTTAGCTATTGCTGCACAATAACTCTTAATTTAAGCAAAGAGACTTGTAATTTGATATATTGTGATGGTCCATGATATTACTGTGAGAACTTTGACAATATCATATTATGATATTTCAGTTATTGTTACATCACTATAGTACACCTTTAGGCACAATTGGATCAGAACTGTAATTTGAATGATCACAGATAGCAAAAAACAGCTTAAACCGTTTTTTTTTTTCCTAATTAAAGGTTGTATAATACGCAAAAACTGACTCTTCAGCTTTAAGCCATGTTAGAATGTTGTTTCTTCATCAAAAACATACACAGAGTTGTGTTTTTTTTCATTCACACATGTTTGAGTAACCCTTTATTATTATTATTAGTCTGTTTACATCTCCAAAGCTCAAAATGCTCTGTTCCACCTTGTGATGTCATGAAGCTATAGTTTTCAAGTTAACAGCTACTTTTATCTGTTCAGTAGAGATGGGCAATTCCAGGGCTGAAATCATCCAAATGTTTCTTCTGATGGTATATGGAGTAGGGGTGTGCCAAAATACTGAAATATCGATGTACGTATCATTGTTTAATATGATGCTACAGTATCGATATCGGAGGCTGCTGTAATGATATATCGCCAATAGTATTTTTTGGTATATTTTAATAAATTATTTTGTTGCGCTGCAATTTTGTTGCTTGTTTAGAGGAAGGAAACTCATTTATGTAACACATTTGACATATTCAAGGTTTTGATGAGTAAATTTTAAACTTTGCACAAGACATGGTTTAACAAAGACTAGGGGTGTAACAATAACTGAAATATCGTGATATCATATCATCAAAGTTCTCACAATAATATCGTGGACCATCACAATATATTGAATTACAAGTTTTGTTAACCTCCACAAAATATTGCAATAAATATCATACCGTGAGATGTATATCGTGAAAATATCGTACAGAGAGTTTTGGATATTGTTACATCCCTAATCGTGAGCTTCCCCCACCATCCTGTGAGCTTTCCCACGATATGGTGGGGAGGCTCACGATTATCGTACCGTGAGGTTCATACGTGACGATATCGTATCGTGAGACTTGGATATTGTTACACCCCTAACAAAGACTTTTAGTATCACAGCCATGATTTAGCCATTGTTTTTTTACTGAACTGTATTGAATCGATTTGAAATATATCGTATCGAATCGTATTGAATCGAAAACTCACTGTACGAGATATGTATCGTATCGTGGCCTATGTATCGAATTATGCATAGTATAAGCAACTTTTTAACGATACCCAGCCCTAGTATGGAGATTAAAAACACAATGGAGCACTTTCTGTATTACCACATGACATCACAAGGTGGAACTGAGTGTTTTCTCAGCCTAAATATGCAGGATTTGCGTGTTAAACTTGTGTGAATGAAACAAAACACAAGTCCAGCTCTGTTTTTGATGAGGAAACAAGATTATAACATAGATCCAAAAAGAGCATAATATAAATGTATGCGTGATTACTGAACTAGTTAAAAGTTTATAGTTTTGCATCCTGTTTTTATGGCAACATTTATCTAAAAAAAAAAAAAAGTAGCCTAATTCCTTATCTTCCCACAATTCTCCAGCCCTACATGATGAAGATGTAATGACAAATGAAGAGCCCATGTTATGCTACACCACATGCTATGCACAGTGCCTCTTTAGACATGGGACTAATTAATTCAACACGACTTTATTTCCACTTTTGGCTCCAGCGTAGTGAGCCTGTTGCCATGGAAACAACGCAAGCAACCAGGAAGCTAGTGGGAGCTTTTCCATGTCAATTTCTAATATGCTATGGTGCATATTCAATTCTTTTGCCAATACTCTTTATAACAACAAGAGAACAATCAATCAAATGTAATTAGCTCTGTGCCATATATTCAGTCTCCTACATCTTTACGTGTCCAAGATTGAAACTTCACAACTCTTGCATTTCAATATTTGCACTATCCGTTAACAAAGCATTTTATATAAGCTTTTCTACTTCCTTCTCTGCCCCGCTCTCTCGAAACAAGCTGTATTCCGATATTAAAATGCATTTTTGTTTTTCAATTCCCAACAGCGAGAAAACCATAGCACAGAGTCAAACCGCATTGACCTATGACGTAACCGCTGCACTCCTCCTCCTCCTCCTCTGCACTGTATCCTGTCTGTTTTTTGACTAAATTGGAATAATAATTACATCGTGGTACATCAGTGCTTGCTTGGCTTTCTCCTCATTAGCCTTTTCCCATATGCGTGCTTATATTTGGTCTACGCAGGGTACGTGGAGGTTCAGACAAAGGGAGGGGGGGCTGTGGCGGTTTGTTCCCCGACTGAGAGTGCTCAATCCCTGCAGACAAACCAGGACCAGTGCCCCTCCCCCCATCGCAGCCTCCTTCACTTCATTGCCTTCTCCTCTCCGCTCTCCCTCTGCATCTTATCAGTTCAAATATCTATTTTTTGTCCCTGTATCCTCGGTTACCCCGGCTGTTGCTCCGGATGGACAGTTGCATTGTGGTTGTCAGTCCTGTCACGTCCCCTGCTCCCTGTTTTATTAATGGGCTGCGCAAGAGCCGCTGCCGAGAGGAGTTAACACGCTGCGTATTTGGAAGGCTTTGTAAAAACAGGTACAGCGCCAACCAGACTGGCCACAGCCTCACTATAGGAACAATATAAGGAACAATAGATAAAACGTAGAGTTTAGCAACAGAAATACGAAAAAGCAAAGCAAAAAAAAAAACCAAAAAAAAACCACTTTTCAGCTAAGCTTCAGCTTTCAAATTACACTATGAACTGGTTCTATATATTTAGGTAAGACAAGACAAAGCTTAAGTATGAGTCTCTCTCTCACACACAGCTTCTTTCCATCCATCTGTCTTCCAGTTTGTTTTCTCAAACTAAAAATCCACTGATGAACTCACTCATGTCATCAGGTGTTTTTAATAATCACTTCTATTTCATCCCTACTGACCACCAGAGGGCGGTGCTTAAAGCACTCAATGACCCTTTGTACACATGCTTTAAACGCCACCCTCTGGTGCCAGTCCAAGATTCATAGAACTGTAGTTACACACATAACTCTTATTTTCTCTTAATCACTGGGTTATCTGATTATGTAGTTATCAGATTTTTTCCTGGCCATGTAAGTGTACCCAGTGAACCTGCTACAGCACCACCTTACCTCCCCTCACACAGACTGTTCAGTGACTCATTTTGTCAGTGATGTGCAGATAAAACTCATTTAAAGCTCTCATTGGTGTGTTGAAGCCTTTAAGCTGTTATGTGCAGAGCTCTGTCATGTGTGTCCCTCTATGTGCGTCAGATGATTTTGTGAGACGTGTGTTTACTTTTATTCTAACATGTTTCAGACATCCCATGATTCATAAGCCTATAGGATTGTGTGACATCATAGTGTCTGGGTTACACTGACACACAGAGCAGAAATATGGACTTTATCTGCCTGTCGTGATCAATCTAAGACTGTTTCACTGTATATAATATAATAATAGAAGTAGGTGTGCCTATTTTTCAAATAAAATAAAATAAACCCAGAACTATTATAATAAAAATGATAGCTTACATTTGAAAATCCTCTCTAGAGGTAAAGCAGAATACACTAATTGCTTTTGTGGAGTAATAAATTGGAAAACGGCACTGTACAAGGCCATGGGGCAGGTTCAGATTTACCAATTATAGTGAATGAGGCTAGAGTTTTTGGAGTAATCATCACGTACCCCCATAGTTAATTAGCAGTTAATACAGAAATGTCAAGAGACCACAAACTCCTGGGACATTTAAATGATCAAACCTGACCTTATTTCACCATTAACTAAACTCATTAAACTCTCGTCTGCCCCAGGCCCATCCTCCAGGACTCACCCAGCCTCTTGAGGGAGCTGTAGCGGCTGATCTCGGGCTTCATGGCGGCCTCGTACGATGGGGGGAGTTGGGCCAGGTTGTGGAAGGAGTGAGAGAAGGAGGGGTGACCGCTGTTGTGTCGCATACTTCCTGTTCCCATGATGCCGCTGGGGCCCGGACCCTTTATGCTGCCCGATAACATTCCCGGAACGGAGGGGAGCTGGGACGAGTTGTTCATCCGCGGGCCACGCTCTAAAATTAGGAAGTAAACAGTTAGAAGCCAAGAAGTAGACAGGAAGTAACTCTCAGCGCCATGGAGATTGTCTATAAATATAAATCAATCTTTTGGAATTTATCAGGGAGTTTTGTAAATGTGTAAAAGATCAGCCACATTCAAAAACAGAAAAATACAGAGACAGCATCAGGCTAACATACAGGGGGATCACAAGAAGCAGGAATATGGTGAAAAGATGAGTATTTCAGATGTTCAATTATAAGTCAAAGTATAAATTTATTTGTGATGGATGACTGACCTTGGGCATTCATCTCTTTAAAAACCTCAAAAAGTTTTATTAATGTCTCAATGTCAAAGTATTGATTCATATGGTAATTAGAAATGTACTTCTGGTTTAGTCCGAGTTTTTTTTAGGCGAGGTTTAGTCCTGGTTCAGTAATAATGAGATGCAGCTTGGGAGCCATTTTAATGACTTGAATTGACTTTAAGAATTTAATATTTTGAATAGTTTATTTCTCTGGCAACTAGGGATGGGCATTCGATTAAATTTTATCAATCAATCATTGGGAGAATTAACAATCGATTTTCGATTAATCATTAACGCTTTTATATAATAAGTATCATCATTATTACTTTTATACTTTTATATTATTACTATAAACTCAACTTTACAACATATAAACCATAACCACTATAGAGCCACATCAGCCCGTTTGACATTATAATGTGTTTAATGCAGTTTTGCGCACGTCTTACAGAAACGAAACTTAAAACTAAGCAAAGGGGGAAAAAAAAAAAAACGCTCTTGTGCACTGATGTGGTTCAGCTTCTGTCGGACTAAAGGACACGACTCAGACTCTTTATGTTGCAGTAACCAGGATACTGCGTTTACATGCACCATGACGAAACCAGGACACAGATGTGCATGTAAACGCACTCATGGAGGGATATAGTGATCTCCAAGGAGGTGCCAAAGCCAAATCGTGGGACTGAGGCCGCAACTCCAGTGTTTGCGTTTGTCGATTAAAAATGAACGTAATCGACGAAATTCTTAAGGATCAATTATCGATTAGTCGACTAATCATGCCCATCCCTAATGGCAATAGTTTAACATCATTTGAAACCCAAAGATGATGAAGATCTGAGTGTAAAAGTTTCATAGAAGAAGTGTTTTTCCTTCTTAATTGAACTCCTAAAATATCCGTGACCCGTGCACCATCTTCCTGCTTGTGGAGATGCCCCCGTACACATGACACTGAGCCAAAGCACATCGATCCGTTCACACAGGATGCTGTCCTTATATAAGACATAGCAGCAGAGTGGGGGAGGGGCAGTGCTTTGCAACATGTAAACGCACTATTAGTTACATCATACATTTACATTGAAACAGCACAGTGAAACTCCTGAAAGAGCGGACACACAGCACTTCGGCCTCACATGGAGCTGCACCCAAGGGAGTCAGAGCTGCACCCGAGGGAGACATGTGGAGGCCTCAAGCAGAGCTCAGAACCATGCTGCCAAGGCGACAGGGGTCTCAGGCCAAGTACAACACACACGAACAGTCTGAGCTTAAATACTGTATGTATTACAATATTATAAAAAACTGTACTTTGTCTATTTGGGAATCATAGTAATATCTGTCTTTGTACTAGTAGTAACGGCAGTGTATGTAGTATAGAGTCCTCGTGTTTGAATTTATAATAGTAGTACAGTAAGTTTTGAATGCAGAAGTTTAGTTTTCCTTGAGTAATTATCTAAATATTTTATACTTAATCTACTGTATATGATAATAAATTACTTTTACTTAAACAAAATGACTGAGTCTCCATTAAAGGGCACATATTACTCTATTTTCTGATCTCTGTTATAATGTTGTTTCCTCATCACAAACAGACTTCGAGTTGTGTTTTGTTTCATTCACACAGGTTTAACTCACAAACCCCGCATATTTAGGCTGAGTTCTTCTCTCAAACCGAAAACATTTGCTCCACCTTGTGATGTCATGCACATGTCACACAGGAACTACTCCACTGTGTTTTTAAACTCCATACACCTTCAATCATTGGGATGATTTCAGCCCTGGAATTGCCAATCTCTACTGAAAATATCACTTCAAGACATCACAAGGTGGAACAGAGCATTTTGAGCTTTGGAGATGTAGACAGACTAATTATAAATGGTTATTTCCAGCTAAAGCTGTGCAGTTAATTGAATTTTGATTGCAATTTTAATTTGTGTGTCAAATGATCTCTAAAATCATATAATTGAGTTAAAACAATTTAAAGCTTAACAAAGTTTATTTTGGGATATTTTCTTAATGTAAATAAGTATATTTATCTTATTTTTTTTTTTTAAATATAGAGATTGTAGAGCAGCTGGATATATAGTTTATTTTGGATACGTTTATGTTTTTTTCTATTCCTTATTTCATGTTCAAAGTATGTTTTATTCATTTTATGTTTTATAAGTTACAAAATTGTTCTGAGGTTCATATTTTTAGCTTATATTTATTTTCAGTTTGAAAGTTTTGCGTAAATGATCAATAACAGTAGTTCTTTTGAGAGAGAAATGCTGAATAAATGCATCGTGTAAGTAAAAAATTGTCGTTTGAATAATCGTCCTTTCAATGCTAACCAAAATAATCGTGATAATATTATAATATATCGAGCAGCCCTAATTCCAGGTATGTTTTTGATGAAGGAACAGCATTATAAAATGGCTTAAAGCTCACACAAGTCCATTTTGTGCAATATAGGACTTACTACTACTAATACTACTAATAACTACTTATATATTAACAGAGCTCCCACTGAAGAGCCATTTAACCACAGTGTCTCACAGCTGAACCCTGTGCTGCTTCAGGACACGATGAGACCTTAAACTGTCCTTTGGCTGTTGGTCTCACACAGAATCGATGTGGTGCGCTCAGGTGCCGATGGATATGAGGGCTTTGGTTTAAAGAACACACATGTACCGGGCATCGACCATTGTTAGTAATGGCCCCTAATGTCCAGTAATGTCTTTGTTAAGCGTCACCCAGGGAGCACAGTGCACCTCGCGCAAAAGCAACGCTACAGATACACAGGACACAGTAATGCTGGCTCCAGGCCCGTACACATACAGGGACGTGGGGTTTATGGGTCTGTCGTTTTTGGACACGCTCGCTCCTGCTCGCTCTCTCCCTCTCACTCTCCTTCTCCTCTCTTTCTCTCCCCCACCACAGGAGCTGCCATATTATTTTAACATCTACCTCACTGAGTCTTAGGCACTCACAATAGGCCAATCAAACTGTGCCTCTAAAGCCTGGTACGTTTGTCCAGTACCCAGGCACGGAATGCTTTGGCACAGTTGGAGAAGGTGGGTCAAAACAGGGCACAGATATTCCTGTACGCTCCCATGTATGACTTCTATTCGCAAGCCCTAGCAGATGTTTTGAAGCCTCTTGCCTGACACTTGTGCAGGTCCGAGTGTGGTCCACAGAACCCGAGCCCCTTCACAATGTTGTCACGATACCAAAACCAGCGTTGCTTTTGTGCGCGGTGCAGAGCGTGCCTATAAGGACAGTGGGCTTTAGCTTAAGCCGGAGCTGCAGTACCGCATGGGGGCAGCAGTGAGCACACACAGGACAGAGGACAGGGCGCTCTGAAGCCGTGCAGCGGGACAGAACACAGCGCCCCCTAGAGACATACATTTAAATAAACATGTGCTTAGACTCAAGAGTGCGCACAGAGCAGAGTGAGGGACAGGCCAGAGAACACACAGACATGGAGACTCTCTGATTCTCCTGTGAGACTGACACACACAGAGATGTACACGGGCCTCAAAGAACCAGGCACCTTATAATAATGTTGTAAACTGTGATAAAACACAACAACAACATTAAAACTAACGCTACTAAACAGATGATAAAGCAGCATGTCTGAAAGTCTCTTCATGATTTGCTTTGTTGGAGAGTTTGTGTGTTTTCCTCCCTGATCAAGAATCCATGGTCCAAATTCCACCAGCCTTAGTAGGTTTTACTCTAGTCCATTCTCCAGAACTATATCCATGAATTGTGTTTTGTGATTCCATTTCTGTGCTGGTTTAAGGGCTCTCACTGTTAGCTCAGTCCTTACCATCCAGCTTCCATCATCAAAGGTATAATACTCCCTACAGCAGAAGCATAGTCAAACTGGACTGTAGTAGACTTGAATGGACAACAGTATCATAATGTGTTGAGGGTTCATGTCTCCAGGTGTTGGGTTGTGTTCTGATGGCAAAAGGAGAAATTCAATTTGTCAACTGGACAAAAGTTTATTTTGGTTGACTATAATTAAATAGCCAGTTTCACAGCTCATCCAAGCTGCTTCTTCAGTTCTGGTCAAAATGCTGGTGGACACTGCTTTATGCGTGCCATGAAGGGAGGAGCGAACTAAAATTAAACTTACACACCTACTTGTTTAGTTTCTGTTAATTACACTGTAAACAAGTAGGTGTGTTTGTTTAATCAGTGTAGTCAATTATTAACCTGATTCATCGGTTGGTTTCCATGAAGTGAAATGGGCTAGTCTGACCTTTTACCATTAGGATTCATTTGCTCAACGGTAGGCTGGTACTTTTTTTAGTTAACCAATCGTTGCTATTTGGTTGTGATGTATGTAACAGCAAACAAAGCAGAGTGAAAATCCTCTGTCTTGGGAATCGTTGCCAACACAGAATGTATGTCTTCATCTACATCCATCTTTGTTTGCTTTGTTTACTGTTGTGCTGTACCACAAAAGGGACCCAGACAGGCGCTTGAGTTTGACGTCATGGCTTCACAGCACTTTGCTGATTGGCCGGTGCACTATTTACAACTTCCAGGGTTTTGCAAACCGTTTAGTGTATTCTGATTCCTGACCTAGTCGCTGGAGAGAAATGAAATTGAGCGGAGGCACTAGGTGGCGACAGCCTGGCTAGTTAATTATAGTCAACCAAAATAAACTTTTGTCCAATTGACACATTGAATTTCTCCTTATGCCATGGATTCTACATGGATGACTGAGGGATTTTACACACTTCTGTACTGATGTCCATTAAACTTCTCCTGTATTAGAACTCCAGTATTGTGCCTCTTCTCTTTAAATCTCTGCCTACTACAATTTATTAAAAGACTGCACAAACCAATCAGTGCCAGTACTGTCTTTAACATGTACTTGATCTGGTTATAAACCGACAGAGCTGGTACTTAAAACATACAAGGTACAAGTAAAGGTGGGCTAATGGAAACTGTCAAATGGGGGTAGTAGAGTAGTAGAGTTTAACAATTGCGACAATAAAGTGGATATTATCATAAGCTGACTGGTTCTTTGCTGGTCTTAGAATAACACATCAAACTTTTTTTCTTTTCCTGAGCAGTCAGTGACACAGGCGAATGCAGATGTCCGTGAGTGGACATTGGTCCGGCCCTGTCTGAACCGTGCCTCGGGCGTGAGGCTTACCGATGGTGGCTGTGTGTTTGGGGCTGGAGGACGCCCCCTGCTGGTTAAAAGGGTGAGGCAAAGTCCCAGCTGCGAAGAGAGCAGAGCCGACAAACTGAAGCACAGCACTCCAGAGACAGAGCAAGAGTCCAGAGAAGCTTTGTGCTTGAGAAACACAGAAGCGACAGAACAGAGAGAGGACAGAGAGACACAGTGGGCCCTCCAGGTATGAAATCTATCAGTATAATACAATTGTTTAAGTTTGTCTGTTGTCTTGTATAGGTTTGATTATATAATGAGCTTTTTTGTGATCTCACTTTTAAGAAGATTAAGATATCAAATGCAATCATAAAGTAGAAAAACAACTATTATGACTTTAGGAAATGAATGCATACGTATCTAGTTCATGTCCTGGAGAGACCACCATAAGAGAAGAGTAGACAGAGGGAGCAAAAGTAGAAGAAATCTGCAAATCCCGTATATTAGACTGTTACTATGTTATTAGTAAAATGTTAAAATGCTCAAAACTGCAGCTTTGTAGATTAAAGGAGAACAATAAATGACCAGGACAAAAATCTTATACTGCAGTAATAGTGTATACTTAAAATTCCAATGTATAACTTTTCTACAAGAGAGCATGCCACCTGCTTGTCGCCATGGAGATGTTATGTCTTAGCCTGGAATACTTCACAATTGAGCTTTATATTATCTATTTCCATTGAGACATGCAGGTGGCACGGTAAAAAATAATTAGTTTTGAACAATAAAAGCATTTGTAATTAAACTGATGTTAGATAAATGCGTTCATGCCATATTACAGAACATTCAAGCAGGTACTCTACCCTCTCAGAGAAAAGTTTCGTAGGGCACATTTAGGAATAAAACACAAGAAAGTTTTAGATATGCTGTGATAATACAAACTAATACATGACTTAACTGTAAGGAAAGAAGCATAAGCCAAGTAAGAAAGACTGCATTATACTGTCCTGTCATTTAAAAACATTATGTGGGGGCCTAAATAAAGACACAGTACCCAGAGACATGGACGATAATTAGATCCAGTGTAAGTGCTGCTTAATTTGAAAACATAGCCCGCTGAGATTCTCCTGTCTTATCTGGCAACGCTTACCCTGGCAGCAGACCTGGCGCCCGAGGTGGGATGTGTTTGTTGTGAGTGCGAGGCTGAGAGCTAAACTGTACAAGGCGACAATTACCAGCGCTCCTCTGGGACACACAGGGAGCCAGACACCAGCGGTCACTTAAAGGGCCCATATTACGCTATGTTATAATGTGGTTTTCTCCTCACAAACACACCTGGAGTTGTGTTTTGTTTCACTCGTACACGTTGAACAGACAAATCCTGCGTATTTAGGATGAGTTCAAATAGAAAACACTCTGTTCCGCCTTGTGATGTCATATGGTAATACAGGAAGAGCTTCACTGTGTTTTTAAATTCCATACACCTTCACTAGAATCATTTGGATAATGTCAGACCTGGAATTTCCACTACTACTGCTTCATGACATCACAAGGTGGAACAGCGCATTTTGAGATTTGGAGATGTAACCTGACTAATAAAAGGAATGTAACTGAATGAATGTAACAAAACTTAACTCCAGGTATGTTTTTGAGGAGGCAACAACATTCTAAAGCCTTTTTTACACTGAAACGTATCCGCGTATCACTGTATCGGAAACAAGCTGTGTCCACACACGTCATTTCTGTGTCTGAAATCCTTCCTTATCCACACAACTTTGAGCATATTTGTTTACATTTTACAGAAACAAAACTTAAAACTGCATGGCTAAATTGCATAAACGAAGCACTCAAAAAACAGCTCGCTATTATGGGCTGATGTGGTTCAGCTTCTGTCGGACACGACTCAGTGGATTATATGTGTTCTTTCTGTGACAGAGGGGTTGTTCTGCTGATGGTGAGTCTGTTCTGTGCTTCTGTCACGTGTTGGAGATGGTTCATGTGAAACTTTTCAGAGATTATACGACTGCAGGTCATACGCACAGACCATATATATAAATATATGCTAGCCTCTTAGCATTTTGGCGGTGAATTAGCTACTTTGCGGTGCATAGACCTGCATCAGCGTATCAGCGTATCAGCGTTTTCAGGCGTCCACACAGTGCCAAATCAGATCCGTACTCAGTTCGTGGGAGGTGGTGGCACCAGATCGTTCTGTCTCTGGTGCCGTTTTCAATTGGATTAGTGTGGACGATCACTGCATCCACAACGAAAACAACTTGAATACGTATTAGTGTGGATGGGACCCAACATGACTAAAAGCTCACAAGAGTCAATTTTAAACAATACTAACTGTTACATACTAAGATCATTATTCTATACTTTATAATTACTGCAATATTGACCAAAACAATTTAAAGGTACACTGTGTAACTTTTCTTGTGGGGGGGTCCATCACTGCATCTCACCATGGAGATGTTAATGCTTTGCCTGGAATGTTCCACCATATAGCATTAACATAAGATATTACTTTATTAATCCTGAAGTAAATTCTTGTGCCATTAAAAGACAAAATAACATGGTAAAAAATCTATAGAAAGTTCTACTGCATATAAATTGTTACATTATCTATTAAACAAATCTATCTCCATTGAGACAAGCTGTTGGCAGGTAAAGTTACAGGTCAGATCTGGGAAAAGGCGACCCCACTCACAGTAAGAATGCATGTTTTTTCAGGTATTTTTCGGCAATAAAAAACTATTAATAGAATGGGAGATAAATCATTAATGCCATACTGTGGAATATTCCAGGCAAAGCAATAACCTCTCCACGGAG
Organism: Boleophthalmus pectinirostris; assembly: GCF_026225935.1. Lineage (NCBI taxonomy): Eukaryota > Metazoa > Chordata > Actinopteri > Gobiiformes > Gobiidae > Boleophthalmus > Boleophthalmus pectinirostris. The sequence continues at coordinate 7,581,605 of NW_026571175.1, forward strand.
ACAAGCAGGTAGCGGTTCCCTCCACCAGAAAAGTTACACAGTGCACCTTTACTAATAGATATGACTTGACTGACTTCCTATTCAGAACCGCTTCTACATTTCCATATTTATTTTTTTTATTATTTTTTTTGTTTTTGTGTGTAAAACTCTTACAAAGCCCTTCATGTGTTAATAGCTTCCTCTTGACTGTGGTGTCAAGTTCAACATTTGACTGACATGTTGTGACTAACCCAGACACACAGATACTCTGAGGGCCTATTCAAACTAGTTGTTCAGCGCTTCAATTAACAACTAAAAATGTATTACTGAAAAAATATTAAATACAAATAAGAACAGAATATTTAAGGTTGTGTGTGTCTGCTCTGGTTAATAATGTATGTAAAGTAATGTATGTATGTATGTTATGTTAATTTTCAAATATTTTGTAGTTCTTTTTATGTCGATGCCAAAAAAATAATAGCATGAGCAATAAATAAATGAATGAATAATTGTGATTAATACACGTGGAGATTCCTATTATTGTTATTTATTCATGTATTTATTTACTTTGCTCTCAGACACCTGAATTTAATCAATATTACATTTTATTATAAGTGTTAAAAGCGATATTTTTTTAAATATATTGACAACTTCTGTATAAAGAACTGATCATTTGGAAACATTTAAAGGGCCTGTATCCATTTCCCCCCATGAATCTGAGCTCAGTTTGTTTTCCCTCAGTACAGAAAGCATTTTACTGTCTGATAATCAGGAAGTACGTTAGCATGCTAGTTGCTGTTAGCGTTAGTGTCACAGCAAAACTCCAAACTGGTCTCTGAAAGCTGTGAAAAGCGCTTATAAACTTATCGTGGTGAATAATAAGGATGCTCTAAATGCATAAGGTACATGACGAATAACTTTGGACCACTGCAAACTGTCCAAAAAGAACAACTTCTATTTTTCACATTTTTAAGACCATAAAAATCAGGTAGAGATAAGAATTGCAAAAGTAATATGTATGACATAAACCTCAGGAAGAGAAGCTGATGTTCTATGATTCAGTTGCTGATTAGAACTTCAAACTTAGCCGTCCAATTGAATAAAAAAGCAGTATTAAAATAAAAAAGGTTGAAGTAAATGCGTGTTGTCATGAAACGGTGTGAGTGTGACTTACTGCGGTTGTCCTTGCTCTGTAGCACGGGGGTGTAGATGTTCTTGGAGGTGCGTCCGTCTGAAGCAGTACTGCCCAGGATGGTGGTGTTGTTCCTCTCTCCCTGCTGCACCGGGCTCGACTGGTGACGCAAGATGTCCACCAGGGACCTGCAATAGAGAGACACAACACACCAATCAATGATCAGTTTTATGATATCAAAAAGAGGGCAGGGACCAACGGGCTCTGTGCACTACTTCCTGTCCAATTTAATCTCTCTGAGGTTCTTGTCGAGTTGGGCTAAAATGGAAAGAGAGATGTTTTTCTCAAGTGCTAATGTTGAGGCCTTATATATATCTGATAGGGTGACCATATTTCCGTTTGTTAAAACCTGCACACCTTACCGGGGTCGGGTGTGGGGCCTCGATATTGAGCTACTCTCACCTCGCAACCTGTGCCCATGGCCTCCCACTTGTCTTGATCAGGACGGAAAACGGAGAATTTCTTGTTCAAGTCATTGTTAAATGCGCATTTGTGCTTCGACATGTTGCGGGCTGACCGACTGACCTGAGAGCACAGAGAGCTACGAGAGCTGCTCAATTTAATGGCCCCAATGAAAGATAATGAAAACCCAGTCAATTCCATCACTTAAAAAAAAAAAACCCGCACGCCCAGGACAGGACTCAAAAAACTGACATGTCCAGGGAAAAATGGACGTTTAGTCACCCTAATATATGACAAAAACATGATAAATTTAAGCATTCTACATATAAAAATAACTGAGGAGTCTTTATTTTAATGAATAATTTAATTTCATGAATTTCAATTTTAATAGATTGTTTGTTTTATGTTTTAGGATTTTAATAAAAGTGACCTTCGCTTTGAGACACAGTTGGATTGCTGGTGTGCTGCTATGTACAGAATTTATTTATTTCTAGTTATGTTTCGCATGTCTAGCCGCAAACACAAAATGTTTTGCATTCAACCCAGAGCTCTTTAGAACTTCATGGGCAATTCTTGTTTTTTGAAAGAAGAGTCTAAGAATATCATTTCACTACGCAAAAAGGGCCCATATTGTGCTATTTTCTGATCTGTTATAATGTTGTTTCCTGTAGTTGTTTTGTTATGTTTAACACGTAAATCCTGAATATTTGTTCTTCTCTCAGACAGAAAACACTGTCCCACCTTGTGATGTCATGTGATAATACAGGCAGTGCTCCACTGTGTTTTCAAAGTCCATACACCTTCACTAAGATCATTTAGAATATCTACTGAAAAGACGTTAAAAGGAGCTGTTAACATGAAAACTACAGCTTCATGACATCACAAGGTGGAACAGAGCATTTAACCATTGGAGACAAGCACAGACTAATAAGGGTTATTCAAATGTGTGAATGAAACAAAACACAACTCCAGGTATATTTTTAGTGAGGATAACATGGCTTAAAGCTCACAAGAGTCCATTTTGCGTACTATAAGACCTTTTCAATTTCTGCCAGTTTTTGTTTCATGAGGCTAGATCCAGAATTTTCCATAGAAGAAATGTGCATTTTGACTATAACAAAATCTCACTCATTTTTAAAGCAGTTTGAGCAGTTTAAAAGACAAAGTGAGTCCAGTCCATATACATGTGTTCAGTCTGACCTGGGCATGTTGATGTCCCTGTTTCTGGGTCTTCGAGCGACTTTACTGAAGGCGATCCTCACTCCCACGGCCACCACCAGCGTGAACGAGATCACTCCTCCAATCACATACGCCGTGCTGTTCATGAGAATATATGAGAAGGTTTTAGTACTGCATACTATATTACTGCCATTATACTACTCAGGTAAACACCATCAACAGAATTACTACTACTACTGTACTACAACCCAACCTTCACCTTCACAGGGAGGCCTTGCCCACTTTGTCTATTGTTAGGTAAACACATGTCAGGGCTTGTGAACTAAAATTGTGAGTGTGCATTCTCAGGAAACCAGAACAGATCGTTTACACTCACACTAGACTATTGTACCACACTTTGGAAGCTTTCTGTGCTTGGGTGGGTTCAACTCGTCTAGTATGTGTGCACCCTAATACACACCTGAACGATATGTGATGGAATAAAGGTACAATTTGTATGTTAAGTAACAAGGAAAAGTACAGTACTTGATCAACACTATCCCGTCTGTGACTGTTCTTGTCCTGTACCTGGAGCTCTGCTGCTGGAGCGTCTCAAAGTCTGGGTCGGGATTCTGACCCGCGGCCTGCGTAGCTGCACCTTGCTGTTCGATCCACACGGGGGAGTTGTAGTTGTTACAGGAGTCCTGGTCGAGTCGGTCCCTCTGGTGCTCACAGCAGAAGCGGTAGTGACATGTGCCACAGCAGTAAATGTAACTGCCCCGAGAGCAATTAAAGGTGCTGTCAAAGTGCCCCATCACATCAAAGTAACCCCTGAGGAAGAAATGGTGAAAGAATGTCATAATGTAATACATGTGCTTCAAGTTAATTCAAGGGTTTCAGATAACATCAAAAAGTTCAAAAGAGTAAAGATGCCAATTTGTTAGTTGTGGTGTTGTGATTGTAGTGTGGCTTAGTGGTTTAAGGCGTTGCTGTATGTGGCTGTTACTACCTCAGTGTCGTGGGTTTGCTTCCTGGTCTTAAATGTTTGCTGAATGTCTTTACCATCTCTCTCTCCCCATCTCACACTACACCTGTCCTAGCCAGTAAAGCCTTTGGGACAGAAAATCTTTCCGGTTTCTGTAATGATTCTTTATTGCCTACTTACCAGAAATTTAAGTTCATTATAGACACACTAAAACGATACCCAAACTAGATACTCAGGCATTGATACTGACACATAATGCAAGCAGGACAAGGTTGAACTTTTCCTGAATAGTTATAAAATGGTCAGAACTAATATATAAGTCCACATGGTCATACAAAATAAACAAAACAACTGTTACCCTGAAATCTTAAAATGACAGCAATAGTTTCTTTTATTATTACATATCAGTCAGTCCTTTGAAAAGGGTGCTTGATGAGAGGTACACTTCTTATTTGTAACATTTTCTGACTGAGATCCAGTTTAAGTTTCATAAAAACAAAAGCCCCAGGTCATTCCTATTGGTTTGCTGTACTGAAGATTGGCAGCAGTTCAATGGTCTAGTAACGCACCTTCACATTTTTGCATGTTAAAATGCATTTAAAATGTGTTGATGAAAACTAAAGTGCTTCTAGCCCAGTGCATCTGTCTGTGTGAGGACGCATATGTACATGAGAGCGTGCGATTGGCTGCAGTTTGATCAGAGTATTGTTTCCATGAGAACGAGGGGCTCTTGTAGTCCAAGTGCTGACACCGACACAAACATCCCGAGACCAAGAGCGTTACTAAGCAACAGCCAGACGCCTCTCACCAAACAGCCAGTATCTCAGTGAGATCTCAGTATGCAGCGCTCCCAGCAAACTCAGAACCATCAGAGCCATCAGAGCCATCAACGCTATGGTGAGGCGAGAGGGACAGGAACTGCGCTGTATTATGCACTTGTTTCATTTCGAACGGGACTCCTGTCCTCATTTTGGTTGTTACAATTTAGAAGTATTTAGAAGACGTAACAAGTTCAAGATTATCTATATATAGATGCTTTGATCACAGAATTTACTGCATTGGTATTATTTAAGTCATTTTCTAACAGCAGAACATAACAGTAACATTTGTATGGAAACAGGTTAAAGTATTACAGGATTTCAACAAATACTAAACTCCTGCAGATTATTAGCTGAAGACAGTGCAAAGTGGTTTGAATAAGGTGAACAAGTATGGGTATTGTATAGCGAAAAATTATAATAACTAGAAAAGCAGTCAGAGAGCGCAGACCTCCGCCAAGGACTACCCCCATTTTTTATATAAATTGCGATAAAATCAGTCTTCTGGATCAGATCCGGATCAGCCTTTGGAATATGAAAGAGGATCCCATTGTCCATCCCTGAGTCAAATTTCATGGGGTTTGGTCAATAATTAACCCAGATATTGAGAAACAAAATTTTTGGCCCCATTTACCACAATGTTAACTAAAATGTCAAAGTGATCCAGAATCCAGGATTTCTTCCGGATCAACCCCAAAATGAAATCAGTTCTTCCTTTTCACATTTCCAACAAATCCTGAAAATTTCATCAAAATCGGTCCATAACTTTTTGAGTTATGTTGCTAACAGACAAACAAACAAACAAACAAACAAACAGACAAACGCCGGCAAAAACATAACCTCCTTGGCGGAGGTAACAATGGATTCAGTGTATATAAGTACTGCATTTGAAATTTGTTTTTAAATAATATTGTCATGGTAAATGGTCACATTTTTATATTTAGTGCCTTTCCACCTTCAAGGCACTCAAAGCTCTTTACATCAAGGAACCCATCACCCACACACACATTCATACACCAGTGTACACAGACACTTGGAGCGAGGTGGGTGAAGTGTCTTGCCCAAGGACACCACGACATAATTCAAGTGTAGGAGCAGGAATCGCCAAGCCAACCTGTGGGCCTGTGGATCTGTGGACCAATGATGTTAATGTAGAGAGCAGGATTTGAACCATCGACATTCGGATCAGTGGACAAATGCTCTACCAACTGTTCATAGTTTACATTTGTGATTTACTACTATTAAAATTGTGGTTTTACAATATATCTATGGAACCTTTAACCTCATGAAAGAGAATGAGATCTACATAAAACATACAAAAGAGTCTATTTCCTGATAATAATACTGTAAAAGATATGGTTATGCGTGCTCTTACCTGCACATATCCACATCCACCAGCTGTCTTGGGGGCGGGGCGACTTGAGCGGCCCCTAGTGGCGGCTTGAGGGCGTCGGCAGCAGTCATGTTCCTGGGGAGCATGGTCTGTGGGAGGGGCTTCGGAGGCAGCTCGGCCATGACCGGCTCGTCTCCGTCCTCCACCTCGGCCTTTTTAGGAGCGACCTTTGGCCCGGCGGGTGGGGGGAGGAGGGGGGGCTTTTGACCAGTGAGCAGGAACAGCGTGGAGCTCAGTTTAGGGTTCGAGGCCTGAAAATGACCAAGATGACAAAGACAATAATGAAGAAAATAAGGTTTCAGATGTTATTGGATTATTGTCATTGGTTTTACTGCCCAAAAATGCCTCAAAAAACATGCATCTCCATAGATCTGCAGATCATATATAATGTGGAAACATTCAGGAAAAGCTATAACATCTCCATGGAAACAAGAAAGAGGACAAGAAAAGTTACATAGTGCACCTTTAAATATGATAGATCCATCAAAATCATGGCATTTATTAGCCTCATTCATCAGCTGGTTTCACTTCGTGGAAACCGTCTGACCTTGCAGCATTAGGATTCATTTGCTTGGTGGTAGGCGGTACTTTCTTAACTCAATCAATAACTGCTATTTGGTCGTGATGTATGTAATGCACTGCTAACGGGGATAACTTTCCCAAATCTCGTAGGAAGAAAGGAAGAAGAGCAATAACGTCTTTCCCCTTGATAAAATTCAGCAAATAACAACTTTGTTTACTGTCATGCTGTACCACAAAAAGGGACCCAGTCATGGCTTCACACCTCTTTGCTGATTGGCCAGTGCACGGTCTACAAATACGGGGTTCTTGCAAACTGTATCTCGTGTATTCTGATTCCAGACCTAGTCGCTGGGGAGAAATGAAATTTGAGCGGAGGCACTAGGTGGCAACAGCCTGGTTAGGCATTTATTCGTTTTGACTCCAAACAGTTCTATATTCAGAAATAGAAGTTTGTTTTTCAGATCTCATTCTCAATTGTGATATTGACATTTTTTGCCCAGGGCTCATAATCTTCTTTAAAGGTGCATTGTGTAATTTTTTTTGGTGGAGGGTCCATCAAATGTTTTCTCCGTAGAGATGTTATTGCTTTGTCTGGAATGTTCCACAGTATGGTATTAAACCTTTCTGTCTTCATGGAAACCAAACCAGAACAAGTTATAGCTCAGATCTGTGGACAGGCAACCCCACTCGCAGTCAGAATAGGTATTTTTGAGCTATGAAACCATTTATAACTGGATAAATGTAAGTAGAGCTGTTTAATGTCATACTGTGGAACATTTCAGGCAGAGCAATGACATATCCATAGAAACAAGCTGGTTGACAGACCCCTAACCAAAACGTTACATAGAGCACTTTTAATTTGACAGCTAAAATTTGCCCAAACTGTTACTTACGCCTTTCTGATTATATATATTTTAAATATTATTTTCAAACCATTTCTACAGTCTTTTTTGTAGCACTTCTGTCCTTTTGGCCTTGTACAAATCTATGCCATCAAACCAACTCATTATACGCTTTCATTTATATCTATATATAACTCAAATTTCCCCAAAACGTTACTTACGCCCTTTTGAGTCTCAGCATTGCGGCGCTCCGTGGAGAGGGTTACCGTGGAGACCGCCAGGCAGGACGAGATGAAGAGGGACAAGCAGAGCATCCCTAATTTGTCCTCCATCTTCTTTCACAAACAAGAGTCTTTTATCCGAGTCGTAAAAATATCTCTTTATGAAAATTCCAGTCAGTGAATCAAATCTTCACAATACAAAGGGTGCAAAGGGTTCAGGCAATTCTTTTTTTTTTTTTCAATGTGGCTTCTCAATTCGTCTGTAAACTCCCTCCTTTGCGTTAGCAGCTTAAAAAATAGTGAGGTTGTGTTATTTAGGCCCTAGGAAAAATGCCTGCTTGAAAATAAAGGGTTTTGAGTGTGGCAGCGTATGTTTTCCTTTATAATATATTATGATCTCTTTTGGCACGGTTGAGTTGTCAGTCTACTGGCCAAAGTCATCACCTCAGGCAGTGAATAATCTAGTGTAAACAGATGAAGTTAGTTAAGTGTAAACTCCTCCTATACGTTACAAAGAGGTTTTTCCGACTTTGTATGGCACACGAGTTACGATTCATGCATGGAACTGCTAAATGGGCTCAATCTGTAAACATTTAAATGTAAACTTCTAGTGAATGTCTTTATGTCGGTCACCTATATAGCGCTAAATTGTTTTTTGTAATGAATTGTACGCTAACTGTATTCGTAAACAGCACTAGCAGGTTCAAAATGGCAGCTTCGTCGCGTAAACAAGCCAACGTCAAGCAAAGGAAGTACGTTTACAATTTGGCACGAGTTTAAAATCAGATAAATTAATAAAGGTAATATGCTTGCGGTTTTGGTTCGTATAAAAGATAGAAGTAGCGGTAGTGGACGGTGGAAATATTAAGAGCCAACAACGCAAAAAGGCAGTCGCGAGTCACGTTAAAAAGCTTTGAAAACGCGCAGCTTGCTTCTCTTTCTATGTGCGGTCAGTGTCCTTGCGCGAGTGTCTTTGCTCGGAGTTAAGTTTCGCCCAACAAAATAAAACGAAAGTAGGTTTGGGCCCTATCCTGGCAGGGCAACGCGGTTCTACCCACAAGGAACGCATGAAAATATCCGGATTCATTCGTCAAAGCAAATCTACACAAGACTCAGTACGGAAAGTCAACAACCACCTTAAGTTCACATGAAACTTCAAATTTCAAATAGTCCTTTTCTCCGTATCTACATCGACTCCCTGAATATGTAGTGCACCGATGTAAAAAAGATCACTTCGTTTGGCGATTTTTGAACGTGAAAAATATGGCTGGTGTTAGGTATGGCTTTCGGTTATGATTTCGGCCTACATTTAGGTTGAAATTGCATGTTTGTAATAGATTCAAAGGAAGAATAACATTAGAGAAGAGGTCAGTGATGTTAGATAAAGGGCCTATTCTGCTCGTTCGCTGTGGCGTTAACGTCCGCCACGTCCATGGAAGAAACAAAACAACTGGAAGATAAAATAGAAGAAGTGTAAGGAGGTTATCACAGCGCGGAGATCTGGAGAGTTAGCGGTCAGCCTAGCGGTTAGCTTTAGCGTTTGTCCTCAGCGGTTAGCATTAGCAGCGGCGAAGGAGGGCGGCTAGCTTGACACTCGGTAGGCTATAGGTCTGGAAATGTCTATAAAGCACTTTGAACCAATAATGCACTGGTTGTCTCTCCACTTTTAGCATCAAGATTAGCAGCTACGCTAACACTAACAAGAAGACAATGGATATAAATGTCTACGCTCCCAAAATGTAAGTGTTTTTTTAAATAAAGTTAAGATATTTTGAGTTAAACTAGGAAGTAATGTGCAGTTATAGTAGTGGCTAAAGCTAAAATGTGTAGTTATGGTTGTATAAAAAGATTTTTTGCTTCTGCTTTTGACACAGTTGGTTTGGCACCTGGTTTTGGTCAGAAAAAATGGTTTCAGAAGGATTCAAGTCTCATAGAAAAAGGGGAGGAGGTGAAAATGAGAAGCCACAGTTTGTAGTCCAACAGAAGAACTCCAGGAAGTACGACTTTAGACCAGACAAGATCCACCTTCGGTCTTCAACTTGCTCAGTAGGTAACTGGGTTCACACTGTAAGATAAAACAGAAAAGGACAAGTTTAGACAATATTTTTAAATTTATGCAGACTGTGGGTTTTTTCGGAAGGTTCAGATGGAAGGATCCGAGAAACAGGCCACTTTATTTCATCATTTTCCATTGAGAGGGATTCAGTGTTGATTACCAAGTACAACTGCCACCCCGGAACGACGCCTCTGCCCAACTCACAATGAGGGGTAGCTTTATACCACACATCTGACAAAACATTAACTTGCTGATTTAGCATATACAGCAAGAAAATGAGCAATAATGCTGACCCGGTACACTTTATCATGGGTGGGTACATGCCACGGGGTCCACATACATCAGTTTTCTGCTTCGTGGCATCTCAAAGTACAGAAAAACATGTCTTTTATAGAACTATAGATAGTCATACGTGTTTTTCACCCTGTTGTCATTCCAAGGTACTATAAACTATCAAGGTAAGATATTGGGTGAATCAGCATGATCAACACAGAATATTTCCCACAAGACTAAAACGAGTTACAGACAAACAACCATTCAGTCTCACATCTGTACACTAATGGACATTTTACGGACGATACAAAATGTTGATGTTATGATTGTTGTGAAAAGTAGTGCTGTAGTCGACTAAAGAAATTCTTGGTTGACTAAAGACATGTCCAGCTTATCGATTAGTCAACGAAAAAACGGGTCAGGGCAAAAGCTTTCAAAACCATCAAGGCAAGGCAAGTTGATTTGTAGGGCACAATTCGTTCACAAAGTAATTCAAAGTGTTTTACAGAATAAGAAAGACATTAAAATCACAATACGAACAAATCAAAACATCAATAATCATGATCAAATTAACAGAAAGAGAAAGAGACATTAAATGATAGAGAAGAGAGCGGAATGAAAACCTTTCCGTCATACGCAGCTAAACAGAAGCGTATTGAGCCTGGATTTAAAAAGCGTCAAAGTCTGTCTCACATCTTCAGGAAGACTGTTCCAGGTTTTGGCTGCATGGATCTGAAATGCTGACTCCCCGTGTTCAGTTCTGATTCTGGGCGCCAGAGCTCCTCAGAGTGCAGATGGTTCATATGGCACTAACATGTCAGAGATGTACCTTGGTGCTAGGCCATGGAGAGATTTGTGCACAAGCAGAGACGCTTTAATCTATTCTCTGAGCCACAGGAGCCAGTGCAGAGACCTGAGCACAGGACGCATGAGCTTGTATTTCCAGGTTCGAGTCAGGACCCGAACTGCAGCGTTCTGGATGTCTCACAGCTCGTTTGGAGAGGCCAGTGAGCAGGTCTGACGTACTGGAGACGCATGGATAAATCTCTCCAAGTCTGCTTTAGATACCTTTGATTTTTGCTATGTTATATCAACTCTCCATGTATCTGACCCAAACTGGACTCCCAAGATTACACCTGCACTAGTTCAGGAGACCAAGTATTTATATTATAAGGATTAAATTTGAAACGTGAATGAGTCTAATCTGCCGTTTTACATTTGCATGTTAAGTATCAAAAAATACCAAATCTTCTGCTAACTCTCCTCCTTGGTAAATCCTTATAATCTACATTTAATAAATGAGTTGATTAATACAATTGTAGGTCGACTGAGACACCACTGACCGATTAATCGACAATACGACTAAAGGACTACAGCCCTATAGTGAAAAGAAACATCGTAGTATTTCGATTATTCACAATCAGGACCAAACCACAGTAAGAGCCTTAATTTACTCCCATTCACATTGTTGAATATTTGTCTAGTAGTCTATGTATCCAGCTTTATGAACTCCCATTTTCTGAATAAAAATGGAAAACTTGTCCCGAAAGAAATATTTTCCTTTTGATAATAACAAGTTTTGATGTCTGGTGGGCCCTGCATGGGGAGATTAATATAATAGATTATTTCTAGGCAGTGTTGCCACAATGAATGATTAAAAAGTACAGGTTTTATTAAAATAAATTGTGTTAAATGAAATGAAATGAACATTATGATTCTGATTTGTCATTTTAGATAATAATTAATGGAGAAATAGATGCAGAAAAGGTTAAATTGTGCAATCTACTGATATCTGAAAATCATCAGTGGTCCAGGTAGGTTCTAAAGATCATTCTAAAGCTATTCAGGAAAGGTTTATTACTCTCCTGTGAATGGGACCTTTTTAGTATCGATATTTGTTCAAATTTGTATAGTTTCGATGCCAGTTTTATTTTGTATACTTTTGATAACTCTACCCACAACAACATACTGTCACTGATAGAAATGGTTTGGTTTCATTTGAGATTTTCTGTCTTGAGAATATTCATCTATGAAAATACCATACATTCAGCACAGCAAAATTGGCTGCGGTCCCCATGTGAGTCTGAAAAAGAGTTTGCAGTTCGCGTGATTGACTTGGCAGCAGAAGTGGAGGTACAGGAAGCAGACACAGCAGTGCTATGTGTTACACTATAGCACAGACATGAGAGGGAACATATGGAGCAGTGACAGAAGGAAAAACACGACGGGGAGAGGATGAGAGAGAGAAAGAGAGCGGGAAAGAGGAGAGAGAGGAAGACAGGGAGGGAGAGGGGGCAGTGGAAGCAAAATGATTGAAACGGTGGAAGAGAAATAGGAAGGAGGCAGAAATACGAGGGATTTTTGGAAAGACAGAGAGGAGAAAGATAAAAGATAAGGAGACGAATAAAAAGAGAGAAATGAGTGAAGGGAAGCAGGAGGGAAGAGAGAGAAAGCCAGATGAGAGAGAGGCATAGAGGGAGATATAGAGAACAGGTATAGAGCGAGAGACAGGAAAAAGAGAAAGAGAAGGGAGAGGAAAAGGAACAAATTACGAGATAGGGAGAAGGGAAGTTAGAGTGAGAGAAAAGGGAGAGATGAAAGAGATTGAGAGGGAACAGGGAAGGAGAAAGAGGGGGAAAGCAGGAGAGAACAAAAGATAGAGAGAGATGGAAAAGATGGTGGAGAAAAAGAACAAAAGGGAAAGAGAATGACAAAATAACAGACATAAAGAGAATGAGTTGTAGAAAATTAGACAACACAATCCATTTTTATGAGAGAAAACTTTATATGTCGTCTAAGGCTGAACGATCTATCGCTTTGGACCGAAAATTGCGATCTCAGACATGATTTTGCGAGCATCAAGGCCACGCTTTTTTGCAGTTCTCCTAAAGCCCAATTTATGGATTTAAGGATCTGCATCAAGGTCTATGCACTCACCATCATCAGCACCTCCTCCGTCACAGAAAGAACACACATATTCCACTGAGTCGTGTCCTTTAGTCCGACAGAAGCTGAACCTCATTGGGAGACCAGGAGTGAGCAGTTTTTTCAGTGCTTATAGTTTATGCAAATTACCCATGTGGTTTTAAGTTTCGTTTCTGGACGAATCACAGCCCTTATTGTCTGTGTCGCTTCCTCTGCTGTCTGCATCGTTTTGACGTTTAGTTAGAAAATTTCGAAGGTGCACGCAGACGGTCTACATCCTGAGGCAGAAGATTTGATGCTGGACCGAAAATTGGGCGGTCATCGGTGCAGGACTCTGGTATGATGTAAGTTTCTGTGATGTTTGCAAAAGTTGATGTGCACTGAAGGTTGATTTGAAAAAAAAATCATGGATGAACTAGAAATCGCAATATCTGCTAGAAAAATCGCAATTAAACTTTGTTCTTAAAATCGTTCAGCCCTAATGCCGTCCTAACAATCTTGTAATTTACTGATTAAAACTTAAACTAACAGCAGTTCCCGTGGTACTTTTTCTATATTCAAGCAAAATAATTTCACTACAAAACTGGAAACTAATAATAAAGAAGTAATAGGAGTTTCCAATAGAGTCGGGAGTCGTGGGGGCCCATACGATACTCGATACAATTATGATTTTATCCCAATATGGTGATACATATGATACCAAATACTTTTAGCAACAATATTTCTTTTCTTTGTTAAATCACGATTTGTGCAAAGCCAATATGAAATAAACCAACTATAACCATTAAAACAGTGAATATTAGAATGATATATCGATACAGCAGCCCACGAAAACGATACTGTATCACCAAATTTTAACACGATATATCGATATTTTGGAGCACGCCTGTAGTTTCCAGTTGTATGTCGCAGTTGCATTAGGTACAGATCAGGAAGTGTAGCTCAGAGCTGTGAGGAGATGTTTTGTTGTGACAGAGATTTCTACATCTGTCTCTCTCACTTCTCTTCTCCTCTGTGTCACTCTCTACTTTCTATTTCCTCTCTCTCGTTTACTCTCTATCTCTCCAGTGTCTCTAACTCTCTTCATAACTCTCTCCCTGTCTTCGAAATTTTCTAACTATGCATAGAACTGATGCAGGACAGCAAGAGGAAGCGACGCAGACGATAAGGGCTGTGATTGGTCCTCTCCACCATCGTTCTACGTACATTTCCGGTACTCCGCTTTCCCACTTCGTTTTGTAAAACACGAACTCCAGTTTTAAATCCTCGCCTCCTCGCGTTGTGGCGGTGAATTACTTTGCGCCGCTTAGACCTCGACGCAGATCCATGAATCAAAAACGACGGCGACAAGTGTGCGCTGAGTCGACGCAGAACTATAACTCAGCCTTCGTTCTTCTGAAAATTGGTCAGTGCCACAAAATGAGTCAATGCAATCACAGTTTTATTTGTATTATTATATTGTTTAGCTCTGCTTCGAAAACAAAATATCAAAATGAACTCCTCTTTGCGTCGATTCCAAGCCAGAATGAATGCAGAGGATGAGTTCACGTGATGTAGAGTAGAGCCTCGAGCACAGATGAGCTCACAGAAGGAGCGGAGTCTGTCCCACTGACCCCACAAGACACTCTCCAAAAGCAACGGAACGCTCCTCAAGACGCCAATCTGCAATCTCTAATAAACAGCATCTGCACAGATACAGACCTGCCACGCTCCAACCAACAGGACGAGGAGGAGGAGGGAGGAAGAGGAGAGAGGAGCGGAGAGAGAAAAGGAAGTGATAAGGGAGTGATAAGGAGGAGGAACTTAGGGAGGAGAGCGAAGGAGGTGGAGGAAGAGGAACGTGAAGGAGGAGGAGGCGAACAAGGGAGAGGAGGAGAGAAAGGAGAAGAAATAGGAGGGCAAGAGAGAGAGGAGGAAGAGGGAAGAAGGAGGAAAAGGAGAGAGAAAAGGAGGTGGAGGAGAACGTGATAAGGAGGAGACAGAGAAGGAGGAAAAAGGGAGTGGGAGAAGGAGGTGGAGAAGGTGGAACCAAAGGAAGAAAAGGGAGGAGAGAGGGAGAGGAGAAGGAGGAGGAGGGAGAGTAGAGGGAGGAAAAGGAGACAAAGAGAGGAAGAGGGGAGAGAGAGGAAGAAGAAGAAAGAGGATGAGGTGAGCAAGGGAGAGGAGGAGAGATGAGAAGGAATAGGAGGGGAGAGAGAGAGAGGAGGAAGAAGAGGAGGAGGAGGAAGGAGAGAGGGAAGAAGGGAGAAAAGGAGAGAGAAAGGAGGCGGAGGAGAGAGAGGTAAGAAGGAGAACCTGAAGGAGGTGAAGGAGGTGGAACTGAAGGAGGAAAAGGGAGGAGAGAGGGAGAGGAGAAGAAGGAGAAGGGAGCGGGGAGTCCGGGGAAGAGAAGAGGGAGGAAAAGGACAGAGAGAGATGAAGAGGAGAGAGAGAGGAGGAGGAGAGGAAAGGAGGAAGAGGGGGAAGAGAGAGGAGGAGAGAAAGAGAGAGGAGGAGGAGGAGAGGAAAGGAGGAAGGGGGGAAGAGAGAGGAGGAGAGAAAGAGGAGGAGGAAGAGAGAGGAGGAAGGGATGAGGAAGAGGAAAGAGAGGAGGAAGTAGGGGAGGAGAGAGAGAAGGAGGTGGAGGAAGAGGAACTGAAGGAGGAAAAGGGAGGAGAGAGTCCGGGGAAGAGGAGAAAAGGAGACAGAGAGAGGAAAAGGAGAGAGGAGGAAGATGGAGAGAAGGAGGAGAGGGAGGAAGAGGGGAAGTGAGAGGAGGAGAGAAAGAGAGAGAGAGAGGAAGAAGAGGAGAGAGGAGAAGGAATAGGAGGGGAAGAGGAAAGAGAGAAGGAAGAAAGGGAGGAGGAGGGGGGATAGAGAAAAGAAGGAGAGAGTGATAAGTAGGAGGAGGAACTGAAGGAGGAGAGAGAAGGAGGTGGATGAAGAAGAACATGAAGGAGGAGTGAGAAAAGGAGGTGAAACTGAACATGGAAAAGAGGAGAGAGGGAGAGGTGGAAGAAGGGGTGGACGGATGAGGAGAGAGAGGAGGAAGAAGAGGAAGGTAGAAGGTGAATGGGGGTTAGCAGCAGAGAGGAATAATAAGAGAGAGAGCAAACAGCGGGAGGCAGGAGAAAAAGAGGAGCAGGAGAGATTGGGGGCAGAGAGAAAAAGAGAGAGAAAGAGGGGGATGGAGGGAGGGATGGAGAAAGACGGGCCTAACCTTCTTTATGGGACTTTGTGATCAGATGTGACTGGACTGAGGACAGGATGTTCTGGTTCAGCAGTATTTCCTGAACCACAGTAACCTGAATATGGACTCATCACTGCAGGGGACAGAGAGAGAGAGAGAGAGGGAGCGAAAGAGAGGAGAAGAAGAGAGGGAGAGGCGGCGAGTGGAGAAGGAGGTGAGAGGGAGAAAGGAAGGAAAGCAGGAAGAGAGTTTAGAGAAGGTTTAGAAGAGGGAGAGTCAGGGGAAGAGGAAGAGAGAGGAGGAGAAGAGATGAGGGAGAGTGAGAAAGAAGAGGAGGGAAAGAAAAGGAGGTAATGTGGAAAAAAATAGTAGTGAGAGAGGAAGAAGAAGAATGTGCATAGATGGAGTAATAGAGAAGAAGTGAGAAGGAATGGGGGTAAGAAGAGAAGGAAAGGGGGGATGCATGGGGAAGAGGAGGGAGAACAGAGAATAGAGAGAAATGAAAGCGACAGAGGGAGCTAAGGGGAGGAAAAAAGAAGAGAAATAGCAAGGAAAGCGAGAGAGAAAAGAAAGAAAGAAAGAAAGAAAGAGAGGAGTAGCCTTGACAGAGCAGTGCACATCCTCCTCTTCCTCCGGGCTCTGCTCAGCTCCACAGATGTCATCATTAAGAGACAGAACACATGAAGGAGCACTGCAGCTTTCCAGGCACCGCGGGAGAGACAGCCACACATGCTAAAGACACGCTAAAAACATACTACACACGCTAAAGACACACAAAACCTGCTGAAACACATTATAACACGCTAAAGACACGCTAAAAACATAATAAAACACATTATAACACACTACAGATACACTAAAAACATACTACACACGCTAAAGACACACAAAACCTGCTGAAACACATTATAACACGCTAAAGACACGCTAAAAACATACTAAAACATGATTAAGACACACAAAACCTGCTGAAACACACTATAACATGCTAAAGACACGCTAAAAACATACTAACACACACTGAAGACACACTAAAGACACGCTAAAAACATACTAAAACACATTAAAACACACTAAAGACACACTAAAAACATAATAAAACACAATATAACACACTATAAACATGCTAAAAACATACTAAAACACATTATAACACGCTAAAGACACACTAAAAACATAATAAACACATTATAACACACTAGAGACACACTAAAACCATTCTAAAACACAATATAACATGCTAGACACACACTAAAAACATACTAAAACAGAATATAAGACGCTAGAGACACACTAAAACATACTATAACACGCTAGAGACACACTAAAAACATACTAAAACAGAATATAAGACGCTAGAGACACACTAAAACACAATATAACACGCTAGAGACAGACTAAAAACATTCTAAAACAGAATATAAAAACATACTAAAACACAATATAAAACGCTAAAGACACACTAAAAACATACTAAAACACACTATAACACGCTAGAGACACACTAAAAACATACTAAAACAAATATAACACGCTAAAGACACACTAAAAACATACTAAAACACACTATAACACACTAGAGACACACTAAAAACATACTAAAACACAATATAACACGCTAAAGACACACTAAAAACATACTAAAACACACTATAACACGCTAGAGACACACTAAAAACATACTAAAACAGAATATAAGATGCTAGAGACACACTAAAACACAATATAACACGCTAGAGACATGCTAAAAACATACTAAAACACAATATAAAAACATACTAAAACACACTAAAATGCGTCAGATTTATATAGCGCTTTTTTGGACACTCAAAGACGCTTTAAAAGACATTATTCATTCACTCCATATCTGATGATGGTAAACTACTACTGTAGCCACAGCTGCCCTGGGGCACAAAACTATATCAGTGTATATTATTGGATGTATTTACAGTTCCTGTTTGCCCTCTCCAATCTGGACGTCCCTGCCAATCTGCACCATCAGGCCCTACGACCACCACCATCACTCACACACACACACACCACCTTCATACTAGGCAATGTGGGTGAAGTGCCTCGCTTAAGGACACAATGACAATTTTTACGACTGGCCCCCTGTGGCACCTGATTTCCCAGTGGTTTCCCATCCAAGTACTAACCAGGCCCGGCCCTGCTGAGCTTCTGAGATCTGACGGGATCAGGCTTTGACAAGCTGGTATGGCCACAAAACACATTATAACACGCTAAAGACACACTAAAGACATGTTAAAAACGTACTAAAACACATTAAAACATGCTAAAGACGTGCAAAACCTGCTAAAACACTTGCTACAGACACGCTACAGGCACACTAAACATACTAATACACATTAAAACATACTAAAGACATGCTAAAACATACTAAAACACATTAAGACATGCTAAAGATATACAACACCTGCTAAAACACACTATAACATGCTAAAGACACACTATAAACATGCTAAAACACATTAAAACACACTAAAGACACACAAAACTTGCTAAAACACATTGTAAGATGCTAAAGATATGCTAAAAACATGCTAAACACATTATAAGATGCTAAAGATACGCTAAAAACATGCTAAAACGCATTAAAACATACAAAACCTGCTAAAACACACAACATGCTAAAGACATGCTAAAAACATACTAAAACAAATTAAAGCATGCTAAAGACACACAAAACTTCGTAAAACACAATATACATGCTAAAAAACATTAAAGCACGCTAAAGACATGCAAAATCTGCTAAAACACACTAAAAGATGCTAAAAACATGTTAAAACAAACAAAGACACCCTAAAAATATGCTAAAAATACAAAAACTCTAAACTCTAAACCCTAAAGTTCACTTTTAATACTTTTTTATAATCCTATCCCTGCTTCACAAAAGCATGTTAGTTTTATCATAATACATAATTTGACAATGTTTTAAAGGTTTTATATTACATAAAATTGCCTCTTGTGAGCTTTAAATAATTTTATAATGTGGTTATCTTCTCAGAAAAGTACCTGGAGTTGTGTTTTGTTTCATTCATACATGTTTGAGTAATCCTTAAATTACCTTAACTTAAATGACTCTTTCTACATTTTCTGTTCTGCCTTGTGATGTCATGAAGAGGTCGGTTTCAAGTCCCTTTTACGTTGTGTTCAGCAGAAATTGGCAGTTTCAGGGCTGGAATGATCCAAATGATTCTAGTGAAGGTGTACGTTTAAGAGTTTAAAAGCACAGTTGAGCACATCACAAGGTGTGTTAAACATGTGTGAATAAAACAAAACACAACTCCAGGCCTGTTTCTGATGAGGAAAATTATAACATAGATCAGAAAATAGTGTAACATAGGCTCTTTCAAATGTCTCTACAAATACAATGTTCATGCAGGTTATCCAAGGCCAGTGGCTCATCTTTCTGTCTAATCATTCCAATACATAAGACCTCATACTGTACCATATTTAGTTCATTTCATATTAGAGTCATTATAAAACATGGTCGTGACCGTGTTTTTTCTGAGGGACAGTGAACACATCACAAATGTCATGTATCTGGTGCCTCATTATCTCCTCTTCACTGCTCACATCAGAGTGGACATGCACACATAACTACGCACAGGAAAAACACAGCACTGAACCATGCCATAATAAAAAATACTCTTTGTTGAGACAATAGAACATAATTTTCAACATTAAATCATAGTACTTTCTTTTATATTGGTCTTTTATATTGGTCTGTGTAATCTCTTAGTGGTCCAGGTAGGTTTCATAGTGGTCCGTTTGTGTATACTAGTCTATGTGATCTTATACTTGTTCTGACACAGCTCAAGATTCATTCTAAAGCTATTCAGGAAGGTTCATTTCTGTCCTGTGAATGTGACTTTTTAGTATCAATACCTGCTCAAATGAGGATCTAGTTTCCACACTAGTTTTCCTATCGATTAAGATCAGATTTCCGTTTTTCACAACTACTATTGGACATATTTACAGTTCTTGTTTCTCCTCTCCACACCATCCCCCTGTCCTCTCTCCCTCTCCCCAGCCGGTGGTCTTCCTGCCCCCCACCAATGGCTCTCGGGGTGCCTCTCACATATGAAGCATCTGCAGTTTCCATGGCGAACTACGGGCACGCCTCACATACCCTCCACCACAGCTGTGCCCTACTTCAAACACGCAAGTCGATAGTACACCAATCTATACGCAAAGATTCTATTGAGGTGGGTTCAATCATATTACATATGTGGATCATTATGTTACATATGTTGTGTTTTTACATTCTATATTATGCGGAAATGGCTCTTGTGAACTTTAAGCCATGTTAGAATCCTCAAAAACAGACCTGCAGTTCTGTTTTGTTTCATTCACACATGTTTAAGTAGCCCTTAGTCCGTCTACATCTCCAGAACTCAAAATGCTCTGTTACACTTTGTGATGCAGTAGTTTTCAAGTTAACAGCTATTTTTTATCTTTGTTCAGTAGAGTTTGAAAATCTAAATATACAGGGTTTGTGTGTTAAACATGCAAATGAAGGAAAATACAACTCCAGGTTTGTTTTTGATCAGGACACATTATAACTAGGGGTGTAATGATATTGGCAATATCACAATATCATCATAGTAAAATTGCCACAATATCGTTGTGGTCTCATCACGGTATTACGGTATTAAACTGTGTGTCTTTAGGCAAAAATAAGAATTTCCAGTCTGCTCCTGTAGCGCATAGCACAATAAACTACTAAGTCATCGGCCAGTGCTCCCGTTGTGGACGCATTCCCCACGGTTCCTACTTAATAATAGAAACATGTATACTGATTTCCTGCTCAAAACTTCAAAAATTATTCTCTGCTGCTGCCCGACCTCTTGATAGTAGCATTGTGTTGTGTTTTTATTCTTGTAAAATGGCAACACAACAGTTTTGAACATTTAAAAGACCCTTTTATATTTTCAAATGATGCGCAAGTAAGTACTATGCAGAAGATGGAGATGGGGGGTAGGTAAAAACAGAAATTTGCTGGGCACTAAAGGCTCAAATGCAAAACACTACTAGAGGAATACTTAAACATGCATGAATCAAAATATAACCGAGTAAACTAATGATGACAAAAAACCATTAGCATTAACAGCTCATAATTTGATTTTTGATGTTTCCCATTGCTATTTCTTGATTGATTAATTTATTTCGGTCACAAGAATATTTTGACATTAATTCATATTTAACATACACAGACCGAAAAGGTGTAGGTTGAAGCTTGAGCTTATTATGCCTGCTCTTTATTCCTTTGTCAGAGCGTCATCTTGACACCAGTTCATATTCGTAAATACAGCAAGAGGAAACAAACAAATCAGTAAGAGTACAACAAAGTACTACAGCACAAACTAAGAATCATAATTCATGTATCTCCTCAGAGTTAAACATTGAAACCAGAGGTCCATCCCTTTAACAGATACACAAAATTTCATAATGTTTTTTTCAGATTTTCTTTTTTGATAAACATGTCCATACCCCTGAGCTCATATTGGTTATTTCAGATTTTCACCATTTTGACTTTGAACATGATTTTCAACGTGTAAACATCAACTAAATCGTAAAATTTCAGGGTTTGAAGGTTTAGAAATAATGCATTGGTTGATTCATTATAAATTCATAATGTGATTCCTTTTATTGTCTTTTTTTGCAAGGTAAAGTTTGGTCTTACCTGCATTGCCCCAAATCTCAATAGAGTAGTTTATGTAGGGCATTACCAACGATATCTTTCTTGTCAAGCATACTATGAATAAAGTTGAGTACAATTTACAGTTTTAAGTCATTTAACTTATGATTCAGTTTTAAAAATCACATTTTAAACAACATGAAAGCTTTAAGATTTGAGGGAAAGATAAAATAATACAAGAAAGTCACACACATGCCAGCGTTCAATCTAAAATCACTGCATTTCTACTCACAGTTTTACGCAGTGATTCGCATGTCTATAATCACAAACTAAAGACGATCATTATGTCTGTTACTAGTTTAAGTCTCAAACACGGTATCATTTGAGTTGTAGATGATGGAAAATGACATGTGATTTGCACCTGTATGTATTTATAAGTCAGTGAGAAGCTGATGATGAGTTATGTTTATGTGAGGGATCTGCTCTCAGCTTTCAGCTCAGGGACCAACTCGACAGCAGCAGGGAAGACTATACACTATACACAACTCTACGCTACTGTAAGCACGGAGTTTCAACACAACAATCACCAAAAATATGTATAGGCTGCTGCTATGGCAACAAAATACCAACACGATAATTTGCGTCATAATTGCAATCACAGTTATGACAAATAATTAATTGTATTTTCAACATTTTCAGTTGACAACATTTTAGTATATTGATAACTGAAATCATGAGAATGCACTTAAAAATCAAACAGTTGCACATGTTTTGAATCTATTTATTATGGATATGCACTCGGCTGAGTTCATATTTGGTCCTAATTTAGTCCTGGTTTACTCCTGGTTTAGTCCTGGTTTGGTCCTGGTTAGGTTATGGTTGGTTCTTGTTTGGTCCTGGTTTGGTCCTAGTTTAGTTCTGGTTTGGTTTGGTCCTGGTTTGGTCCTGGTTTGGTCCTGGTTTAGTCCTGGTTTGGTCCTGGTTTGGTTCTTGTTTGGTCCATGTTTGGTCCTGGTTTGGTTTGGTCCAGGGTTGTTTTTTGTTGGTCCTGGTTTGGTTTGGTCCTGGTTTATTCCTGGTTTGGTCTGGTTCTGGTTTGAGCCTGGTTTAGGTCTGGTTTGGTCCTGGTTTTGTCCTGGTTTGGTCTTAATTTGGTCCTGGTTTAGTCCTGGTTTGGTTTTGGTCCTGGTTTGTCCTGGTTTGGTTTGGAGCTGGTTTAGTCCTGATTTGGTCTTGGTTTAATCCTGTTTTGGTTTGGTCTTGGTTAAGTTCTGGTTTGATCCTGGTTTTAGTGCTTCAAATATTTGCTGAAGATAAAGTAATCACATTTAGTCCTCCACTGAGTTACTACTTGTTTATACTCTTTATACTGTCCTGTTTTAAACCTGGTTTACTCAGAATTCATTTGTGTAGGAGTTACTTGGAGTTTAAACTTTCTCATCTATAACCTATTAAAACAGCAAAAATAACAATGGATAAATAAAAAGTATACAGTGTACTACATACATTTGCTTACACTATGCTGTACATTTACATATATTTACCAACCTTCTGTTCATCATGTCACAGATGACAGCTCGTCAATGACGTCTAACAGCGAGGGAGTCAATACTGAAAACAATCATTATTCCACTATGCACACACGCATAGGATCTAATGCATTATGAAACCTACACATTATGAAGCTTTAATGCCGCTAATGTGAGAGACGCACTCAAGAATCAATGTACAGGAACTATGTAAACATGTGAGTCTGCAGAGGTCGGCTCATCTAATGCAAGGGCAAATGTGGAGGGGTCAAAGGTCGGCACAACTGGACTGTAATCTGAGCACCAAGAGGGATTCTCACGATGTTTGTCAGCTCACAATCTCACAAGAATCTAGGGTAAAACATTATAATAAGGCATACCTACAAATCACATGAACTCATCATATACTTAAGTCTAATTATAAGTACATAAGTTAAAGATGAATAAACATTTGTAAATAGTTTGTAATAACACTTTTTGTCCACTTTTGTAAATTATTATTAAACACAGGAGAGTTCTTTTTGTTGCCATGTTCTACAGATATTTCAGTGACAATTAAGTAGAGTGGATTTTATCAAGGAGGGATGAAATATTATTTATTTAGATTGCAATAAAAAATACATTAAGCTTTTGAAAACATTTCTATACAAAGAGTAAACTGTAAGCCTAAGATCACTTTTTAATAGTGTTGGGAAGGTGACTTTTAAAATGTATTCCTCTACAGATTACAGATTACACACACCAAAATGTAGTTTGTAACATAATCCATTAAATTACTTAAAGTGAGTAATGTAATCTGAATACTTTGGATTACTTGATTTGCTGTAGAGAAGCAAAGACTAGGATATCCTAACATAAGATGTATTGTCTGCTAAAAGAAAATAAAAAGCCCAGACTTTACTTAACCAAATTAAAAATATTATTGATAGGGGAGGAGACACGGTCCACGCAGCATGTTTTAGTCCTAGTTTAGTCCTGTTAAATCCTGTTTTAGTCCTGGTTTAGTCCTGTTAAATCCTGTTTTAGCCCTGGTTTAGTCCTGGTTTAGTCCTAACTGGTTTAGTTCTGTTTTAGTCCTGGTTTAGTTCTGGTTTAGTTCTGTTTTAGACCTGTTTTAGACGTGGTTTAGACCTGGTTTAGTCCTGGTTTAGTGCAGGTTTAGTTCTGGTTTAGTTCTGTTTTAGACCTGGTTTAGACCTGATTTAGATCTGGTTTAGACCTGGTTTAGGTCTAGTTTAGATCTAGTTTAGACCTGGTTTTAGTCCTGGTTTGAGTCCTGGTTTGAGTCCTGGTTTAGTCCTAACTGGTTTAGTTCTGTTTTAGTCCTGGTTTAGTTCTAGTTTAGTTCTGCTTTAGACCTGTTTTAGACGTGGTTTAGACCTGGTTTAGTCCTGGTTTAGTGCAGGTTTAGTTCTGGTTTAGTTCTGTTTTAGACCTGGTTTAGACCTGGTTTAGGTCTAGTTTAGTTTAGTTTTAGTCCTGGTTTGAGTCCTGGTTTAGTCCTGGTTTGAGTCCTGGTTTGAGTCCTGGTTTAGTCCTAACTGGTTTAGTTCTGTTTTAGTCCTGGTTTAGTTCTGGTTTAGTTCTGTTTAAGACCTGTTTTAGACCTGTTTTAGACCTGGTTTAGGCCTAGTTTAGATCTAGTTTAGACTTGGTTTGAGTCTTGGTTTGAGTCCTGGTTTGAGTCCTGGTTTAGACCTGGTTTAGATCTAGTTTAGACCTGTTTTAGTTTCCGGCAATGAGTGGAATTACCGAAAAAAAGAAAAAAAAAAAAAAAAAAAAAAAAGGGGGATATAGCCCAAAATGTGAAAACAGGAAAATCCCGCCGTGTAATCCATTTATTTCAACAAAGTAACTGTAATCCAATTACCACTCACTGAAACAGTAACTGTAACTGAATACAGTTACTCATAATTTGTACTCTGATTACGTAACTGATACATGTAATCTGTTACTCCCCAACACTACTCTTTAAGGGGCTGTTTGCGGGTAAAAACGTCAAAATATTTTATTGAAAATGCTTTTTGTTTAAATGGTGATGGCGTTTTTGGGGCTTAAAACACAAAAATCTGAAACCACCCTCCAGAGTGGAAAAGTTGAATACACTCCGTCGTAGCATTTCCGTCTACACTGCCCCAAGATGCAAAACTCTGATCAGGATTTGCTCACGTCGCGTACACGTTCTTGCTTGGTAGTCATGATTGTTTTGCTTTTCGCGGCGCAGATGAGAAGAAGGAAGATTCTACGTATGCACGCGGGCATAGCGGTGTTGTGTGATAGTGTATCAAAGCACCACCTAGCCGCCTGGCATGCATACCCAATCGAATTCCACACACTTTTGCGTCACCATATGCTCGCAGATTTCCTCCCGAAAACGCTTGTCTAAATGCAGAATAAAATGTGAAGATATGACACCACTTTTGCATCTTCTGTTCAGATCATCACCATATAAACATAACCTAAAATCACTTTTGCAAACAAACTTTTCACTTGTTAATAGGTATTTTTTTTGGTAAATGACTTGTTAGAACATTTACCATTTGCCTTATTATAAAGTGTTACCCAGTCGTGGCTTCCGCTGTTGTGACTGCCTGGTTAAACAGTGGTTCAGACCGATCACGTCGCAGCAGTGCCGTTTGCCTAAACAAACCAAAACAAACCTGGCATTGCTGATGTACATATTTAAACTTATTTCAGCGAAAACACAGACTATTGAGTTTGTGAAAAATGTGCACAAGAGGAACGCTTTGTGCATTTGTGGACAGGAAAGATGTCTGTGTTTATCTCTCTGCATCTAACTACTTTTTGGCTTGTTCAGTTCCTAATGTTTGTCATTGTCATTATAGTTTGAAAAAATGTAAATATTCACTATCCCTCCTCTGTACCACACATTCACACAATATGAACAAACAACTGAGGAACATCTTCCTAATCTTAATCTGGAAAGTTAAAGGTGCGCTGTTTAACTTTTCTGGTGGTGGTTCCGTCACCTTCTTATTTCTATGGACATGTCATTGTTCTGTCTGGCATGTTCCACAGTATGACATTAAACAACTCTACCTTACATTTATTCAGTTACAGGTGGTTTTATAGCTCAAAAATACCTAGAGAAACAGGCATTCTCACTGTGAGTGAGGTTGCTTCTCCACAGATCTGACTTGTAACTTGGTCTGGATTGGTCTCCATGAAGTTAGAAAGGTTTAATGCCATAGTTTGACACATTCCAGACAAAGCAATAACATGTCCATGGAGAAAAGCCTGGAATGTCAATGGAGAAAAGCATTTGATGGACCCTCCACTGGAAAAGATACACAATGCACCTTTAATCTGAAAATATTTTTTGCATGCAATGTTTATTTCTGATTCTAGTGATTGTCTCAAATGAATAAATACAATGGTAACTCCTATATTTACCAGATATAGCAAATTTTAAAACTAGAAACTTGTAATGTCCCCTAACTTCCATCACATGTGTTTGAGCGTATGTCCCATAATGTCCCCTGTCGCTCTGACGCACACAGCATTGATCTCCTAATGTAAGACAAAAGGATAAATACATTGACCTGCAGGCACAGGACAGTTTATCCTGTTAGTAACACACACTATGGCATTGATTTGGTCGGTCGGTTATCCATTATACCAGAGTCTCTCAAACTTTACCCTCCAGGTACCACCAAAGAAAAGAGCTGGCTTTCAAAGTACTCCCAGGTCTAAACCAGGACTATTCCAGGTCTAATCTAGGGCTAAACCAGGTCTAAACGTGGACTGCATAATTTCCAGTGTAGTTACAAACAAGAAAATGATCTAAAACAGGAAAAAAATAGTGGATAAAATTAGCTCTAAATGAGCCAAACTCAAAAAATGAAGAGCTGTTCAAGTACCACAGTTTGAGAAACCCTGTCCTGTACCATTACCAGGCCTATTCCTCTGCTCCATAAGCCGAGAAATTCAGGTTATGTTATAAAGTTGTTTCCTCTTCAAAACAGACCTGAGGTTATGTGTCGACTATATTGTATTATTTAGCTTGAAATGCATTCTGTTGTGATTTGCTTCCTGTGACATTATGAGATTTTGGTAAACTCATTATATTGTTATGATGTAGTATTCTCTGTTTATCCATCCATCTTCTTCTGCTTATCCGGAGCCAGGTTGTGGGGGCAGCAGTCTGAGCAGGGACTCCCAGACTTTCCTCACCCCAGACTCTTTCTCTAGCTGCTCCGGGCTTTCCCAGGCCAGCCGAGAGACACAGTCCCTCCAGCGTGTCCTGGGTCTTCCCCAGGAAGCCACCGGAAACAGATGCCCTTCTTTCAGCTGGTCCTCTCGATGTGGAAGAGCAACGGCTCTACTCTGAGTTCCTCCCTTGTGACTGAGCTCCTCACCCAATCTGTAAGGGAGTGCCTAGCCATGTGGAGGAAACTCATCTGGACCACTTGTATGAGTGATCTTCTCTAGTTTAGTGCACCTCAGTACTCATTTACAGACACTTTTTCTGAACCCACTCCTCTCTGGGTGAATGACAGGTGCATTTGACACAGTGAAGTATAAACTCCCAGAAGCAGCAGATACTGTAGCTTTAGGTCATCTATTTTGTAGGCCATGGCACCTTGAAAATGCCTGATCTCGTCTGAAGCGAAGCAGGATGGGCTTGGTTAACTTGAATGGGAGACCTCTGGAAATACCACATGCCTCAGTGAGGCAACAGTGACAGTGCATACTGTTGCTGTGTCCTTAGGCAATACACTTCACCCACCTTGCCTAATATGAATGTGGTAA
The DNA here is from genome assembly GCF_026225935.1 of Boleophthalmus pectinirostris. Taxonomy (NCBI): domain Eukaryota; kingdom Metazoa; phylum Chordata; class Actinopteri; order Gobiiformes; family Gobiidae; genus Boleophthalmus; species Boleophthalmus pectinirostris. The sequence continues at coordinate 7,609,504 of NW_026571175.1, forward strand.
GTGGGTGTTGGTGGTGACTGGTGGGGTCGATGGTGCAGATTGGCAGCCTCGCTTAAGTTAGTCTACAGCAGGGCAGCTGTGGTTATATCTTTTATTATCTTATAGGGGTGTAACAGTTTGTATTTGTGCCGAACCATTTCTGTATGGGATGTTTGGTTCGGTGCAGGGCTGTGCACGAGTGAATTCATGCTATTTGTGTGTGTTTACATTCCGTCACTACATGTGCAGCTACATGGAAGCTTTGGTTCTTTAATATTCACGAGGGAACTTGTCCATGATTGGAGTGGCAGTGTCTCCCACAGCGCTTTATAGTTACTGCACCCACATTGACAACAATAGCCCCCCACCTTGACTACGTCCTTCCAAACCACGTGAATCCTCGCAACCAGGTCATCGCGCCCCAGTCCTCACTTTCGCCTTTCTTCGGCATGAAATCTCATTGGATTTATTTTACTTTCCCATTTGTATAATGTTAAAACAAATTGACACAACACAAATAAACAACAAGCAAATGGTTTTACATTTCGTTCCCATAACTGAGGTACGTAATGAACCATGATTTTTGTGTACCATTAAACCCAAAGTATCTTACCACCACCAGAGAATAAATAAAAAATGCACTGTAAAGCATGTTTGAGTGAAAATTAAATTAATTCATTAAATTAAATTAAAATGAAGCAATAAATGAGGTGCAATACCCTTTAGCATAAGCCCGCTCCTATCTTACCATACATTATTCAACTCTCCTTACAGTCTAAAGCATTTCATATTTCTCTCAGTGACTGCTTGTTTTGGCAGGACTCCACATATGCTGTCAGTGCGTCTCTATTTCTATACCCTCTGCTCTTTACCCCCCTCACCCCTTCCTCCTGATGCATGCTGGGAAATGTGCCAGTGCATGGTCCAGTGGCAGCAGTAGCCGTATATGCCCGTGCAGCGGGCACAGACCGGGGGCAGTCGGTGAACTGTGGCATAAAGGTCAGCGAGCCGCCCTTGGTCCTGGTGCGAAACTGCTTTAAAAAACAAAATCCAATAATGTAGCCTACTTTTGACACAGGCCCAGGGTCCATTAGCTCTCATCAAAATGACAACATGTAATACCACAACAGCTCCATCTCACACAGACAGGAGTCATTTACAAAACTATTATGTAAACGGTAAAATACGGAAGTTACTAGAAAGAAAGTAAATGGCTAGGTCTATTTTTAGACCGGATAGCTCCACGAATAGTACAGCATTTAATAATAATAAATGATAGAATGTTGTTACCTTCTCAAAAACATACTCGTAGTTGTGTTTTGTTTCTTTCACACGTTTGAGTAATCCTTTATAATCAGTCTGTGTACATCTCCAAAGCTCAAAATGCAGCAGAGCAGTAGAAATAGGCAATTCCAGATGATTTTAGTGAAGCTGTAAGAAGTTTAAAAACACAGTGCGCACTTTCTGTATTACAACAAGTCATTACAAGGTGGAATGAGGTGTTTTCAGTTTGAGAGAAGCCTAAATATGCAGGGTTTGTGTGTTAAATGTGTGTGAATGAAATAAAACAAAACTCCAGGTCTGTTTGCGATAAGGAAACGTTATAACAGATCAGAAAATAGTGTACATGGACCCTTTAAGAGGTAAATAGTCAAGAGCTCGTTCTGAGATTTCATACTTCACTGTGCTTAATTGCACCTGTCACTCACTCAGAGGCTTGAGGAGGGTGATCAGAGAGGAGGCGTGGGAGGGGAAGAGTGTCTGTGTTTGATCATAGAGCTGTAGTCATAAATGAACTGAAGCACGAGATGACCATATCACCAAAACAGCGGACTGTCACGATTCCATTTTGATCATCATGTTGCCTATTCATAAAAAAAAAAACAGATTTAAAAAAGGTGTGGAATGACCAAAGAAGCTGCTGGATCAGTACACGCCAGAGGTGGGGACTTGCAAGTCGTGGCTTGGACTCGAGTCAGACTTGAGTCACTATTTTTAGGACTTGAGACTTGACTTGACAGCGCTCTGTGTTGCATTTGTGTATGAAAAGCGCTCTATAAATAAAGTTTGTTGTTATTGTTGGTGTTGATAAAACTGAATAAGATTTGGGACTCGACTTGGACTTGAAGGTCAATACTTGGACTTGACTTGGCTTGAGTAGGTTTGAGCAGCACTCTTAAACCTGAATTCTTTCTGTTCTGACCGTAATGATTCACACTCAGATCTTGTCAAAACATTTAAAACTGAAAATGTAGCATTTCTAAAACTCATATAAATACGTATATATAAATTTTTATATATTTTTATTTATTTATTACTTTTTAAGAACAATTTAGTTTAAAATTCCTATAAATTGCAAACATCTAAGATACTTTAAAGACTTGAAATGACGCTCAAAGCAGACGACTTGGACATGACTTGGACTTACAGGCCAGTGACTCGAGATTTGACTTGGGACTTGACTCGGACTTGAGATGAAAGACTTACTTGAGACTTGCAAAACAACGACTTGGTCCCACCTCTGGTACATGTACATACATTTAGAATAGGCTCTATTCACGCTGACGTCACAAACCAGGGAGACGTTTGGAAAGATGCGATTACAACTTCTCAGGTCCAGTTTTCTTCATCTACGTGTCATTGTAGATTTCCGTTATGTTCGGCTAATCAACAGTTACAACCACACCTCAGTTTTTTTCAACTCCATGCGCAGTGGGTCCATGCGATTTGAAGAGAAATTCAAGATGATTCCAAACAGCAGTATGCAGTATGTAACAGTATGCAGTCTTCATTTTACTGCTGATCACATTTACTTCAGCGGGTTTTATCACAGTTGGCCGGCGAGCTCAGTGTCGGGAACTACATCGGAAGTTGTCATTGGATCTTTCTTCTTCCTGGTTTGTGATGAAAGCGTGAATAGAGCCCATACCAGAATACTTTGAACGGAACGCTAAGTTTTGTATCCAGCATCTTCAAATCTCTGCTGTTTTATAATTGGACTAAATGAACACACAGTGAGGGTTTGATGGCACAATCAGTGAACAAGAAGAAGAAGAAACTGCGGTGGTCTTTGGACTAGAGATGCACCAGTCCAGGTTTTTCAGTTTCGATACCGAGGATGATACTTAAGTGTCTGTCAATACCTGATATCAGCATGATACTAGGACAGATTCTGAAACAAAATTATTGAAACATTAATACTGTGAAATGTTTTGAGACAATATTTACCCATAAATTGTCTTATTACACCAATTCATAGATGAAAATGAAATACTGGCATCCCTACTTTTGACTTTTCCATCTGGTTCGCTGAGACTAAATACTACTTATTGAAATGTACTGGAGAATATCTAATGGTTATAATATCTCATTTTGGTTCCACACAAAAAAATGTCACTTTTCCAACATTTTTGAAATTTCAGTCTGGATTTCTGGCATTGCATAAATGAGTGAATACTTGTTGTGAGTTTTTGCTGAGTGAGCGCGGCGACGGCGGCGGCGGCGGTCACATGACTAATCCTGTTTGTGAGTCTGAGTTCGTGAGATATGGAAATGTTATTGACTGTCAGTTTGTCACACCATGTGCTCCTCTCACAACTGTGAAGGCAGCCAGGCCCCGGACACTCTCTCTGTGTCTCTCTATGTCGCTCTCTCTCTCTCTTTCAACCTTCCTCTCTCTCTCTCTCTCTCTCTCTCTCTCTCTCTCTCTCAGCTCCCTCTTTAAGCCTCCCACCCCTCTCTCACTAATTCTCTCTCTTCCCTCTCTCTTAATCTCTCTCTCTCTCTAACTCCTTCTCTCTCTCTCTTTCGCCCTCTCCCTTTCCTTCTTTCTTTCTTGCCTCCTCTATCCTTATCTCTCCACTCATCTCTCTCTCTCTCTTTTTCCCTCTCTCTCTCTCCTTCCTCTCTCTCTCTCTCTCTCTCTCTCTCTCACTGATTAATTCTATCAAACATACATTCAGTCTCTCGTCATCACATCAGAGTGATAAAATATTCTTAAAGAGAGACACAGCTGTGACCGTGAGTAACAGTTTCATACAAATAGAAAATACATTCAGAAACATGGTTTTAGAATGAGAGGCTGCAGGAGCCTGTCCCACACACTATGGGCCTGAGGCGGGGCATCCTGGACTGTCACCACACACTATGGGCCTGAGGCGGGGCATCCTGAATTGTCACAGACCTGATACCTACACATTCAGCTGCTGATTTCATTCTTTGTCATATCAAATTTAGGAATGTAAAAACAACTGTGACTTTGTGATATTTCAATATAAAAGGTCTTACCGATACCAAGAAACAGAGTTAGATCCAGCTTTTTTCTGTTCTGATACAGATGTCGATACTTGGCTTTAAGTATCAGCTGATACCCGATATCAACTGATACCAGGGCAGGGACTGAAAACATAATTTATTTCCTTTGAAAACAAACTGTGTATAATAAAAAAAAACATTCAAAAGTGTTTTGTAACTGTTATTTATCATTTAAAGTAGCTACAGAAGCTTTAAAAAGTATTACAAGATGCTTTTGGCCAACAACACCAATTTATAAATCTAAATGGAATACTGACTACACCAATATCTTTGAACCGATATCTGGTCCAGCAAATGTTCAATATCGGTGCCGATATCCCATACCAGAATCTTATCAGTGCATTTTTAGTTTTTGTTCCATTTCTTAATAATGTGTGATGAATCGCTGTAGTGCCCCACAAAGGCAGAACACCTTAACATCATGTTTGGTCAAAAATGAGTTCATGTCATTTTGATTTTAACGACAAAATATGACAACCGTAACATCCAAAACCATACGAGAAACCACAGCTTTGAAACTTTGAAGTCATTTTTCTCAATTTCACACTCTGGCGGGGTAAGGACTTTTGCCTTTGTAGGGCAGTTGTAGTGGACAAAAGACCTTCGACTGATTGAAGATATCGACTTAAAGAAGACTGGGATGCACCTGGTCTTAGTCAGGTCCACTTTCATGGATGATCTGATCTATAGTGCACTTTTGGGATGATGTTGGAAACCGAACTTTGAGAGAAACATGCAAACTCCTCACAGAAAGGTTCGGGCAGCCTCAGAAGGAAGACTGGAACCTTTTCACTGTGAGGCGGAAGTACTATCCACTCAGCCACCGTGTCCCATCTAGAAACCACGCGCTTTCGCTGACAGACGAATGACTGTAGGGTAGATATACTTGATTAAAAAGACCCCTGCTGATCACTCATGATTAAAATGACTGTCTCTTGATTCAAACGTGATTAATTGCACATCATCACTATTATCGTCCAACCGCCCTCCCCTTTTTACCTCAACTAACTTGTCCAAGGTGTCTCTCTTGTTCGCAGTACAATGCTGTGCCTCCTCTCTGCTCCTGCTCGTGCTCTGAGTGACTAACAGAGATTTAAACAGCTTCAGTTTGCACGGGCACACTTCAGAGCTGCTGCACACTACAACAGTCAACACAAGAGAACACCAGTCAACACAAGTCAACACACATACACAACAGCCAGCACGCTACCGACGCCTACAACATGTGTCCGAGAGGGAGAGAAAGGGAGAGAGAAAGAGAGGAAGAGAAAGAGCGAGAGAGAGCCATTACAACAAGCAACAAACGCCTCCAACGTGCATATTGGAGGGAGAGAGAGGGAGAGGGACGAGAAGAGAAAGAAGGAGAGACGTAACAACAACCAACGAAAGCCTCCAATATATGTACAGGAGAAAGAGAGAAAGAGAAAGAAGGGGGGGGAAGAAAGAGGGGGAGAGAGACATGTTAACAACCAACAACATCATTAAGAAAGAAAGTCAAAGAGAGAGAGAGCAAAAAGGAGAGAGGGAGAGAGAGAAGTAAGAGATAAGTAGAAAGAGAGAGAGAGACATGACAGTAATCAACAACTGCATCCTCAACAACCAACGAAAGCCTCCTACATGTGCACGAGTAAGAAAAAGAGAGAGAGAGGATATATACTTGAGAGGATGTATATGTAAGGTAGAGAGAGAGGGAGGAGAGAGAGAGAGAGAGAGAGAGAGGATGTATCTATCCGGTAGAGAGAGAGAGAGAAAGAGAGAGATGGAGAGAGAGAGGATGTATATGTAAGGTAGCGAGAGAGAGATGTAAACATGAGAAAGAGAGAGAGAGAGAAGGGGGGTGTAGAGAGAGGTAGAGAGAGAGAGGATGTAAACATGAGATCGACAGAGAAAGAGAGAGAGAAAGTGAGAGAGAAGGGGGTGTATATGTCAGGTAGAGAGGGAGAGAGAAAGAGAGAGATGGAGAGAGAGAGGATGTATATGTAAGGTAGCGAGAGAGAGATGTAAACACGAGAAAGAGAGAGCGAGAGAGAGAGAAGGGGGGTGTAGAGAGAGGAAGAGAGAGAGAGGATGTAAATGAGAGAGAGAGGATGTAAAATGAGATAGATAGAGAAAGAGAAAGAGAGAAGGGGTTGTATATGTAAGGTAGAGAGAAGTACAGAGAGAGAGAGAGAAAGAGAGAGAGGATGTAAACATGAGGTAGAGAGAGAGAGAGGATGTATATGTAAGGGAGGGAGAGAGAGAGAGAAAGAGAGAGACAGAGAGGGGGATGTAAATATGAGGTAGAGAGAGAGAGAGATAGGATGTATATGTAAGATGCAGAGAGAGAGGGAGAGAGAGGGAAAGAGAGAATGTAAACATGGGGTAGAGAGAGAGAAAGAGAGGATGTAAACATGAAGTGGAGAGAGAGCAACAGAGAGAGAGACAGGACGTACATGTAAGATACAGAGAGAGAGAGGGAAAGAGAGAACGTAAACATGAGGTAGAGAGAGAGGTAGAGAGAGTGGATGTGCACGTGAGGTAGAGAGGGAGGGAGAGGTAGAGGAGGAGGGCTAGAGAGAGAACATGAATTAAAGATGGCTGCACGGGGCAGTCTGGGGACATGTATAAAAACACAACAGAAAACACGAGCCCAGAGGAACTAAGAGCCTGGAATCATTTGGTCATAACTCAGTCTTATGGAAGAAGAGCACAGATTAGAAAAGAATTCATCATGAACAAGAAATTATATTACAAATTGTATTATAAATAGTCGTAGTAGAGGTAGTAGTATTAGTAGGTGTGATGTGATGAGTAATATTAGTACTAGTAATGACATATTGAAGTAGTAGTAGTATAAAACTGACTAAAGAGAGAATATGACGGACTAATACAAAGGTTTGCAGTTTTTATTAGGGATGTACTGATCCAGCTTTTGCAGTTCCGATACCGAGAACGATACTTTCACCAAACTTGCCGATGCCCAATATTCACCAACTTATCCACTTAATTCCTTTAAATACAGTTAACTTATAACACAAGAGATCCAATTATGTTCTTTAACTTTTATTTATCCTTCATATCCCTACAGAACAGGTTTGTATGAATGAAAGTCCAAACTTTATGAGCAGGGATGTAACAAAAACCAAAATATCGTGATATCGTATCGTCAAAAGTCTCACAGTAATATCATAGGGCGTCACAATATATCAAATCACAAGTGCTTTTGCTTAAAGTCATGGTTTTATAGTAGCAACAGCTTATAAACATAGGGGACTACATATCCCATGATTCATTTCAGTGCAGACAACATGAAGAAATATGTTTTTTACTTGAATTCTTGGATTATGACGGTAATAATTCACACCAAAATCTTGTTGAGGTATTTTAAAAGCAAAAAAGTGTCCCATCTAGAATTATATAAGCCTTTTCAAAATATCGTGATAATATCGTACTGAGAGATTTAGGACAAAATCAGTGAGTAAATCGTCTTATTACATACAAGTAATGACCCAACCAGGATATCAGCTTAACCGACATTATGGAACCGATACCCGATCCTGTTCATTTTTCAGTACTGACACTGATAGTCAGTACCAGTATATGTATCGGAGCATTCCAAATGTTTATGCAGGATAAGACGGGATATTTTTTTTTGTGAAGGACGTGATGTTACTTAAAAAATGGCAGCTTTTTCGATTTGCTAATTGCGTTCATTTATAACTATATTAACCCTCGTTTTTGTTGTTGTTGTTTGTGGAGTAAAGAATGATAAGTTCTGATTTGTTAATTGCGTTCATTCATATTGCGATTCCACTTTGGTTGTGAATAATCCTGCAGCTCTACCCCAGTTTAACCCTTGACGGACCGGAGCTCAGGTTTGAGGTTTGACCCAGTTCCTGTGCTCCAGTGTTTATAGTGACGTGTCCTGTCATCACAGTGACTCACTCTGTCTCTGGAGCCGCTTTTGTTTTACTGTTACTATCGCCTCACACCGGGGCTCAACAATTAACATCAACTGAATCGGAAGCATCACTTTAATTATTATCAAATCATGAAGGCTGCAATTACAACAAAACAGGGTTGTCAAAATGATTCAAAATCAGATGCTAATCAATACTAAAACTAGTATCAGAACTAGATCCTCATTTGAACAGGTATCGATACTAAAGAAGTCCCATTCACAGGACAGAAATTAACCTTTCCTGAAGAGTTTTTGACTGATCTTGAGCTGTCTCAGAACAAGTATGAGACTAGTATATATGCCCATGGACCACTATGGAACCTACCTGGATACACAGATATAAAACCACATGGGAATATCAAGGAAAGTACTATGATTTTATAATGAAAATCACATTCTGTTGTCTAAAGAAAGACTATTTTTAATTATTGTGTTATGGGAATCTGTATTGAGTATCAAGTCTATTCCTTAGTATCAAAATCAAGTTTGAAATGTACGTATCGAGGCAACAAAATATCACATCTTCTCACTTCTCACAAGCATGGTCAAAATGGGACTGCTGTATTAGTTTACCCATCAGAACTAAAAAAAAAATTGCCATAGCCCATCGAAATAAGTTGTATCTGCTGTCAGTTACCATTGTCTTACTCATTATCCTCACATGTAAGTAGTAGTACCTAGTGCCTCCACTCAATTTCATTTCTCTCCAGCAACTAGGTTAGGAATCAGAATACACTAGATGATTTGCAAGAACCAGCCAATCAGCGAAGATCTGTGAAGCCATGACTGGGTCCTTTTTGTGGTACAGCACAACAGTAAACAAAGCGGTCGAGATGGATGTAGATGAAGACAAACATTCTGTGTTGGCAACGATTCCCGAGATCGAGGATTTAAAGCCGGAACAAAGAGAATGTTTGGTGAATTTTATCAAGGGAAAAGACGATATTGCCCTTCTTCCTACGGGATTTGGGAAAAGCTTTATATACCCAGTTAGCCTCATTAACAGCGCATTACATATGTCATGACCAAATAGTAGCGATTGGTTAAATTTAAAAAAGTACGCACCTACCGTTGAGCAAATGAATCCTAATGCTGCGAGGTCAGACGGTTTCTACGAAGTAAAACCAATTGATTAATCAGGCTAGTTTAAATGTTCAAAGAATGCAAAACAAAACTCATTATGTTCAATTAGAAGAGGGGGTTGGGATTAAATAAGTTTTCTTCTTCCCATTCTTTTTTGTTGCTGTTGTTTGATTGCACTATTGTCAATATGGATTGATACTACTATATGTTCTATTGTAAAAGAAGGTCAAATGTGTACCCAAAATAAACATTAAAAATAAATTCATAAAATAACATAAAAATAAAGTGTTTGACTTGTCGACTAATTGGAAAAATTATACTTTAATTTTTTTTTTTTCCAACACTACTACTGCATTCTCTTTAGTTAAGATTGCACTATGTAAGAGGACATATGAAGAGTCCACTGTCTCATGATGTCCCGCAGTATGGCATTAAACGTATATATCTTGCAATTATTTCATTTTAGGTGTTTTTATATTGCTCAATTTGAGAATACATACATTCTGACTGTGAGTGGGGTCGCCTCTCCACAGATCTGAACTCCAACTTGGATTGGTGTCATCTCCTGCTTGTCTCCCAGGGAATATATAAGATAAGTAAAAGCGATAACATCTCCACAGAAACAAGCAGGAGCCAGACCCTCCAACAGAAAAGTTACACAGCGCGGCTTTAATTGCATTTGAATGATTTCCAGATTCTGAACTCAGATCGTGCACTTCGGTTTCTGCGGCGATGCTTCTTGCACATGTGCGGGTCTCATGTGCCGCGTGGAGCCTGCTGCGGTCGCCATGGTGATGTTCCTGTATCCATAGACTCCTGCGGCGCCACTCCACAGACCTGCTGTCTCCCACCAGGACACAATAACACTCATTTACCCTCACATTTAATTAACATAGTATCAGATAAGCCTGTGTGGAATAAGAGCAGGCAGGATCAGCTACACTCAAATACAAGATAACAGAAATACTACATGGCATCTCAAGTGAACTGAAACTGCAATTTGTTTTGGTGAAATTCTGAAATCGCAAAGACCGCAGTTGTCTAAGTAATACATTTTCCTCTGCAAAGAACAAAATATCCTCTTTGTAAAGAAAAAATGTGTACCTGTACTTTAGATATCTACAAACATGTTCAGAACTGCATGGGATTCTTGTATTTAACGATTCATATTTCAGTCTTCTCTCAAATGCTCCTGGAGGTGTTTAGAATGCTCACTTTGAACAGAATCCTATGTTTGAAACATACAGTCAAGCCCAAATTATTCATACCCCTGGCAAATTTTGACTTAAAGTAACTTTTATTCAACCAGCAAGCTTTTTCTTGATTGGAAATGACACAGACGTCACAGAAGACAATAAGATGATGTACAAGAGGCATCATTGTGGAAAAAAATATTTCTCAGCTTTTATTTACATTTCAACATAAAGTGGCATGTCCAAAATTATTCATACTTTTCTCAATAATCAAGCCTTTACTGGTTATTACAGAAATCAAACACTTCCCATAACTGCTGACCAGTTTGTACATTGTCTGTTTATCTTCAACTTAACGCCTCTGTCATTTATAATAATAATAATATATAATAATCCCTACAACTGAAGCATCTCGACAGACTTGACAATACTACCACAGTGTGTTGAGTGTGCATGTGTTCAGGTCCTGTACTACTGTATGGTAAATAAATACATTATCTTACAACAGTGGTAATGGAAATAAAAGAGTCATCTAGCTCCATCTCCTTATGCCGTGTAAATCCTAGCTCCTCAGGCCAGTACCTTCAGATTGAAAATGACTCCCAGATGGCATTCGAAATGTCTTCATTTCAAAAACATTGTCCAGATGACTAATTTTTAAACCTTCTACCAGGAAAATAAAAAATGTAATTTAGTGGTAACAGTGGCAGATTGCAGTAACAGCTACACTAGTATTACAGCATTAACCAAAACAATTTTTCGATTTTACTTTGTGTTTTTTCAGGGAAAGAAAGGTCACTTTATAACAAAACTCAACGATCTGCAGTTTGATCCTTACTGGCAATGCAAATGGTTGGTGTGTTCTTGGGCAAGACACTTCATCTCCGACATTACTTCCATGAATTTGTGAGACATGGAGCTCGTCATTATAGATGTTCGTGAATAAAAACTGAAAAAGTGCATAAAAAAGACAGGTAAATAAAAAATGGTTGAACAAATGGAACAAAATCCTTAAAAACTAGAAACTCTAAAATATAAAACTCAACCACCGGAGAGGCTTGATACTATGGATTTTGACAAAGCTCCGTTCTAAAACTATTCAGGAAATGACCACCCCTGTTCTGTTTATTACTAGTACAATTATTACTAATCCGTTTTTCAGTAAAACCATTTTTTTTTCATTATTTGTCTCCAAAACTAAAGTGAAAAAAAGGATAATGATTTGTTTTTTCAGTTTTTGATTTTGTGTTTAAATGAATAATGGAAAAAACAGATAACGACCGTTTCCCGTTTACGTGACTTAAACTGCAATGACGGACTTTTGCACCACATACGGACTGAACCAGGACCAAACCAGGACTAAACCATTTTCAGTCCTGGTCTGGTCCCAGTCTCAGTCCTGGTCTCAGTTCTGGTCTCAGTCCTGGTCTGGTCCCGGTCTAAGTTCCGGTCTGGTCCCGGTCTCAGTCCTGGTCTGGTCCCGGTCTGGTCCCGGTCTCAGTCCCAGTCTGGTCCCAGTCTCAGTCCTGGTCTGGTCCTGGTCTCAGTCCCAGTCTGGTCCAAGTCTCAGTCCTGGTCTGGTCCCGGCCTCAGTCCTGGTCTGGTCCCGGCCTCAGTCCCGGTCTCACTCATGGCCTGGTCCCGGTCTGGTCCCAGTCTCAGTCCTGGTCTGGTCCTGGTCTGGTCCTGGTCTCAGTCCTGGTCTGGTCCCGGCCTCGGTCCCGGTCTCACTCATAGTCTGGTCCCGGTCTCAGTCCTAGTCTCAGTCCCAGTCTCAGTCCTAGTCTCAGTCCTGGTCTCAGTCCTGGTCCTGTTCCCAGTCTCAGTCCCTGTCTAAGTCCTGGTCTCAGTCCCAGTCTGCTCGGACCTGTTTTAGTCCTGGTTTAGTCCTGGTTCAGTCCGTATGCGATGCAAAAGTCCGGTATCTTAGTTTAAGTCACGGAAACGGGAAATGGCCATTATCCATTTTTTCCGTTATTCATTTAAACACAAAATCAAAAACTGAAAAAAACAAACCATTATCCATTTTTTCATTTTGGTTTTGGAGACAAATAATGAAGAAAATAGCAGTTTTTTCATTTTCTTATTTTTGGTTTTATTTTGAAAAACGAATGAACGAACGATACACGGATTATTTCTCAGCATCTCGATTTGATACTATCGATTAGTATTTGAGTCAGGGCGAGGTGATATGACATAATGCTGTTTGTTTGGTAATGGAGTTTGAAATTTTAGTATCATGACAACTCATCTCCACCCGTTTATCACGTCAGACGCTTCTCAGAAAAACGATGGAACCATAAAAGTGTGACAGCGCCGCGTGGTTTCTGTCGCCCCCCCCCCCCGTGTTCTGAGAAATGACGCGTTTTACCTTCACCCCCCTCCCCCTTCAGCCCCCCCCCCCGTATCGTTCTACGGGGTTCTGCCGGATTCAAGGCCGTTTGTCTGTGGTTCGGGCAGTTTTCCTCTGGGGGGGGACATTGAACGCTGACCGCTGCTTTTCACATTTATCAGCAGTGAGTCATAACAGAGGATAGATGGTTCTCCCTCCTCCTCTAGTACATGTACTTTGTATGAAGCACAACACGTACACAACACGGACACTGTACACAACACGTACACAACACAACAGTCGCACTAAAGACGACAGGCCTGCAAGCTCAACACTAAATTTTAGATAGATAGGTTTAGTTGTGTTGTGTTGTTTCCGTAAGGGGATAAGCACTGTTAAAAGAAAGAGCTACTAGGGATGGAACGATATACAAATCTCACGGTATGATATTTTCATGATATACATTACAAAATTGTGAATGTACTACTTTTTCCTCTTAAAATGCCTTGACAATATGCCTTAAAAATGCCTTAATTCAAATAACTAAGATTTAAAAGTGTTTAGAACTGCTATTTCTTCACATTTTGCACCAAAACAGAGCAAAGGATCATGGTTAATGTAGTTCCCTCTGTTTTTTTAGCTATTGCTGCACCATAACAATTAATTTAAGCAAATAAACTGGTAATTCGATATACTGTGATGGTCCACGATATTATTGAGAGACGTCTGACGATACAATATCACGATATTTTGGTTATTGTTACACCCCTAAGCGCTACTGCACCGAAACAGAAGTTAAAGATGCACTGCTCAACTTTTTTTCCTTTTCCGTGGAGAAGTTATTGCAAAAATGCCATAATTCCTTCTGTGAGTAGAGGCGTCTCTCCACAGATCTGAATTGTAATGCTGTGTATACTGTAGTGTAGTGCTGTAAAAAGCTCGTCTCCCTTGTGATAAATAGTTGGTTTTTTTTAACATATGTGATTAATTGTTCAACATTATAACACAACACACAAAACAAAGAGCAGCCTGAGCACATGTTTGAGTTTTCCTCATTACATAAATATTACCCAATTAAGCAAGACACAGCGACCTGGTCAAACAGGCAAACCAAAAGCCCGTACCTCTCTGTATAATGACACTGAAATCACCGGGCAAGATAAAGAAATCATCATTACCTTTCATTTCTGCACTCTCTCTTTCCATGGGTAAGACTCTAAAAATGTCTTTATACCACTGGGTGACAGTCGGTGCTTGTCCTGTATCCAGTTAAACAGCACACACTTTCGCGTCAGAAACAGTAATTTAGCCACTAACTTTAATTTACTCTTGCCCCGGCAGAAACAAACCCGGATCTTTCACTAGTTTTAATTTCACTATGCTGCTTATTTCTTTAGTTATACATTGCCAGAATTTTGATATTTTTGGGCAAGTCCACAGAAAATGTAAATAAGTCCCATTTGTTGCCTTACATTTAAGACACAAAGGTGATCTACTAGGGTTTATTTTGTTCAGAAAATCTGGTGTTCTGTGCTGCTTGTGTAAAATTTTAAACTGTGTCTCTTTAAATTTGTTGTTGAGGAATAGTGAATGAGTGGACCGGATACGTGATAAACAGGTTTAATCTAAACTCTGGAACATTCGAGACAAAGCAATAACATTTCCATGGAGATAAGCAGGTGGCGGACCCTACACTAGGGATGTTACGCAGTGCGGCTTTAACGTACAGGTACAAAAATACTGGTATCAAATAAAGCGAAAGAAAGGTACGAGTTGAATGAATCACAATAGGTAAAGTCTTATATAATATACAATACAAGAAGTGATGTGGTGCCTTAAGCGTCTTGTACAAACTCTTGTCTATTTCCACTTGAGACACAGATTTTTTTTCCCAGAATGCCGTTCTGCAGCCTACATACTAGTACATATCAAATGTCATGCTTACAATAGAACTTAGTAGAGAAATACACTCATAGACCTTGGCTGTTTAGTGCATTTCATTGCAATGACACTCAATTATCAGGTAAAGTGTCTTGCTCATGGAAACAAAGTCAAAGCATGTAATTAGGGATGACATGATTAATAAATAAACTGTTAACGCAGGTCACAATATAATCATAAGAACTAAAAAAACTGCCATCAGGACCATTTTAGAAGCAACAATTAGTTTTAAAAAGTAAACTTTAAAGGTGCACTGCGTAACTTTTCTAGTGGAGGGTTCTTCCGCCGCATGAGTTTAACTTGACTACATCCGTGGAGCTCAGAGTGTAGATCGTAACACTAAAATTTGACATTGCGATATCAGTACTTGTAGCAAATATCAGATCACCAGTAGTGGAAGAAGTACTCAGTTTTATAAGTAAAAGTAAAGATACCAAAGCAAATATATAAAAGTATTAAAGTACATGTTTAAAATGTGCTTAAATAGCAAAAAGTAGAAGTATTTTGCACATATTTAGGTTTTTTTTTTAACTTTTAAGTAAGGTACAGATTCATACTTAACTACTGTTCTTTATTACTTTTACTTTTACCTTGTTACGTTCCACCACTGCATTCACCGCTTACTTGGGTACAGGATACACCAAGTATACGTTCATGCCGTACATAAAACCGGCTATAGGAGCATGTTATTATAGAGGACAGAAACATCCCCCTGTTGCCAACAAGCTTTAATTTAGTTTGTGCCAGTGTGTGACGTGCGGGAGAAATAAGAAAAGTTATCTGGAGTATTGTTCGGTGGATAATGTATTCCGTGTTGGCAATCCCACTGAGTTTCATCACCTCAGCCACATGCGCTTCATAAAATCTGCATAAAGACGCCACAGAGCCACAGAGGAGAGAAAGAACAGAGTGAGGAGAGTGAGGGGAAAGAGAGAGAGAGAGAGAGAGACGAGCTGTGACCGGGCAACAAGATGACAACACTTCTGCAGACAAAAGCAGCAACATGTGCACAGACTATCAATGAGACGTAAAACTGTGCCTTACTGCTTCCAAAAGTCTCGAAAATCTGATACTAATCGATACTATGATTTGTATCGAAACATTCACAGGACAAAAATTGATCTTTGTTGAATCGCTTTAGAATGATCTTGACCTGTTTCAGAACAAGTATAAGAGCTCGTAGACTAGTATAAAATAAAGTACTATGATTTAATGTTGAAAATTACATTCTATTGTCTAAATCAGATGTCAAACTCAGGCCCGGGGGCTAAATTCGGCCCGCGATATAATTATATTTGACCCGCGAGATCATATCAAATATGTTAGAGCTGCCCGTCGGTGACAAATACGCTATAAAAACAATATTTATTTAAAATTGTGTAATTATTTTGTATTATGCTTGTTCTGGATTCGGTGTTTAAGCAAAACTATTATTAAACATTTATTTTAATAAGAAAAAGTTTAATGTTACATATCTCGAAAGAAGAGAAAACGTGCAGATGCTGTTGAAATTTTTCAGTAAATATTTAGTTTGGCCCACAACTTTTTAATTTTGGCCCTCTGTGAATTTGAGTTTGACACCCCTGGTCTAAATAAAGAGTGTTTTTATTTTCATCGTGGTATCGGAATCAGTATTGAGTATCGAGTCTAGTTTGAAATTTCAGTATCGTGACAACAGTATTCCATGTTATTACAAAGGAAATGTTCTTATCCTTTTCTTACAAGTACAGAAATGAATAGGTGGCTGAGAGGTTAACAGTCTCAGCTCAAAACAAGAAGGTTCTGGGTTCAACTCCCTGGCCTTTCTATATGTGGAGTTTGGATATGAAAAGGAACATGAGAATGATACAGACAGAGGAGGAACAGTGAATATATAGTGCAGAGGAGAGGAGGAAAACCAAAAAGGAGATGTTTGTATTTACCTAAACCAAACCATGAAGTAGTTCCAGTTTCTACTGCACAAAAATCCCACCTTCTCACACTGCCAATTCCCTCACAAATCATTTTAATCCTCCCCAGTAAGAGGCAGGACCAAACGCATGCATCTTTCACCAACACGCATGAACCAGCACCTTTGGCTATGCAACCCTCTGCTAAAAAACACTTTCCAAATTACATCCGGGTCGTTTAACCATGCACAGCACCTACACAGACTCCTACATGCTGTTTCGGTGTTAGGTAAGGCCAGTCAGAAGCACCTGCGCGCCCGGGAGAGGTAGCTCAGGCGAGGCGAGCGGTTTGCAGTCTTTCTCTCCATTAGCATTCACGAGGCAATTGCCAATTACGTTGACGTTGGCGCGAACATGTGTTATCCAGACTCTTACGCATTCAATCCCGCGTAATTTTCTTTGTTTTCATATCCAACAAAGAAAAATGACATGGTTTTTAATATGCAACAGCGACCCATTGACTCCTATTGAGTGATGGTGCATAAGGAATCAAACTGAGGTACGGAAAAAGGGAGGGTTCGACGCTTTTCACGGCGCGTGCATTGTCCCCTCTGCACGTATGGGCTATGGCAATGCTCGTATACGCACAGAAACGTAATTTTAACCGTGCTGGCTTGATTGACACTGCAGCAGCAACACAACAAACAGAAAATCACACGGTTAACGCACGTTTTGTTTTCCGGAACCAACATGCGGCGACGTTTTACCCCCGTTTGAACACATATGAGCTTTTATGTCAATTAAAACCAACGATCACAGTGCAAACCGGAGCTAAATAATTGCCACACAGCGCTACAAAGGCACACATGGTCTTGCAGCAGAGGCGAGACGTCAAACATGTTCGGTAATCTCGCAGTTGTCAATCAAAATCTCGTTCCACGGGCGCAACTTAACTACGACACTAATTGATAGAGCCAGTTCCCGCTTAACCAAAATGCGCTTTGAAGTTGTGCAGGGTTCGAACATGAGACACGCCACTTCCACACGTCGCCAACCACACACAGGACACGAAAAAAGCGAGTGTTTTACCTTATTCCTCCGATGTCGTCTCGGTTTGAATCCCGTTGTTACTCCTGGTGTTTATAAGCAAACGTGTCACCTACATTTTTCATTGTAATCCTCACGTATTTTTGTCCGTGAATGGTTTGGAACTGACGCCGCGCTGCAGTGGAGAACGGCTCCTCTTCGTTTAGCATACGCGCAATTACGCACGGCAAAAGCGGTACAAAAACAAACAAACAACAAAAACAAATCGCGAAGAATTACAAAAATCTGTCACGTTTTCACAGCTTTAACGTTGTCTGAGCGCTGTCTTTTGCCCGCCGCTGCTGCTGATGTGATCCTCTCTCTCCCTCTCGCGTCTCTCTAAATGAAACTGCTCTCAACGAGGTCCGCTGTGCTCCGCGGCTCTCGCATTGATTGGGTAAAAATGTGGTACACTGACTTCGCGTTCCTCAACTCCCGTCCACCAGGCAAAAGATCAGCCAATGGCAAAGCGCGCAGCAGCGGTCATTGGATACGGGATTGGCCCCAGCGCGCCTCAAAGACTCTGTGAATTCCCGATACGCGTAAACCGGTGCAGTTTACAGTTAATGTGAAAGATTCATGCTCCACACTTGACCCGAGTCTTACTGATATCCATGCGTTTACCGTCAACGTGTTACTCACTGCTTTTATATGAACTGTAAATTGCCTGGAAATTCTAATGACATAGACTTAGTAATTAAGATAATTGGCTGATAAGTCCACGCGTTTTCTTTGTTCTTTGAGGGATGGATAGGATTAGAAATGAAAGAGAGAGAGTATGATACAGAGGAAGGACCATGGACGTACTGTGTATTTGTATTATAGGAATTCAACATCAACTTATTCATTTTTGCTTAATTTAACCTGAATTTAAGTAGCAAAAAGCACACTGACATACAACCCATCCTTCTCTTTTCTCCTTATCTCCTCTCCTTTCGTCCTTAATGATTATTTGAAGGGGCTGGAGTGGTAGTAGACTAAGTGAATAATGACTCATTGGTGAAGCCAAAACAAACTCTATAGACCTCTCAGGACACAAGGACAGGTGAAAAACGCTTTAAAGGTTAACAAAATACACCTTAAGCTTCATATTACAATGTGGACAATGTGCAACTATATGCTGTTCAGGCACTTAATAAATATTTTTTTTCCAAATCATTATTAAATTGTGACTATATAGTGTTCCATCAAAATAATTAAAACATAAAATCAGTGCTTTATATATCATATGTGGACATAATTTTTCTCAGAAACTACATGTAAAAATATAATTCTTTGTTTTTGCACTCATCAGGTTCCCAATCAGCTCAAATAGAAATAAAGAGAAATAAATAAAGCATGCCATGCAAGAGTTCAGGTCCTAGGAGGTTAATTATACTAAACTGGCATCATACTTAGGTCAGTTTGTTACTATAATAACAAAATCCTTACTAACATTAACAGCTATGTGAAAATATTCAAGAAATAATGTGTTATTTTTAAGGATGCACTATACATTACTTTGCCTTGAATGTTCCAAAGTGTGGCATTAAATACAGCTATCCCCATGCAGAAAAGCAGGTGATGCCAATAGGACAAGTCACTGGTCAGATCTGTGGAGAGCAGTGTTAAAGTGCATGTTTTTCAATGTATTGTTTAAGTAACAAAACACCTGTAAAATAGATCAGGTAAATGTCATACTACAGACAGATATAACATAATGATGGAGACAAGAATGTGATGGATAAACTGGTTCATCAGCCGGTTTCACTTTGTGGAAACCATCTGACCTCACAGCATTAGAATTCGTTTGCTCGACGACAGGCGGGTACTTTTTTTTCATTTAACCAATCACTGTTATTTGGTTGTGGTGTATGTAATGCGCCGCTAACAGGGCTAACCGATATATTAAGCTTTTCCCAAATCCCGTAGGAAGAAGGGCAATAACGTCTTTCCCCTTGATAAAATTCACCAACATTCTCTTTGTTCCAGCTTTAAATTCTCGATCGCAGGAATCATTGCCAACACAGAATGTATGGCTCTTCTCTGATTGGCCAGTGCCCAGACTCACATTTCCGGAGTTCTTTTAAACTGTCTATTGTATTCTGATTCCTGACCTAGTTGCTGTAGAGAAATGTAATTGAGCAGAGGCACTAGGTGGCGCCAGCCTGGCTAGGTGATGGACCCCTCAACACAAAAGTTACATAGTGCATCTTTAATCATTGATATAAGCATGAGTAAAAAAGTTATGTTCAGGTAAAAAGGAGTTAGTTCTCAAAAATAACTAACTCCTTTTAAACTTGAAGATATTTTCAGAACGATCAATTCCATCCGTTTTTGTATAGAACCTATTTAGCGTAATGAGCAAAACGTATTGAGCATTTTCACCATTGTAAGAAGTCACATGTAAAAAATTAAAAATCCCATAATACACTATTCTCTGATCTATGTTCTAATGTTGTTTCCTCTTTACAAACATACAGTACCTGGAGTTGTGTTTTGTTTCATTCACACCTTCAACACACAAGCCCTGCATATTTTGGCTATTACTTCTCTCAGATGGAAAATTAGAATTACGAATCTCAAGTGAACAAAAAGAAAAAGCATCATTTAACTTGAAAATTACCGCTTCATGACATCGCAAGGTGGAGCAGAGTATTTTGAGCTTTGGAGATGTAGACAGACTAATAATAAAGCATTACTCAAACATGTGTGAACGAAACAAAACACAAGTCCAGGTATATTTTTGATGATGTAACAACATTATAACATGGCTTAAAGCTCACACGAGTCAAGTTTGTGTAATACGGGACCTTTAAGCCTCCAGCTATGACTCACATGTCATTAATCCTGCATATCTCCAGTCAGCATTCGGAAACATGTCTTGTAATACTATTGCTTGGTAGTAATTGACTTCCTCACTTGACTTATGCAGTGAAATACGAGCTTGTGTGTGTGTGCAAGGCAAGCTGATTTTGTGAATAATTATGAGAATTTGGGTGGGGTTGTCCTCCTCTTCCGCTGGCGTTTCAATGGCCGCTTGATGAATGAGAAGAGAGGAGCGGGAGGAAGTGATAACATGGTGTCATCAGTTACCGTGACAACCGCTGTTCGCACATCCAAACTGTTAATTATATTTTTTTCCCTCTCTTTTTATTTTCCAGGAAATTAGCAGCGGCTTGTCCCCCCCCTCGCGCTCCTCTTGGCCCGCGAAGCCTCTTCACTTTAGACAACACGCAAGAAAATACATTATGCAAATCTCTACGGCTTATTTTCCAAGATGAGGTGTACGTATATATGTTACAACGCAATGGATGCATGCAAAGGGGCTAGAGAAGAGTGTTAACTCCCACCGGAGAGGGTTGGTTTATTAAAGTAGCACTGAGTAACTTTTCTGCTCACTTTCCACAGACTGACATTAAAGGGCAAATACAACACTATGTTCTGATCTGCGTTATAATGTTGTTTCCTCATCACAAACATATCTGGAGTTGTATTTTGTTTCATTCACACGTGTTTAACACACAAACCCTGCATATTTAAGATGAGTTCTTCTCTCAAACAGAAAACACTCTGTTCAACCTTGTGATGTCATGTGGTTATACAGGAAGTTCTTCCCAGTGTTTTCAAACTCCATACAACTTCACTAGAATCAGGTGGATCATTTCAGCCCTAGAATTGCCCATCTCTACTGAACTAAATGTAAAAGGTAGTTGTTAACTTCATGACATCACAAGGTGGAACAGAGCATTTTAAACTTGGCTCTAATATCTTGATGACTAATAATGTAGAATGGAGAATTACCTAATTTATAAGTATTTATAAGTGTTTCCTGCAACTTATACTCCGTTGCAACTTATATGTTAAAATGTTCACACTGACAGCCACGAGAGGGCGCTCTAGAGTTGTGTACTCCTGTACCACTATCATTTCTCATTCTACTGAGCATGTCGACTGCAGAAGGAAGAGAAAGAGCCACTGTCCTGTCTGTATCATGTCAGTCGATCACACCATTACTTCTGTATCACTGACAATTTAAAATTTAAACAAACATAAAGAAAACCAAAACCATCCTGTCGGGAATCAGAAAGGCTGGAATAATTCTAACTGGAACTGATGCTGAGTCTGACGACAGCTACACAGAAGAGGAAGCGTCGCTCCGTTTACTTCTGAAGGTCGTGAAGTTGCTCAGAAGTGACACCGAAGAAGAAGAATTGAATGGATTTAGTGATTTGGAGTGAGAAGGAGAGTTTGGTAAACTTGTTCTGTTCAGTAGTTTATGTTATAGTTTATCTGAAGAACTGTTCATATGTGACGTTAACAGTCTGTTGTTCTCTCTTCTATTGTTATTATTAGAACTTGACTTTCAAGATGAAATGTCTGTTCCTGGTCTCTGATTTTATCAAATAAATTTCCACACTTATAGTCCGAAAAATGCGGTAGTCAAACATGAATGAATGAAACAAACCAATGGTTATTTTCATGTAATATATATTTGATTTTATCTGTCACCATGTGAAAAGCAAATTATGTCATCAGGCCCAGTTACAGGTCAGATCTGTGGAGAGGTGACCCAGCTCACAGTAAGAATGTGTGTTTTACGTACTGGTAATGAAATAATTATTATACTTCCAAACATTTGTGAAGCCATACTGACTTGTTTAGATTTGTGCACCTTATTCCGCCTTTTAAAATGCCTCAAAAGTGAAATAAATCCACAGAGAGCAATCTAAGTGCATTTAAAACTCTTTACTGAGTATTCACGTATAGCTGAGGACACACAAAATACACACAAGGAGAACTTTAACAGGTAAGGAGACAGGAGGTCAAAAACTATTTGGCTCTACTACACACTCCCATGGTGCATCTGCATTCATCTTAAATAAGGAGCCAGGGACTGCAAAATAATCCAAAAAATAAACATTAACAATAGCAATAATTAATAGAAAGAAAAATGTAAACAGATTAAATAATTTTTAAGCAAATAATCAACAAATAATCACGTTAACCATAAAGAATTATCTTGCATAAAATTGCATTCAATATTAAATCAAACAAAATAGGAATTATTATTTCAGTAATGAAACTATTACAACTGGGTTTTAGGCTCCAACAATAGATATGTTTAATGCTATACTGTGAAACCTTCAGCATGAAACAGGTGGCATCATTTCAAATCATTACATGTAGGTTTTCTAAGCAAAATTTATTCAGAAAGTTACTCAGGTCATTGCAAACAAAGTTAAACCATGTAACCACTAAGGAACAAATCACTGGAAATAGTCTTCAGATAAAAACAAAATGAACAAATAATTTAAATATATGTACAGTATTTTTTAGCAATTTTATCTGAGGTTGTGGATATCTGAGGACTACCCCATGTATATCTGAGGAGAACAAAGAACAACATATAAAGACACACAATGATTCACTGTCTCATTGGCAGCCATTTAAATTCACTGATTGAGTGGGACTTGTGCATTATGGGAGGAGAAGGTGACCCGGCTGCTCTCACCCAGAGGACAGAGACTCAGGGACTAAAGACACCCTGCTGTTTGACCTCTTTAAAACCAGCCTGGGTTTATTCCCCCGGTTTAGAGCTGCACAAGCTGAAATACTGCATATTGCTGCACAAACGAATCTTTAAATATGATTCCTATATATTATACTTTAATTACCGAAGTGAAAATACAATCGGACATTACCCAGGGAGTACCCAAAGTATAACAGATATGGGCACCAGCTCACCAACTCATGTGTAGTGATGAGCAGCGCAGTGGTTTGGGGTTTGATCTAACAATACTAGAGCCAGTGTCATAATATCTTATTAAAATGCACTGAAATGTTACAGGGAGTTTAAGGAGCCAAACCCATGAGCTGAGTGATAAAGCTCAAAAAAGTAGTGCAGTGGCTCACACTAATGATCACAGTTTCAAACCAGCAACTTTACATTTCCCAGATGTGTGATGCAGTTATGATATGTGTATTCTACGAGCTCTGAGTATGGAATGAATAAAGCACACAAAAGTGCTGTATAAGACTAGTGCGTTGCATTTGTCCGTGCTGAGTACACAGATATAAGTAAGATTGATAAGACTATATTTACACCTTAATTAACCATAATAAAACATGACGAAATTAGAATGATTCAGGCTTACCCCTCCCCTAACCAGAACCCTTAACCCCTTACCGTAATCATAATTCCTAACCTCTTTCCCTAACCATAACCCCTAATCCCTTACAATAACCATTATCCCTAACCCTTAACCATGAACCTGGCTCTTTACCCAAATCATAACCTCTAACCCCTTAACGTATCCATAAACACTAACCATTGCCCTAATCATAATCCCTAACTCCTTACCCTAACCGTAATTCCTAACCTCTTTCTCTAACCATAACCCTAGCCCCTTACCCAAATCATAACCCCTAACCCCTTAATGTAACCATAAACACTAACCATTATCCTAACCATAACACCAAACTTCTTACCCTAACCATAACCCCTTAACTTAAACATAACCCCTTACCTTAACCATAACTCCTAATCACATCCCCTGACCTCTTCCCTTAGCCTAACCATACCCCTTAACCTCTTACCATAACAATGTCCTTAACCTAACCCCATACCCTAATCATAACCCTTAACTATAACCCCTTATCTTAATGATAACCCCTTACCTTAAACTTAACTCTTAATCATAACCCCTAACTCCTTACTGTAACCACACACCCAAACCCCTTACCTTAACCATACCCCTTAACCTCTTACCCTAACCATGTCCCTAACCTAACCCCATACCTTAATCATACTCCTAATCATAACCGCTAACCCTAACCCTAACTCCTTACCCTAAGCATAACCCCTTACCTTAACCATAACTCCTAACCATAACCCCTTCCCTTAATCAACTCCTAATCATAACCGCTAACCCCTTACCCTAACCATACACCTAACCCCATACCCTAACCATAACATGTAACGATAATCCCTTACCTTAAATATAATTGCTAACCATAACCTCTTACTCTAACCACACAACATAACCCCTTACCCTAACCATGTCCCTAACCTAACACCATACCCTAACCATAACCCTTAACCATAACACCTTACCTTAATCATAACTCCTAACCATAACCCCTTACTCTAACCATGTCCCTAACCTTACCTCATACCCTAATCATAACCTTTAAACTTAACACCTTACCCTAACCATAACCCCAGCCATAACCCTTAACCATATCCCCTTACCTTAACCATAACCCCTTAACATCTTACCCTAACCATGTCCCTGACCTAACTCCATACTCTAACCATAACCTCTTACTCTAACCATCATGCTTTATCTTAACCATAACTACTAACCCTAACCCCTTATCCTAACCACACACCCTAACCATGGCCCTAACTTAACCCTGTACCCTAATCATAACCCTTAGCCATAACCCATTACCCTAACCATAACCCCTTACCTTAATCATAACTCCAAACCATAAACCCTAACTCCTTATCCCAACCATATCTCCATACCCTAACCATAACCCCTTATCCTAACCACACACTCTAACCCCCTTACCCTAACATATGCCTAACCCCATACCCTTAACCATAACCCCTTACCCTAACAAGAAGCCCTAACCATACCTCATAAACCTTATCCTAACTATAAGCCCTAACTCCTTAACCTAACCCTAACCATAACCTCGAACCCCTTATCCTAATCGTAACCCATAACCCCGTAAAATTCCTAAGCCTTAATTGTATTTTTGACACACAAACACTTGTGCATGATCACATACATTACCATAAGCCCTCACTTGTAAACACATCGCACTCATACATTTGATCCTGATTAAACCAACAGACAAAGCCCTCGCTCCAGTACGCGGCTGTAAAGAAGTGCAGAGCTTTGTTAACACTATTTCCACACAGTTTGAAAGAGACTTTTATTGGATTCCTGGGGCCTGCAGTTTGCCTGGTTATTATCCCCTCTCCCATTCCACCGCTGTGAGTCCAATCTGTCATGGTGTCCCCCGAGTCGCACAGAGGCTGCAGAGGCTGGGAGGACACCACATTACATTCACTCTGAGGACCTCATTTATTCATGTTTATGCAAATCAAGTCTTTATTTAAGGCGGGCGTTTCCAGAGCGCGCTTCTGGCTCAAAAGGTGCGAGCGTGGAGAGGGTTTTCAGCTTTATCAGCGCTACTAATGTCAGATACTTTTCAATATTACTATCGAATATTTGTGAAGAAGGATGTTTAATTGGCAATATCTGGGTGACAGTAGCTCAGTTGGAAGAGTGTTTTGTCCACTGATCTGAAGGTTAGCGGTTCGAATCCCGCTCTTGACGTAAACATTATTGGTGGAGATGTCAGATGCACTGGTCCACAAGTTGGCGGTGCGATTTTAGCTCTCACAGATGAATGCTATTGTTGTGTCCTTGGGCAAGACACTTAAACCACCTTGTCTTCAGTGTCTGCATATGCTGTGTGCTGTGGGAATGGGCGAGCGGTTAGTGTAGTGTCAGATCCACTCGTCTACAAGTTGGTGGTGCGATTCTAGCTCTCATAGATTAATGAAGTTGTTGTGTCCTTGGGCAAGACACTTAACCCACCTTGCTCTCATTGTCTGCGTATGCTGTTGTGTGAATGGGGGACTGGTTAGTATAGCATCAGATCCACTCGTCTACAAGTTGGAGGTGTGATTCCAGCTCTCAGAGATGAATACTGTCACTGTGTCCTTGGGCAAGATGCTTAACCCACCTTGCCTCCAGTGTCTGGGTACACTGGTGTGTGAATGGGTGACTGGTTAGTATAGCATCAGATTCACTCGTCTACAAGTTGGTGGTGCGATTTCAGCTCCCACAGATGAATGCTGTCACTGTGTCCTTGGGCAAGACACTTAACCCACCTTGCCTCCTGTGTATGTGTACACTGGTGTGTGTGAATGGGTGAGCAGTTAGTATAGTGTCAGATCCATTCGTGTACAGGTTGGTGGTGTGATTTCAGCTCCCACAGATAAATGCTATTGTTGTGTCCTCAGGCAAGACGCTTAACAAACCTTGTCCTCAGTGTCTGCGTATGCTGTGTGCTTTGTGAATGGGTGAGCGGTTAGTGTAGCATCCTATCCACTCGTCTGCAGGTTGGTGGCGCGATTCTAGCACTCACAGATGAATACTGTCACTGTGTCCTTGGGCAAGACGCTTAACCCACCTTGCTCTCAGTGTCTGCGTACGCTGGTGTGTGAATGGGTGACTGGCTAGTATAGCATCAGATCCACTCATCTACAAGTTGGAGGTGCGATTCCAGCTCCCACAGATTAATGCTGCCGTTGTGTCCTCGGGCAAGACACTTAAACCACCTTGCCCTTGTGTCTGCGTATGCTGGTGTGTGTGAATGGGTGAGTGGTTGGTGTAGCATCCTATCCACTGGCGTACAGGTTGGTGGTGCGATTCCAGCTCTCACAGATGAATACTGCCACTGTGTCCTTGGGCAAGACGCTTAACCCACCTTACTCTCAATGTCTGCGTACGCTGGAGTGTGAATGGGTGACTGGTTAGTATAGCGTCAGATCCAATCATCTACAAGTTGGAGGTGCGATTCCAACTCCCACAGATAAATGCTGTTGTTGTGTCCTCGGGCAAGACACTTAACCCACCTTGCCTCCAGTGTCTGTGTATGCTGGTGTGTGAATATATGAGTGGTTAGTATAGTGTCAGATTCAACTCGTCTACAGGTTGGTGGTGTGATTTCAGCTCCCATAGATAAATGCTATTGTTGTGTCCTTGGGCAAGACACATAAAGGTGAAGTGTGCTCCAAAAGGTGGAAAGTGTTATATAAAAATCTAACCATAACCAGAGGAGGAGGAGAGAAAGCCCTATAGGTGCACTGCAATATGTAACTTTTCTCTTGAATGGCCCACTTCCTTGTATCCATGGAGACAGAAACTACAGCCAATCCCACCAACCAGAAGGCTGACAGTTTGATTCCAGCTCCAACCGGTCCTTGTTAGTGTGTCCTTGAACAAGACATTTCATACACCTTGAGTGTTGGTAGTGCACAAGTTAGCCAAGGGTGCAGACAACCTTTCTTCTGTCTGTTTATCCGAGAGCAGTAAAACAACGTAAAACTCGATTTCAATACGAAGGAATAGCTCAGAACTAAATGTTTTTTGATTTCTCTTCTTCTTTTCTTGACCAATGTCTGTTTCATGGTTTGATTTTCTAACTTTCTTTTGGGGGAAGACAAAATATTCCCTACCAATACTTGCCATTTTATTTAAATAAACAAAAACATACATTTATTCTGATATTTTTCCAAACTCACTAGTATTAATTGAACACTTTTTAGTTCACATTTTGTTTATTAGGCATTCTGAGATGTATTCAGTGATATGACGACAGGGTTACACCTGCCGCTCTTTCATTGGCTGCAACAGAGTGATGTCATTAGAGGAGCCAGGAGCCTAAACTGGGGAAGAGGCAGGACAGGACCGCACCTGAAGATGGCGGCTTGAGCAGACGTGAGTGAAGACGCTGTGCACCAAACTGTAAAAAACTTTCAAAAGGAATTTACTTGGCTTTATCTTCAATTAAACTTGCCTTAGAATGTGTCGCTGGGGAAAAAGAGCGACTATCACCACAAGTGCACCTCCCAAACAGAGCCCTACTCGAACGTTGTGAGCAGCCCGACTCTACTGACAATATTCCATGGAAAAATGTTTGGACATGACCTCACAAATATCTCATCACCAACAAGCAAAGGGAAATCTACAAACTTCTACATCGCTATTATCCGCTAAACAATCATCTTAGAAGGACAATGGACACAACTGAAAAGTGAAACCACCTCTCACTTATTTTGGATCTGCCCAGACTCTGTGTTTCTGCAAAAAATTCATAAAACATACACGCAACTTCTTTCTTCCCAGTTTACCCTTTCTTATAAAGATGTGCTGTTTGGTTTTTGCAGTGTGCATCATAAGAAAAAAGTAAACAATATTATTATGTAATTAATGTGTTATTCAAAAACGATTCATTTTTTCAGTTTTGATACTTGTTCAAATGAATTTCTTGTGGATAGTCTTTGGGTGTTAATGTTTACAGCAACACACGTGACGACAGAAACAGTATTCGATCAGTCATTGCATTATCATGTCAAGTGCAACACAATTTCACATTTTCATTATATGTACATGAACTCCAGTGTGTTTTACTCCATCCAGTTACTTGGTATGTACCACAGCCCCGCAGTTCTGTACTTATCAAACTGCCCAAACGGCCTTGCCCTGGTTAAATCTTGCACAGCGGATCTGAGATGATTCGTGCTGTTGCCTTCCTGTTCCCCTGTCTCCCAAACGCTTAATATTTCATGTAGTCCTGAGGTTTGAGTGGAGAGACCTGCTACTCCGAGCTCAGCGAAATCTGTGTGTTCTGATAAGTAACTTTGCTAACACTGGCCTACTTTATATTTGATTTGATTTTCTAGGATGATTTGACTGAGACAGATCAATGTTAAAGGGCCCATATTGTGTTATTTTGTGATCTATGTTATAATCTTATTTCCTTATCAAAAACAAAGCTAGAGTTGTGTTTTGTTCCATTCACACAAATCCTGTTTTTTTTAATACTGAGTTCTTCTCTCAAACAGAAAACACTCTGTTCCACCTTGTGATGTCATGTGGTAATACAGGAAGTGTTCCACTGTGTTTTTAAACTCTATACACCTTCACAAGAATCATTTGGATCATTTCAGCCCTGGAATTACTAATCTCTATTGAAGTAAAGGTAAAAAGTAGCTGTTAATTTGGAAACTACCACTTCATGACATCACAAGGTGTAACAGAGCATTTTGAGTTTTGGAAATGTAGACAGACTAATAATAAAGGATTACTCATACCTTATGTGAGTGATATAAAACACAACTCCAGGTATGATTCTATCAAATAAAGTCAATTTTGTGTCATAAAAGACCATTGAAGTGCATATGACAGATTAGACCACTCATTTCATTAAAATACAGTTAACATGATCGGATTTACTGGTCAGTCTATGTTCCTCCCCTCATCTATGGTCATGAGCTCTGGGTAATGACTGAAAGGACAAGATCATGGATACAAGCGGTCAAAATGAGTTTCCTCCGCAGGGTGGCTGGGCGCTCCCTTAGAGACAGGGTGAGGAGCTCAGTCATACGGGATAAACTCGGAGTAGAGGTGAGGTGTTCCGGACATGTCCCATTGGAAGGAGGCCCTGGGGAAGAGCCAGGACACGTTGGAGGGACTATGTCTCTGGGCTGGCCTGGGAACAAGGAAGTGTCCAGGGTGAAGGAAGTCTGGGAGTCCCTGTTTGGACTGCTGCCCCCACGATCTGGCCCTGGATAATTAGAAGAAATTGGATGGATGGACAGTTAACATAATTATATTTACAATTTCACTAAAAATCTTGTCTTATCTTTTTTATTTTGGTGAAGTTGTTCATTTTACTTCCTAATTTTACGTAATTCCATAACTGTTACCTGGCAAGTAAAATATGAAGAAGGGCCAAAATTATCCACTAGTTATGATTAAACTGATACAAATAAATTACAACACCCTTATTTTGTTAAATGAATATTTAAACTCCCAGAAAAACGTATTCCTTATGCATAAATTGTCTCTGGAGTTTGGGTTGACTTTTAGTGTTGATGACAGTTAGCAGGATTCTGTTTTAGAACTTATCACTAGTTCCTGTATTTTTGTACAACAATTTATTTTATTTTATTTTTTTAGTAGTATTTTAAATAATATTTATTCTTTCAGAGCTGTAGATCAGCCCATTCCAGTGATTTAGCGTGCCTCTTGACTGGATTCTCATAACAGCTCACAGACTCACAGCTTAAAGCTGTCAACTCACAGACTCAACTCACAGACTCAGACTCACAGACTCACAGACTCACAGACTCACAGACTCACAGACTCAACTCACAGACTCGCAGGCTCACAGGCTCACAGACTCACAGACTCAGACTCACAGACTCACAGACTCACAGACTCACAGACTCACAGACTCACAGGCTCACAGACTCACAGACTCACAGACTCACAGACTCACAGACTCACAGACTCACAGACTCACAGACTCACAGACTCACAGACTCACAGACTCACAGACTCACAGACTCACAGGCTCACAGACTCACAGACTCACAGACTCACAGGCTCACAGGCTCACAGACTCACAGACTCACAGACTCACAGACTCACAGGACTCACAGACTCACAGACTCACAGACTTAGAGTGAAGGAGCTGCTACGTGTGGATTACTGCATCTGGTTTGGGCTGTTTACACTCACACTGGATCAGTGCTCAGAGCAGGTCACCTCAAACTGTCCGTCATTGCGACACAGGCTTAAAGCTACAGATGCACCAATACAGCTTTTTCAGGTCTATTACCAGTACAATCTGTGGATACCTGATATTAACCGATACCAGTGTAGGGATGGAAAATGGCACTTATTTCCTTTAAATACAGTTAATTTATTGCAAAAAGACAAAAAGATCAATATCGATATATAACAGATATCTAGATATCATGTTCTCACTGACCTATACTTTTATTTATGTATGAACAGAGTACACATTGACTAATACAAAATAAGAGTGAAAGATACAGGATTCAACTCACAAAATGCAGACTAGTTGAAGTAACGTATTTTTTGGACTATAAGTGACACTTTTTTCATGGTTTGGGTGTTTCCTGTGACTTACACTCCGGTGCCACTTATATATTAAAATTTTCAGACTGACAGCTGCGAGAGGCTTGTGTCAGTATCTAGTACTACTATTACTCCTGTACCACTGTCACTTCGCACTCTACTGTGCATGTCTCCTGTAGAAATAGCCACTGTCTTCGCTACAAATAGTGAAAAGCGGGAATGGAGAACACAGCTTCACGGCAACCGGGTGCGCCATGTAACTTTCCTGGAAGTCACTGGATGAATCGACCAAGCCTGGACTTGAATCGAAACCATCCTGTCGGGATTCAGAAAGGCTGGAATAATTCTAACTGGAACTGATGCTGAGTCTGACGACAGCGACACAGAAGAGGAAGCGGCGCTCTGTTTACCTCATGGATCTATGGTTTATCTCCGGAGGTCACGCAGAAGTGACACAGAGGATGAAGAATTCAATGGATTTAGTGATTTTGAGTGAGATTGGTAAACTTATGTTCTGTTGTTTATGCTATAATTATCTGAAGAACTGTTAATATGTTATGTTAACATAATAACAGTTAACATATTCTGTTGTTTTTACTATAACTTACCTTTCAAGATGAAATGTCGGTTCCTGGTCTCTGATTTTACAAAATACCCCAAAAAGTGTGACAACTTATATATGTATTTTTCTTCTGCATTGCACATTTTTTGGCTGGTGCGACTTATACTCTGGAGCGACTTATAGTCTGAAAAATACTATATTCATCTTGGTTCTGTTGATCTCTGGAAACACCAGGGCCCACATTCAGACAGCAGAGGCTCTAGTGCAACAGTCACAGTAAAAATAATCAACCATCATTATAGCTGTAGAGTTTTGCACTACCTGACCTGACTGGAGTTTGCCCTCCTTGTGTTCTTGGTCTTTCCTCTGTTGCTTTCTCCGTGACATCTGCTCAGATGGAGAATGCAAAATGTCCCCAAGGATTTCAGATGAGAGTGAATCGTCTGATCCCATTCCTTCTGAATTAGAACAAGATTAATTGTCATTGTCGGAGATGCCAGATTCAAATGTGCTTTGGCGTTTTTGTATACGCAAAGAGATTTTAATGTACTGAAATAGAATAATAGTCATGCACTGTAAAAAACTAAATAAAAATGCATAAAAGATCACAATAGACAATATGAGACTCATGTGTTAAATGGTCCTGCTCCATCCTTGGGGGCTGTGGTTGGAGGAAAGTGGTCACAATCAATGAATCAATGATTTTGAGGAGACGATACTCATGAAATCTGTGTTTGTGCTGCTGCTTTGGTTATAGATTTTTTTGGACCAATTTCAGGCTTAAAATTGAATCTTTGTGTAATGTTTTCAGATCAAATCAATGCAACTACAATACCGGTCAAAAATTTTAGAACACCCAAATTTTTCCAGTTATTTTTTGCAATTCAAGTCGTGCAAGTCCAATGAATAGACTGAAATGGTATAAAGGTAAAAACTGAACAGCCAGAGGTTAAAAAAAGATAAAAGATACAAAACACAAGTCCAAGCTTTGCCAAAACTACCTCAGGAAAAAAGAACAAGATGCTGAGCTTGAAAACATGGAGTGTCCAGCACAGTGTCGAAACTTAAAGCCCATCGAGCTGTTTTTTGGATGAACTGGACAGAAGAGTGAAGCAACCTACAAGTGCCACACATTTATGGGAACTTCTGCAACAGACTTGGGAAGAACTTTCTGAAGAATATTTGATTTCTGTTGTAAAAAGAACGAGCCACGAGTGTGTTGAGCTGTTCTATCTGCCAAAGGTGGACACTGTAATCTGTGTATCATTTGTTCATTTGTTTTTCAATATAAAACCAAAAATAATAAAACAAAAAAACAGTTTTCTTCATTATTTGTCTCCAAAACCAAAATTGAAAAAGCAGATAACGATTATTTTTTTTTCAGTTTTCAATTTTGTGTTTAAATGAATAATGGAAAAAACAGATAATGAACCAGGACTGAACCAGGACTAAAACAAGACTAAACCAGGACTAAACTGGTCTCAGTCCCGGTCTCATTTCTGGTCTCATTCCCAGTCTAGTCCCGGTCTCAGTCCCAGTCTGGTCCCGGTCTGGTCCTGGTCTCAGTAAACAAAAAAACACTCAGTCCTGGTCTCGGTCCTGATCTCGGTCCTGGTCTCGGTCCTGATCTCGGTCCCGGTCTCAGTCTCGGTCTCAGTCCTGGTCTCAGTCCTGGTCTCAGTCCTGTCTCAGTCCTGGTCTCAGTCCTGTCTCAGTCCTGGTCCTGGTCTGGTCCCGGTGTCAGTCCTCGTTTAGTCCTGATTCAGTCCGGCATCACAGTTTAAGTCACGTAAATCATTATCTGTTTTTTCCATTATTCATTTAAACACAAAATTGAAAACTGAAAAAACTAATTGTTATCTTTTTGTTTTGTTTTGTTTTTTGTTTTTAAGACCAATAAAGAAGAAAATTGCTATTTTTTTCATTTTCTTATTTTTGGTTTTATTTTGAAAAACGAATGAACGAATGATACACGGATTCACTTTCATGAATCAAAACTTTAGAATACATTTTGTCCAACAGTAAACAGTAAAAAACTAGAAAAAGCGTGGTTGTGTTCTAAAACTTTTGATTGGTAGTTTACATTTAACTGATCAAATAATACTGTAAATCGTAACAAAAATAAATAAAACTTGAGTAATCTGTTTTTACATTTTAAATTCAACCTGATTTTAGAGATCATAACTTTTACTTGAGTGCAAATACTTTTACTATTACATCCTCATTATTGATACTTTGCAGTGACATCAGGCTGGGGGTGTATTGCGTGCATCTCTATTGACGATATGTTCAGCGGTTACTATAGTGACACAAATTACACATTATCAAACACAGCCAAAAAACAGAAATTTGATTTAAACTGCACATTTTCAGGAGCTTGTGATCAATACGAGCGTTCGTGGTCGTGTTTAGGAGTTTGAGTTTGAATTAAAAGGTGAGAGTGATAAAGTGAAAAACTGTTGACTGTAATTTTTATGTAAATTTGTGACTTTTTTTAACAGTACAAATCAGCTCTCTCGTTGTAGTTCCAGCTAAATCAGTACTTTCTAGTCAGATCGTGTTAAAACAAACCTGATTAAAATTTCATCTAAGTTAAATAACAGCAGTGCCTCTAGTTAACATCGCACTCCCAGAGCAAGTTGATGAGATGAGCTGCAAAGTAAAGCCTGATTATGTGAGAAGACTGAAATCCGTATAGACTCGAGCGGATGTGATTGACAGGCGGTGACACTTACCTAAAGTCAATGTAATCCCACAGGACAGTTCAGAGACAGTGTTTGGAGAAGGCCTCTAAAACTGCTCCTAAATATTTAATGAAGTCTGGACACATTTCTCTTTTCATTATGGATCTATTGAAGCGCTGCGACCACAGCCCCAGAGGACGGCTCCTGCAGAGAGGACAGGAGCAGCTCACGTTACTGCACAGTACCTCATACACAGTGATGGGAAGAGTACTTTGAAAATGTGTTGTGTTATAGAATACTGAAAACCTGCATTAGAATGTGTTTGTAACATTCTGATAGATGGGCGGATTAGAGTACTGTATTCTGAATACTCTGAATACTTCATGGTTTGGGTGTTTCCTGCGACTTATTCTCCGGTGTGATTTATATATTAAAATTTTCACACTGACAGCTGCGAGAGGGCGCTCTAAGCTTGTGTGTCAGTATCTAGTACTACTATTACTCCTGTACCATTGTCACTTCACACTCTACTGTGCATGTCTCCTGCAGAAAAAGCCGCTGTCTTGCTGTAAATAGTGAAATATTCAGCTGAAAACGGTAATCGAGCAGCAGAAAGAAAGTTTGGAGTGAGCGAGAAACTTGTGAGGGACTGGCGGAAAGTGTGGAAGGAGAACACAGCTTCACGGCAACAGGGTGGGTGCACCATGTAACTTTCCTGGAAGTGACTGGATCAATCGACAAAGCCTGAACTTCAGTGACAACTGAAACCATCCTGTCGGGATTCAGAAAGGCCAGAATAATTCTAAGTGGAACTGATGCTGAGTCTGATGACAGCTACACAGAAGAGGAAGCGGCGCTCTGTTTACCTCATGGATCTACGGTTTATCTCAGGAGGTTGCACAGAAGTGACACCAAGGATTGAGTGATTTGGAGTGAGATGGAGAGTTTGGTAAACTTATGTTCTGTTGTTTATGCTATAGTTATCTGAAGAACTGTTCATATGTGACGTTAACATATTAACGTCTATTCAGCCTGTTGTTCTCTGTTCTATTGTTATTACTAGAACTTCCCTTTGAAATATCGGTTTCTGGTCTCTGATATTATAAAATACATTTCCCCAAGAAATGTGTCTTATAGTCCAGTGCGATTTATATGTTTTTTTTTCTTTTTCATTGCTCATTTTTTGGCTGGAGCAACTTACACTCCAGATCGACTTATAGTCTGAAAAATACGGTACTTTGAATACTTTGATTGAATACATTGATTCATTAATTTTAATTATAGTGAAAAAACGTGACATAGAATTAAAAACAGCAAGTCTGTTTTGTGTTTACGTATTTTCATATGACTGATTGTAAGAGAAAATGTCTGTGCTCACCACAAGAAGCTGTTTCATATTTTTGTCACTGCAGTTTGAAAAGTAAATTGTGAGATCAAGTACTGAATTGTAGTACGTTGATTTTAGGAAAGTAACTTTATTCTGAATACTACCAAATGAAAGAATACAGTTACTCAAAAGTAGCATTCTAAACTCATATTTTCAGTACATGTGTGACCAGTTCGCTGCAGGGCACTGTATCATGTGACAACCAGTGCAATACGCTTCCAGGTTGCCGCTGGGCATTTAAGTCCCATAGCTGAAGCTCGCGGTAAGCTGCCTTTACCTCCAAACTACCTGCTCACTGTTCTCCATTTCCTCCATGTTACACTGTAAAGCCTGGTGGGAATCCTTCTTTTACTAAGTGTTTTTATTTCGTTAGTTATTTGGGTCCCTGTTTGTTTTTTTAGACGCTGTAGCCGACCACCTGATGACGCCTTTTTAACCTACTAATTTTACCTTTTCGTTCGGTAATTTAAGTTTGTTTGGACTATTTTTCAGTCTTTGTTTGTGTGGGGTTTTAATGTTTGTTTGGTTTTGTAGACGCCGCTGACCATTTGCTGTTTTATTTGGGTCTTTTGCATTGGTTATTTCGGGTATAATTTGTCCGTATATTGAGTTGATGTTCATTTCTTTTGTTAACCTCTTAGTTGTACCTTTTTGGTTTGTGTTGACTTTTGTTTTCTTGTTCTTGGGTGACCGTGGAGGGTTGGTGGTCGGGTCTCTTACTTCTGCTCCATCACTCTTCTTGTGTTGTAGTATATATATTTTTTGCACTTCCTTCACGTATTTGCACGTTTTAGTTGTCCTAGTAAATTGTGTTTATTTGTGTGTGTTGCAAGGAGCATGGTGAGTGCTCGATCTCCTCAAATCTGGGCCTCGTGTCCGCATCCGGCTAGCCCTGAGTATTTTAACATTTTTAGTCTTTGCTCTTTGGGAGAAATGTCCTTTTACCTGAAATAGGATTAAACTAATAATAATAAATGATCTATTTTTCATAAACTTGTGGTTTATAAATAAATTATTCTTACATTTTTATCTCTGACTCTGTCTCTCTTTGATCATCTAGTGCATCCTTTACACATCCAACCTACAAATTCAGCCTCTTCTTCCCAACACTGCTGATTTACGGACAGAAGCGACGTTCAATAGTGATCAGGTTTGGAGAAATAAACAGGAAACTCAAATTATAAGACAAAAACTGTGACAATAAGGTTTGATTTTGTGGATTTAAAAAATTATCATCATAATAATAATACTCAATTTGTTATAGTCGTTAGTTTTTGCTCTTTTCTGGATGCTTAAAGAGTATTTTTCATTTACTCCATACTCGATGGTGGTAAGACACTAGCCACAGCTGCCCTCGGGGTAGACTGACTGGAAGTGAGGCTGCCAATCGGCCCCCTCTGACCACCACCAACACTCACACACCGCATGATTCATAGCATCTTGCCTAAGGACACAACAACAGTTTGCACTACAGAGCCGTTGATGCTCCACTCTGGCACCTGGTTTTCTCGGGGGTCTCCCATCCAAGTACTGACAGGGCCCGTCCCTGCTTAGCCTCAGAGATCTGACAGTAAGATTACGCACTGGCAAGCAGGTAAGGCCGGTTTTACTGTACTGTATTTGATATTTCTCTTGACACTTTTGGATCACTATTAAACATCTGTTGTTTTAGCCTGATTTACACTCATTCACTCCTCAGTGCACGAAGAGAGGCAGGTAACTGTGTCTGAAGTGCCCAGATTTGTTAAAGACGGAGTGTTTTACTTACCAACTAAATTGCTCCGGAGTATAAATCGCACCGGCCACAAAATACGTAATGAGGAAGAAAAAAACATATATAAGTCACACTTTTTGGGGGAAATTTATTTGATAAAATCAGAGACCAGGAACCAACATTTCATCTTGAAAGGCAAGTTCTAGTAATAACAATAGAAGAGAGAACAACAGACTGTTAACATCACATATGAACAGTTCTTCAGATAAACTATAACATAAACAACAGAACAGAACAAGTTTACCAAACTCTCCATCTCACTCCAAATCACTAAATCCATTCAATTCTTCATCCTCGGTGTCACTTCTGAGCAACTCTGTGACCTCAGAAGGTAAACAGAGCGCCGCTTCCTCTTCTGTGTAGCTGTCATCAGACTCAGCATCAGTTCCAGTTTGAATTATTCCAGCCTTTCTGAATCTGGACAGGATGATTTCGGTGTCACTGAAGTCACTTAAATGTTAATTTTCAGTGGTACAGGAGGTAAAGTAGCAGATACTGACACACAAGACTAGAGCCTCTCGCAGCTGTCAGTGTGAATTTTTTAATATATAAGTCACACCAGAGTATAAGTCGCAAGAAACACCCAAACCATGAAAAAAATGCAACTTATGGTCCAAAAAATACAGTACTTACTTTACTTCTGGGGTATTAACTGCTCACACGTAACACATTTAGATCTCCATGTTACCTTTTACTGTGTTGCAAATGCTATACTTGCCAAAAACAACCTATTAACATGTTTTATAAGTGTCACTTTTGTTGCTCTCCACGCTAGGTCACTCCCCCTTCAGAGCCCTATCACAACACAATCAGCGTGCATCCTCCTAATCAAACTACTGCACATCAGTTCAGGTTTGTCAAGTGGCTGTGTACAGTTTTGTGTCATATTTATGGAGAATTGTCGTGTGGGAGCTTGGGTAATGTGGGCTTGTAGGCGGAGAATCTTAACTAACCCGTAAGGAGGGTTTGAATAGAGCCCGGGAGAGATCGCTAAAATACTCAAACATGCATGGATGACATTTAAACCCTCTTCAAAGATCAAAAAAACTGACTCTGCCTAATACACAAAAGCATAAAATACACCATATGGAGACTTTTTTTCTTACTTTTACTCATATATCTCATGCATGTATGTGTTGCACTACTACAAACATACTATTTCCTCACAATATAAATACTCCTATATGCGGTAGCGCCATTTCAATGAGGATTATATGCTAAATAGTTCACAGTACACAACAATACGTATAGAAGCTGCAGAGCCCGTACAAAGGCTCTTTATAACAGAGATCAGAGGAGCCGAGTGTGGAGGAGGAAAACATGATTCACTCAGGTACCTCACACTCACCTGTAATCATCTGAAGAGGACGCAGCGCTCTGATTGGGCGAGGGAGGTCACATGGACGTAGATGTGTGGACAATGGCGTATGCAGAGCTATAGAATTACTTTGACGTAACAAAATTGGTTTCCAGATATGAGAATTGTCTGAATATCTCTCCCCGCTCTACCCCAAATGTATTTCATGTATAGTTAAATTAAAATTGGACTTGTCCCAGTACAGATATATTTTAAAAGCAGCTAAAAATTGACCTGTTTAAGACATTTGTGAAAAAGAAAAAAGAAAAAGAAAACTATACACATTGACTGAAGGTGAATGGTTTAAATAGCTCAATCAGCCACCGTTGTTGTGTCCTTGAGCAAAATGCTGTATGAATGTTGTCAATTCAAGAAGGCATAACATAGTTTCAATGCGGATTATGCAACTTTTCCGCCAAAGGAGCCGCCATCTGCTTATCTCCTTGAAGATGCGATATTCCTGTGCCTCGAATGTTCCACAGTAAAGCATTAAACATATCTATCTCCATGGAGACCAGAAGGTAACACCATCAAATCAAGTTAAAGGTCAGATCTTTGGGAAGGTGACCATGATCTTTGTAAGAATTCATAATTTCCAGAGTATTTATAAGCAGTAAAAACATTTGTAACTGATATGTTTAATGCACAACTCTGGAATATTTTAGGCAAAGCAATAACATCTCCATAGAGACAAGCCAGTAGCAGGAACTCCACCAGAAAAGTTGCATACTGTACCTTTAATATAGGTACCGTGGCAACCCTGAAAACAAAAAGCAAACTTTGAAACTCCATTGTAGTTGAAATTGTACTGTACTATTTCAATACTAAACGCTTCAGTTAGTATCAGGTCAGTATGTTTTACCAAAATAAACAGAGAGCGGTCTGAGCCAGGTCACCCACCTTCGACCCCAGATTACATCATCATGAGGTTACCGTGGAAACAGCAGTTGCCAAACAATGTCCCATTCATCAGCAAGACCTGCACCAAAGACAGGGAGGCGGGGTTACCATGATGACCAGACTACAAATGTTGACTTTATCTACACTAACTTACCTGTTTAAATCTGTGAGCCAGTATTAGTAACTATTTATTTTGTTGTTTACTGTCTTAAAAATGTGAAAAACAGAAGTAATTCATTGTAAACTGTTTGCAGTGGTCCAAAGTTATTCCTCACTTACCTTATCCATTCAGAGCATCCTAAATATTCACCGTAATGTAGGCGTATCGTATCATTTAATGTGATGATACAGTATCGATATCGTGGGCTACTGTATCGACATATCACCAAGAGTATTTTTAGGTGTGTTTTACTAAATTATTTTGTGATTATTTTAGTTGCTTGTGGAGTGAAAGGAAGCTCATTTATGCAACACATTTGACATTTTTACTGTTTTGATGATTAAAATGTTTGTGTTTCATATGAACTTTGCACAAGAAGTGATTTAACAAAGACTTTTAGTATCACAGCCACGATATAGCCTTTATTTTTTATTGAACCGTATCGAATCAATTTGAAATATATCATATCGAATCGAAAGTGCACTGTATCGAGATATGTATCGTATCGTGGCCTGTGTATCGAGGTATGTATCGTATCGGCAACTTCTTCATGATACCCAGCCCTACCATAATGAAATAAGCTCTTTTCAAAAATTTCAGAGGCCAGTGCAGAGTTAACTTGCATGCTAACGCGCATTTCCTGATTAATGGAAAATTAAACATGTTCTAATTAAATACTGACAACACACAGCAGACTTATTTTGATCTCAAGAACTGCTTATACAATATCATATTTGCACTGGGGCAAGACAGATTTTGTGCAAATACATGGAACAGAATCAGTTTGATCCGATTAATTTATTTGTAAATCATGAAATAGGTGTGGGTTCATGCTTAATAAAGGCTATTGAAACTATAATTATTGATACTTTGCAGTGACATCACAATGGGGGTGTTCTACTTTTCTATTGGCGGAATGTTCAGCAGTTATCATAGTGACACATTGGCAGATACAAAGGAACATTTTTAGGATCGTCTGAAAACTCAAGAAGAAATATCAAGTGTTCATGGTCATGTTTGGGAGTTTGACTTTCAATAAAAAATTGTTGGTTGGTTAGCATCACATCCCCGGTGAATTAGAGCGTGGAAACCCGACCAAAGTCCAACGGAACCTGACAAGCTTGGTTGGACTCGGACAAATATTTAGAGCTTATAACTTCTTGGGTTCTTTTTAAAGACAGTACAGTAAAGTGTATTTACCTTGTTGACCTTACCTTGTTGTCGCTCAGACTGACCACGCCT
Source organism: Boleophthalmus pectinirostris (assembly GCF_026225935.1). Lineage (NCBI taxonomy): Eukaryota > Metazoa > Chordata > Actinopteri > Gobiiformes > Gobiidae > Boleophthalmus > Boleophthalmus pectinirostris. The sequence goes on from NW_026571175.1 coordinate 7,651,006, forward strand.
CCCATCGCCCAATTTTCTCTGGAGGAGGGTGTCCCAGGTGTGTTAAAGGAGGAACGCTCTGTCATCACAGTTAACGGTGTTCGTGCCTCATTTCCTGATTTCAGTGGCCTTCCTGATCCAACGTTTGAACTTGACAAAAGACAAAGTGAATATTTTGGGCTTATTTAGACCTTATGTTCGGACTTGGGTCGGACACGGACACATCGGCGAGATAAAACTTTTGAAATGTAAAATTAAAAACATCTTAAGGCTGAGACACACTACAGGATTTTCAGTCTTAAACGATTTTTAAACGTGCTACAAAAAGTGCACACCACAGACACGAGGAGAATCTTATAAAACTTAAAGGCTGCAGCGGGATATGTCTGCGAACTACAGACTATACATTTGTGAGAATGATCACTTCAGCTGTTTCCTGTCTACAGAAAAAACACTCGCTTTGAGACTCTTAAGGGTCCAAAAGATGAGAGCGCTGCACTTCTAGTTTAGATTTTTAAAGCATAAAAGACTGGCGATAAAGTCCACAGGAAGTAGAGTCTCAGTTGCTAATCTGCAGCTTCACCTTGAACTGCACGCTGTGTGGATGTAACCAGACAAATGTGAGGAACTTTTGCTTTTTTACTTTCAAAGAACACCTCAGACTGGATTAACAGCACAGTTTTGTGGACTGGATGTCATTATTTGTGGAGGATAATGTCTATGGATAACGTGGATGAAATGCTGCACTTTAAATTGACCACTTTACAAGAGGTGAGTAATAAAGTCTTATTATTTTCGCTTTATCCCAAGTTTGTATTTTGCATCTCTGTGTCTGTTGGAGGCGACACAAACAATATCCTCCGTGTTTCATTAGTCGGCCTGTGAAATGGTGTCGGGTGTGGTCAGATTCGGACACAGATATCTTAATACCTATGGGCCTCGGGTCAGATTGAATCACTGCTCTGTCGGACACAAACAGTGAATGTGCAAAGTATAAATTCTGAAGTGGTAAATCAGTGTTCTTTGTGGCTTGAACACATTGTACCTTCTCAGATACTGTGCTTCTATAGTGAGTGTGGTGACGGTGCTACAGCTTGTTGCTCTCCTCTATCTCCGCTCTGATTGGTCGCTTTGGCTTTGACTCATAGTTTAGCTTCCCCTGCAGGCTGTTTGCATGTGCTAGTCCAATCTCATTCCAAAACCAAGGCATTTCATTTGAATCACCAAAAATCCGAGCTCCACTAAATACCCGAGCCACCTTTTCACCCCCGTCTTTTCAAAATGAGCGAAAAATCAGGAAACTTGTGAAATGTTCCAGAGGGCATTTCCCCGCCTCCGTAGCCCGTCGCTATAGTTACATGTATGAACGGATAAGCATCAAACCGGAATCTAGGTCAGAGCAAAGATGGCGTCCGCTCGCTCTGAGGTACGAGCATGAAACCGACCGAGAGGAATCTTCTTCAAAAGTCGCACAAAATGAAAACAAGAAAGAAAAATAAATAAATGAATCAAAAAGTCACGTTTTTTTTTTTTCCCCCTGCTTGTGTGTCTCTCCAGGGAAAGTGTGTAGTATCTGCACACGGCACTAATCCAGATATGGAAGCATTTGCATAAACTTTGTCCTGTAGGATTATATTATGTTCTTTACGTTTGGAGGTTGTAGTGTTTCTTATTAATAGAAATACTACTACAGTGGCCTCATTTAACAAAGACAGGATAGTAGTAGTAAGTATTAAATCAAAGTTTTTAAATAAGTGTTACCTGTGCCCAGAGGTTGGGACTTGCAAGTCGTGACCTGGATTGAAATCAGACTTGAGTCACTCTTTTTAGGACTTGAGACTTGATTAACACTCAGGACTCAACTTGGACTTGATGCTCAATGACTTGGGACTTGACTTGGACTGTGACTTCAGAAGACCCGAAAAGCATTTTTAAATCTAAATTGCTTTCTATTCTGACTGTAATGATTCACACTAACATCTTGTCAAGACATTTAAAAAGGAAAAATTGAACATTTCTACAACTCTTACATACTCTATAAATACTGTAAATATACTATGATTTTTAAGTACAGTTTATCTTAAAATTCGTATAAATTAATTCATATAAAATTCTAAAATGTAAACTATATTTGGTACTTTGTTTTAAAGACTTGAAATGACTTGAAGCTCAAAGCAGACGACTTGGATTTGACTTGGACTTATGGGCCAATGACTCGGGACTGAACTTGGACTTGCCTGTATTTGACTTGGGACTTGACTCGGACTTGAGGTCAAAGACTTGAGACTTACTTGTGTTACTTACTGCCCCTTGTGTTCACTACATGAGCGACCTTTACTTTATAGATTTGAATAGTTCATTTCACATTTGAGATTTGCAAGTCCAGGTGGTCACAGGTGAGAGATGGATTGACCGTCTTAGAGCTTTGCCTTTGGACTCATTACTACAACAGTTTGGTCAGCCTAAAGACCACATATTAACACCACTGTACCAGATTTTTTGCCATATATTTGAGTACTGGGGGGAAGATTAGTTTTGCTCCAGTACTGCATAAAAGTAAAACAAAATAGAAAGTATCATTGGCAGTTCTGTATTTTGTATTTCTGCACTGGTCAGGTCTGGTTGTATATGGTTGCATTAGGTCATCCATCCATTTATTTTCATTCTGGGTCAGGTCGCAGAAGCAGCAGTCTGAGCAGGGACTCCCAGACTTTCTTGCACCCCAGACACTTCCTGCAGCTCCCCCAAGGTGTTCCCAGGTCAGCTGAGAGACAGTCCCTCCAGTGTGTCCTGGGTTTTCCCCATGGATCTATTAAAATAAGTGGACAGGGTGTTGCTGCTTGTAGCTGCCTCCAGTTGATGTAGTGACACTCACTGGAACTTCAGCGGAAAAAATCCCCTGGGCCAAGACAAGATTTTTCTCATAGAGTTCAATGTAAACACAAACTGCTCGTGTTCATCTGACAGGGCACCTACAACTTTCAAAAGTGTTGGATTTTGTGGCGATTTTTACCTATTTTTATATCATAAACTTTTTCTCAGCCTAAAATCCTTCAGTTGTCTTAAAAAACGCTTTATAGTCGTTAGCTCTGCTTCGCTCCGGCTCCACTCTAGCTCTTCTCGCTCTGACTGGTCAAAGTGATCACGTGATACAAGAGACCCCCGCGCTCCGTGTGTGTGTCTGCGGAAGAAAAGAGCACTACTGCGCATGCTTGGTCGGCCCACAGAGACCGGAAGTACCTTGCCGGGCTAAAGGAGAATCTGGAGTCAAGCGCCATTGAGCTCAGCCCACTGACTTGAATGACCGGCCATTTTGAAACCTCAGGAATTGGTCTCCCCCTGGGCCTGAATGTGCCCAAAACACCTCCCCAAAATAGCATCCAGGAATCATCCAGAACAGATCCCCTCCCCTCAGTTGACTCCTCTCCATATGTGTGAGTAGCAGCTCTACTCCAAGCTTCTCCACTGGGGCTACAATAGGCCCATAAAACTGAATTCCAGTTGGGTCAGCTAAAATTCATATTGTTAAAATGCAGATATTTGTTGTAATACAGTGAGTTCTTGGATCTAGAGACAAATAGAAATGATCAGATTCAACACTGGTCAATACTTTCTGACTATTTCAGGGCAAAGTAGAATGTAATCAATAGGAAAAACTGTCTCTTGATTCTGATCTGGGTGCATGACATCATCACATTGTACCAGTACCCTGGGGCAGAAGAGCAGGTCCGGCTGGTGCGTGCGGAGGTTACCCACACAGAGGGGGTGGTTCCTGGTGACTTCGGGGGGTCTGACGTGGGTCTCATCCCAAGACCAGAGACCCGAGTCCAGTCACACATGAGTCAGACGCCTGGGGTCAAACAGAAGTGCGTCACAGAAATGCCCACTGTTCAGAAAAAAACAAACAAACATTGTATTCAAATGTGGACTAAATCAGTGAAAAGAAAGATGATTTTATTGAATGTTTTTGTTAAAGCCACAATATGTCACTTTTCTGCCAAAAATAGATGAACATACACATTTGCATGGAACATTATGGCATTAACCCAATCTTTCTCCATAAATACAAGTAAGTACCTGGGCTGGTGCCACCTACTAGTGCCTCCACTTAATTTCATTTCTCTCAATTTCAATTAAAAATTTACTTTTTAATGCAAGTTTTTTGAAAATCTACCTTGATAAAGCTCTTTTTTAATATTTAGTGTGTGGTTTTGAGGATCTTAGCATGAATAAAGACTGATGGCTCATTCTAAAGTGTTAAACATGCACATATTTAAATTATTCACTGTAATGAGCATCAGTCTACGGCCCTCGATCAGCCCTCTGCTTCATCTGTGTTTAGTTATGTGGCCCTTGATGAAAAAAGTTTGAACACCCCTGCACTAGACGGTTTGCAAGAACCCCGGAGGTTGCAGACCACCACCAATCCATCAGCGAAGAGCTGAACCAACCCGAGTTGCGACAGCAGACTGCATACACTATCCTCCTTTCTACTTCCTTTGTCAAATACAAACTTCACATTTTTTATTGCACCTTTAATTCGCAAGTTCATCTCGCAGAAATGACAATGATCTTTGACAGACATGTTCACTCTCTGCTTTGTTTGCTGTTGTGTCACCAATTACACAACACCACTGAGCGTTCCGGTGCATTACATATGTCACGACCAAATAGCAACGATTGGTTAAATAAAAAAATAAAAAAACGCCTATCGTCAAGTGAACGACTCCTAATGCTGCGAGGTTCAAGTTTCCAAGTGAAACCAGAATTTGAATCAGGCTAAAAAGCAAGTGTCAGCAATCTTAAGTGATTTGTGTGTGATTTCCTTGCACCTCTTCTTCAGACATCATTTAGTTCTTACACATTTTCAGGGGAGTCCTTTAAAAAAATCATTTATATTACACGAAATTGACTTGAATTGTGAGCTTTGAGTCATGTTAGAATGTTTTTACCTTATCAGAAACACACCTGAAGTTGTGTTTCGTTTCATTCACTTTTCTTGTATTACAACATGACATCAGAAGGTGGAACAGAGTGTTTTCTGTTTGAGAGAAGAAGTCAAGCGTAAAAAACAGTAAAAAATGGGATCTTTAGTTTCAAATGATATAGCAGATGTTATGTCAGATAGTTATTCTTAAACGAGTTTAGTTCACTTTCACGTCCTCTCTCCTCTCCCCTCCCCTTTTACCTCTGCCCTGCCTCTACCCATGCCCTTGATCTGTGCAGCTGTTGCCCCTGCCGTGCACCTGCCCCCCTCCCTGCCCCCTGCCCCTGCCCCTGCCCCTGCGCCCCTGCCCCTACCGCAGCATATGGAGAGAGGCGTGGGTCCATATGCTGTTGTTGTGCTGTTTGGCTCCAGATCGGCTGAATGTAGGGCAGATCGGTGCTGGCTCACCCCAGGACAGAGCTCCAGATGTGGGGTGAGCGGAGGGCCGGCGGGGCGTCCGACTTTCTGGGTCTGACGCTGCTCTATGTGTGTCATTGGACCTCAAGGAAAAGTCATGTTTTCTCTGCTATTTCAGTCACAGAGGAGCAGAACTGTGAGCGACCTGTTTGTGAAGTCATTATAATGCACCGGATTTATATTGATATTTTATGCTAACTGGAGGCACTATTCTAAAAATGACTTTTAAAAATGAGTTTCTCTTTTGTTCAGACAAAAGTATGATAGGTAGGACTCCCAAAATTTGACCTCGCTATATCCCGGTTCACCTTTCAAGATCTCGCTGTTTCGTGGATTTTTTGTGTGCAATTTTGCATGCTTTTTTTTACAGTGTATGAATGCATATTGCGTATTACAGGCGGGTAGTAATTGCACATGGCTGCGTCGGGACTAAACCAGTGAGGTGTGGAGCTCTGCGCGGGTCCTTTCTCCTTTCCTTTCACCCCCAAGCCCATCCCGACAGTGAGTCCTGTTTCAGTTCTGGTTTAGTCCTGGTTTACTCCTGTTTTAGTCCTAGTTGTGGAGTTGTGAATGCAAATTTGTTGTGCATGTGTTTGGTACCTTTTGTTTCAGCTTGGACTCTTCTGTCATGACCCACGTAGTTGTGATTTATGTTTTGTTTTGTTTGCTGCAAATGATCCAATTTAAAAAAAATAAAAATAAATAAACCAACACAGACAGTCTTCTTGTATGTTATTAGGTTCTTTTTTCAGACCTAGAGTGTTATTTCATACCTGACAGTTTCGACTGTTCACTAGCCTCTTCCTCAGAGTGGTCACGTGATGTTCAGTACACGAAAAAAGAAACATAGAACAGAATGCGAGAAGGAAACAGCGAAGGCGTGCACACGAGCAACAAAACACAAAGCAGAACAGGAACAACTCAAATCGGCCATTTCTGACCATTGTAAAAAGAGAGAACCACATCATGGATTGGAATGGAGCAAAGATCATTGGGACAGAGGAAAACAAACATCACCGCTGGATTAAAGAAGCAATCGAAATACGGAAACGTGCCCACAGGACTGTAAACCGGGACGAGGGGGCTTTTTTACTCTCACACACCCTGGATACTGTCCTGAGGAAGTTGGACTGCAGATGGCGCTGTCGTCCTGCCTCCACCGGTAGGAAGACGGCGCCAAAACCTGTTTAAATCAGCTGAGTGACACGTCACAGCAACATCACGTGACCACTCTGAGGAAGACGCTTGTGAGCAGTCGAAACTGTCAGGTATGAAATAACACTCTAGGTCTGAAAAAAGAAAAAAGAACCTAATAACATAGAATATCGGAAGACCAAATGAATCTCATTGGACTAGTCTTCTTGTATGTTTTGGTATTATTTTACAGATAAAATCCACGACACTCATATTTGACCAAAAATGATGTTACGGCGTTCTGTCTTTGTAGGGCTCAAAAGGTCTAGTAGACTTCGATCTGAACTTTGTTTTAACACAATCTGACCAGAAAGAGTAGGTTTAGTTGGATCCATAGACTGCAAATATATAGATGGGCATAGCTAACCCGGTGGTCGCCATGTTCCAGAGAGGAAGTGTTCATGGGGGCGCTTCTGGCTTCATTAAATCTGGCTCCAACTGACTTTTACTTTGAAAAATTGTGGCTTCTCTCTCTGTAACTGCCACTGTGAGCCTCGTCATTTTGGTCTTAAAATGTTTGTATTAACTCGCTCTACACGATCCTGGTGTTTTTATTTCACTATTTTATCACTTTTTGTAGTTTGTGAGCTTCATTTGAATGGCGCCGAACACTATTGGTGACGTCACACTTCCTTTGTCCAGTTCTTTATACATTCTATGGTTGGTTTTCTGTTTTTCAGTTTTTTTTTTGTTGAAAATCAAAGTCTTTTACAGGACCATGAACGCTCGTATTCATCACACGCTCCTGAAAATGAGTTGCTTAAATAAATTTTTTATTTTTCCAGATTATTTTCAAACTTTTTCAAGTGTCTGCCCTTGTGTGCATTGTGTCACCACGGTAATTGCACATTCATAACTTTAAATTGCACCATAGAGATGCACGCGGAACACCCCGAGCACGATGTCACTGCAAAGTATCAGTAGCGCCTGTCATGACACCCAAAGAGCTTTACAGTGCATTATTCATTCACTCCATAATGTGGTGTTAAGATACTGCTGCTTCACTCACGCACACAACATTTTCATACGAGGCAATGTGGATGTTTGCTTAAGGACACAACATCATTTCTGCACGAGAGTCACGGCCCCCCCTTTTTCGACACCTGGTATGACGTCACCACATTCTATAGGTCAGTATACAGTATAATACAGATGGGGGCAGCTAAAATGAATTCATACTTTGCAGCTGATGTAGGGTAGTCAGGCTGGTGCCATCTAGTGCCTCCGCTCAATTTCATTTCTCTCCAGCGTCTAGGTCAGGAATCAGAATACACTAAATGGTTTGCCAGAACCCCTGAAGTTGTAGATTGCGCACCGGCCAATCAGAGAAGAGCCGTAAAGCCATGACGTCAAACTCAAGCTCCTGTCTGGGTCTGGGTTTTGTGGTACAACACAACAGTAAACAAAGTGGTCGAGATGGATGTAGATAAAGACAGACATTCTATGTTGGCAACGATTCCCGAGATTGAGGATTTAAAGCCGGAACAAAGAGAATGTTTAGTGAATTTTATCAAGGGGAAAGACGTTATTGCCCTTCTTCCTACAGGATTTGGTGCATTACATACGTCATGACCAAATAGCAGCGGTTAAATAAAAAAAAGTACCCGCCTACTGTCGAGCGAACGAATCCCAATGCTGCGAGGTCAGACGGTTTCCACAAAATGAAACTGGCTGATGAATCAGGCAAGATGTAGGGTGACCAGATGTCACTTTTTACCTGGGGCAGTTTTGAGCCCTGTGTCCCCTGGCCCAGCACATTTATCTAAAACCAGTGACTCCCACTGTGACCAGACCCTGATTTACTTCTGAGCTTCTGAGATTTGCCGAGATAGAGCACTGAAAAACTTGCCTGACAATGCCATCCTAATCTGTGGGTGTTCTACATGTATCTCTATAGTGGAATGTTCAGCAGTTTCCATGGTGACACAACGCACACATTCGCAAAGAAAAATAGAAAAGTTTTTAAATAGTCTGAAAAAAAAGGACACATTTTCAGAAGCCTGTGCTCAATACGAGAAGAATTCATGGTCCTGTTTAGGAGTTTGGTGAGAGTGACTAACTGAAAAAGCAAATTTGGAACTAAAAATTTTATGTTTGCGAGACTTTTTTGAAGAGCACGAATCATCTCAACCAAGTCAGTTCTTTATGGTCAGACTGTGTTAAAACAAAGCTCAGATTAAAGCGAATAACTTGAGTAACTGAAGTTGAGACAGAGCAGTGTCTACAGTTAACATCACACCCACAGGGAAAGTTTATGACATCAGCTGCAAACTCTCAACAGCCAACACTGTGTTCAAGTAGAAAATATTTGTACCATATTTTCTGCACTATAGGGCGCTCTGGATTATAAAACGCACTGTCATTAAATGGTCTATTTTCAAACTTTTTTCACAAAGAAACCACACCGGACTATAAACGAAACACAACAGTTGGATGGGTCAGTGGGACTTTGTTTGTTACGTTCACGGTGACTCTGGGCTTTGTTCAGTTGTGGCGTGTAGGGAGGGTGTGTCTGGGACCGCTGGATTGTTGGCGTGCTCACAGTGACTCAGTTGTTCAATTGCGGCTTGAAGTGGCACATTGCACTCGCTTTTTTGGTTCGTTCCTCTGTTCCATTCCTCGTCGGTGTGGAGTGATGAGTGTGTCTGCGGGTGTTTTTCACTGCGCGGTCGCTGTCTGCTCCGTGTGTGTTTGCGTGCGCTGTGGGTGCTGCGGCTTTGTAGTTTACTGAAGTCGTGCTGGGACACCTGAGTGGATTCGTGTGTAGGGCGCTCTGACTTGTGGGTGCGGTCGTTTTTTGATGGGGTTGGAGGCTTTTGAGCATGCCCTGTGATGCTGAAAATACAGTACTTTTAGTGAAAAGGAGATTGAAAGCACCGATCATCTTTTTTTCTTTTGTGCTACAATCTAATCCTTTTGGTCTGAAATGCAACACTGGATGAATTCCATATTTTCTTCCTTACCAGTCTTTTTAAACAGAGATGATCATTTTTGGTGTACTACTACAAAATAAAAAAGAACTCTGTGCAACCTTAATATTATGTCTTGCCAAATTTTACATCCACAAATGTAAAATTCAGAAGTGTTTCCCTAACTTAGCTTGTTTTAAAAATGAACTCAAATTATATATAAAAGCTCTGAAATATATGAATGGACCTAAAGCTCAAAAAGTGTGTTCCTACATATGTTGCTATTATCCTTTTCTCGCCCTAAATGCACTTTTTTCGTTTTATTATATTGTATTGTTCTGTTACTGTATAATATGTTGTGTTTATGTTCCCTCTTCCTGGCACGTAACTGCTGACGACACACAGCCATGTTTGTTGTATCAAGTTTATGCACCCAGTTGTGCGTAATAAAAAAAAAACAAACCAAAGTGCTCAAGTAAGATTACCGTCACTTCAAACCCCGCCATAAAAGTGACGCAGAGCAACTTTATGCTATAAGCTGAATATGTGATCAGCCCTGCAGTACTTACATAACAGTAACAGGGCCACAGTACTCGCAGTTGTATTGTGTTGCTGTACTTGTACGCGACACACTCGAGATCAGGAGTGGTTGGAGTGGTTGTACTACATTAGCGTCACCCGCCGCTCTCCTCACCTGAGCATTATGGACCTTTAGAAGCCTTTTGCCCGGGACTGCATTATTTCAGTACAGAGCGCTGAAGCTTTTAGGGACACATACATTAGCACTGCACTTTTTTTTTTTTTTTTTGCAGTTTCACATGTTTATATAAATGTATTTGGTCAGAGGGTTCACAAACTTGAGCTGTTCAGAGCTGAAAAAGTAAGAAAGTCAAGATTCATATGAGCTGACGTAGTATTAGTAAAATGTATAGGATTGGAGCTTAAAGGTCGTATGTGCAGTGTTGGGGAGTAACAGATTACATGTACTGGAGTTACGTAATCAGAGTACAAATTATGAGTAACTGTATTCAGTTACAGTTACTGTTTCACTGGGTGGTAATCGGAGTTACTTTGTTGAAATAAATGGATTACACTGTGATATTTTCCTGTTTTCACATTTTGGGCTAAACCAGGTCTAAACCAGGAATAAACCAGGTCTAAACCAGGTCTAAACCAGGACTAAACCAGGACTTAACAGGACTAAACCATGTCTCCTCCTCTTCTATCGATAATATTTTTAATTTGGTTCAGTAAAGTCTGGGCTTTTTATTTTCTTTTTGCAGACAAAACTTCTTATGTGAAGATTTCCTCGTCTTTGCTTCTCTACAGCAAATCAAGTAATCTAAAGTATTCAGATTTCGTTACTCACTTTAAGTAATTTAATGGATTACGTTACAAACTACATTTTGGGGTCTGTAATCTGTAGGGGAATACATTTTAAAAGTCACCTTCCCAACACTGCATATGTGTAGTGTATTACACAAATCTGACCCTTGTGAGCTTTAAGTTAGAATGTTTTAACTTGGCCTGGCAGCGTCACTTGCAGGTTGTCTCCATGGAGATAGATAAATATTGTGGACGATGGACGAGTGCAACTGAGATGTTTGTTACTGCACGAGTGAACACTTTGCAAGCTGCACTTCGAATTTTAATGTACAGTTTTATTTGCAGACTGAACAAATCAGACAATGAAATAATAATGTCACTCACAAATATGAGATTCAGTGCAACAAAATATCAATCTAATATGTGGAGACAATTGTGTGGTTGTCTTTTAAAAACATACATGTTTGTTGTTTTGTAATGTCACTGTCCTTGTCTGTTTTAAAAATGGACCATGAGTCCGGAATAAAGATGATGCTGATGATGATTGTGAAGTATTTTAGGTGAAATTCTAACTTCACCATGGGGACCAGCCGTGCTTCCTTATTATTACCAAGAAACTAAAACTATTCCTGATCTCCTGAGTCTTCATGTTGAGTTAGAATTTATAACACTGCATCATAATATTTATATAGCACCTTTCAAGACAACCAAAGCAGTTTACAGTGCAGTAAAGTGTCTTGCTTGAGGACACAACATCAGTTTTGGCGACTGGTATGTCCAGTGGTCTCCCATCCAAGTACTAACCAGGCTCGGCCCTGCTTAGCTTCTGAGATTTGAGCAGATCAGTCTTTGAGAAGCAGGTATGACTGTAGATGTGGAATGAAACATAAGACGACTACGAGTATGTTTTTGAGGAGGTAACAACATTCTAACATGGCTTAAAGCTCACAAGAGTCAATTTTGCGTAATATAGGAGCTTTAAATTGTAGGGCAGGGTGAAGCATGCAACACAATACATGTTTATAAACCACAAACCAGGTCAATTTTCTGAAAAGTAATTCTTTTATTAATATTTTACAATCCTTTATTCATGGTTATGTCATTATTAGGTTTGCGTTGCCACTTTGAAAGTGTCATAATTCCATACTGTCTGGATGACAAAACTAAACCACTCTATACAACACTAGAGGAGAGAGATTCACATTTCAGCTGGTTTTTCCTCTCGTCGCTCAAAGGTAAACGAAGGGTTTAAATCAGAGCTGTCAGTCAAATGTGTTTGGCTACAAAACCCCACAGTCCCATCAGAAGTGAGCCATTTTAAAAACACGTTTAAAATGCTTTCCCCATTTCTGAAAAAAAAGAAAAATATACAATCTATGACAGTGAATCCAACACAAACGGAATATACGGTGGTACGTTCAGGTGCGGTTTGGAAATAAAAGGTTTGAAATGAACGGGGGTCACTGGTGTAGAGAGCGCGACCCTTTGGTGAAACACAGATGTGATTGTAGAAAGTTGTTCTAAGCTGCTGGCAATTTCCTCTGAAAAGATACTTCCTGAGAAACAAGGAAATTTCTACCTGGACACGAGAGGAGCGGCCACTAAAAGAAAAAAAAAATGTGGAAGAAAAATAGTCCAAGATTCACAAAAGCACCTCAAACTGGTCTGTTATACGTTAACAAAGGTGTATTTTTTATTGAATGTGATCAAGGTAGTATTTGGGGGGAAAAACGCACTGCTAGAAACGTGTTCAAAAATGGTTATAGCAGGAATTCAACTGATAAAACTAAACAATCCTCAAGACAGAACTAGATTTGTGAACATTTAAATCAATTCTTCTAAAACGAAGATTACGTTTTGTAGCTACCCTTTCAGATTTGGCCACCGAAGAAAAAACAAAAACGAGTATTGCTTAAATTTATATTTCTTTGGGTAAAAAAAGTCAAAGTTATCTAAAAATATCAATTATTAACACCAAGTACAGCTCACAAGACGAAAATAGCTTTGGGTTGTATATTAGAATTGTTGTGTTGTATATTGGAGAAATACTCAAATATAAAATCCACGAATTGTTGAACCAGATTGTTTGTATTCGTCATAAGGTCCATTAACCAAAATATGAGCAGTACTGGTAGTAATTATGTTTACCCCATCTCATCTCGTTTAACATCCCCAGCAATCCATGGCTTTTGGAATGGAACCATTAGGACTGTTGCCATAGCAAAACAAAATATTATGTAAAGTCCTCAAAATATCACCCATAAACAGAAGCTGAAAAACAGGAATAGAATGTTATTGTCTGATTTTGGTTTCGTGTTATATGCAACATTAAGGACTCTTCCCATACATGCATCACGAATTTCAGACTTCCGGTCATTGCGCAATGCACACCGAGAAGGATTTTCTGAAAAAGTCAGCAGCAAACTGCCATGTTTGTTTTCCCAGTGGGATGCGTCTATTGTCAGAGCCGATCTTTTCAAGTGTTTTGAACCATATCGCTTTTGTTTCTGGTTCTGATATTGTCATATTTTAGTTTTGGGATTTGAACATTGTAATTGTGTGGTTGTTGGATCCTAACCCCGGAAAACGGCTCAAGAAATGGGCTTCGGAAGTTTGCGAAATCCATAACTGCAAAAGGGAATCAGATCTGTGTGAATCTTTGTGAAACCTCCGTTCAAACTGTTTCCCTTGCCAACGAAATTGAAAAATAGTGAAAGGCGAAGGCTATGGGCAGTATTGACACTCAGGAAGGACAAAAAAGGAAACTGCCTAAGAAATCATCCCGAGTTTTCAGGGAACATTTTGTATGTGGAGCGCTCAACCTCGGTTACGAATTTAAAAAGTCAACACCAAAGTGAAAGGCAACAGCTGTTCACCAAGAAACACCTTCCACTGCAAAGCGACCAAGACATGATGTTGCTGTAAAACCACAAGAACAAGAAAGTGCAGCTCAGCCTGTTTGTCTTCTGTACCTCTCGCTTAACAAACAGGATCCCACTTTGATGGCGCTCCACATACAAAATGTTCGCTGCAAACCCGGGATGGTTGCTTAGGCAGCCAAAGGTTTCCTTTTTCGTCCTTCCTGTGTATCAATCCTGCCCATTGCCTTTGCCTTTCACTATTTTTCAATTCCGTTAGGAAAGGTAAACAGTTTGAACGGAGGTTTGCAGTCACACACATCTGATTCCCTTTTGCAGTTATGGATTTCGCAAACTTCTGAAGCCCATTTATCAAGCAGTTTTCCGCTGTTAGGACATCCATCAACCACATAATTATGATGTCCAAATCCCAAAACTAAAATATGACAATATCAGAACCAGAAACAAAAACGATATGGTTCAAAAGACTAGAAAAGATCAGCTTTGACAATAGAAGCATCCCACAGGGAAAAAAAACATGGTGGTTTGATGCTCACTTTTTTGGACAATCCATCCCAATCGCAATGACCAGAAGTCCGAAATTCTTGATGCATGTATTCAAAGGATATATTGTTGTTTTAAATCGTTAATTACTATGGCAACGATGCTGTTTTATCATTGTAACACACATGGATAGGAGTTAAATATTGTAGCGTTGCAGACCAGTTTGAGACACTTGTGTGACTTCTGAGGATCCTGGGGTCGGCAGGGTGATCGAAGCGAAACTCAGACAGTGGACAGTGTTTTTTGTGTGGGCTTGGGGTGAGCGTGGATGATTCTAGAGCTCAGAGGAGGAGAAACAAGAGAGGAGAAGACATAATGTATCCAGCTGTTGACTATAGATGGGCATATATTTGTTAGTTTGTTATACCAATTAGGATATCAGAAAGTGCCAAAACCTGCAAAAACTTAAATAAAAATTGCTGATAGTATTGTGAATGTTGTTTTAAAGATATGCTGAATTACAATATCAGGTATTTTGTTTATTATTTACAAAACCTATACATATATTAATCTAATAAAGCTGAAATAAGGCCAACTTTGACTGTATATATTTTTTTAACCAAACTGCACTTTGGTGAGCAATTTGGAAAGAAACTGTCTAGTTCTTTGTCCTTTGTCTGATATAATTTAAAGGTGCACTATGTAACTTTTCTGTTAGAGTCTGCCTCTTCCCTGTCTCCATGGAGATGTCATTGCTTTGCCAGTAATTTTCCACAATATGGCTTTAAATGTGTCTGTATCTATGGACACCTGACACCACTAGGCCAAGACATGAATCAATATTGGTGGAGAAGCAATGTTTCAAATCAGTTTAATGCCATACTGTGGAATATTCTAACAATAACATGCCTATGAACACCAGATCTATGGTAGCCAGGCTGGTGTCACCTAGTGCCTCCGCTCAATTTCATTTCTCTCCAGCGACTAGGTCAGGAATCAAAATACACTAGACGGTTTGCAAGAACCTCAGAAGTGCGAGTTTGGGCACCAGCCAATCAACGAAGATATATATATACATATATTCTGTGTTGGCAACGATTCATGAGATCGAGGATTTAAAGGCGGAACAAAGAGAATGTTTGGTGAATTTTATCAAAGGGGAAAGACGTTATTGCCCTTCTTCCTACGGGATTTGGGAAAAGCTTAAATATACCATTGCATTCGTCATGACCAAATATCAGTGATTGTTTAAATGATTAAAAGTACCCGCCTACCATCGAGCGAACAAATTCTAACGCTGCGAGGTCAGACGGTTTCTACGAAGTGAAACCAACTGATGAATCGGGTTAGATCTACAGATCCCTAAACATCAAAGTTACATAGTGCGACTTTAAAGGTCCTATATTACGCAAACTTGACTCTCATGAGCTTTAAGTCACATTAGAATGTTGTTAACTCCTCAAAAACATAAGCAAGTTGTGTTTGGTTTCATTCACACATTCACATTATTAAAAGCTCAAAGTACTCCACCTTGTGAGGTCATGAAGTGGTCATTTTCAAGTTAACAGTTAGTATGTTGTACCTTTAGTTCAGCAGAGATTGACAATTCCAGAACTGAAATTATCCAAATGATTCAAGTGAAAGTGCATGGAGTTTAAAAACACAATGGAGAACTTCCTGTATTACCACATGACATCACAAGGTGGAACAGTGTTTTCTGTTTGAATGAAACAAAACAAAACTCCGAGTACGTTTTTGACGAGGAAACAACATTATAACATAGATCAGAAAATAGCATAATATGGACCTTTAATGAGACTTTTATTTATTTATTTTTTAATTGTCCATGGCTACTTGCAGTGTAATCTTTCAATCAAGTGCATTCAAATATATTACTGCTCTCTTATGTTAAAATTTGTCAGTGAATTCACACTTTATGGGAGTAATTATAGGCACATTCCTGATTGTAAAAATATAATAATAATTACCGTTAGATAAAAATATATTGAGCCATTTTCGTCAATATTTTTCCTAACCAGCTCCAATGTGAAAAAGCCAGTTCACTCGAGGTACAACAAGAACTCCACTGCCAATCTCACTTTGTCCAACCACATTAAAGTATCCATTATTTAAAAGCACAACACTCATGCATAAGCTAAAAGTTGAAAAACTAAACAGGGGACAAAGTTAGCTAAGGTAAAAACACTTTGAAAACTCACGGATTAGGAATGTTACATCATGGTATCAAAAATCAAGCCGATAGCCTGGATGAATGTAGAAAAAGGGAGGGCATCTGGTTTAAATAGGGCAGATGGTTTGCTGCGGTAAATTTAAAAACCCAAAATACAAAACCTAAAAATGTATAAAATTAAAAATCTTATAAAACTTTGCTCCCTTTGTCGTACATATGTTACCACAGCAAATCACCCTATAGGTCACGCTGTAATTTTTTTTAAACGTCAGATGCCCTCCCAACGAGATACAAATAAAAAAGATAATAAAACACGGTTAGAATTTGTTGTAAATAAAAAAACGGTGATACAATATATTTCTTTGTGAAGTGTGAAGTCGAGTGAACTGACAATTTCATTTGAAGGACTGCAGAGCTATTGTCTTCAAAACACAATACAAGTTTGATAATGTAGGTACAAATCTGTGTTTTTGTTTGGCAAATATTCTGATCCCAAGGCCAAACCAAATTCCGTCTATTTGAAACTAAAAAATAAGATAAATATTAAATGGTTGAAAAAAGTCTACAAGGCCTGTCACAATAATTACTTTTTGAACCAGTGGGAAACAATGTCTTTTTTGTAAATAAGCTTTTTTCAATTATAACATAGTAATGGCTATATTTATATAACATTACAAATATTACTTCATTTAATTATTGCATCTGAAGATTTACTAATATCGTGGTTCGTTTAGAAAATGCTGCTTTGTGGTTTTTGCAATATATATATATATATATATATATATATATATATATATATTTTTTTTATCTCAACTTCAACTAACTTCAACTGTAACTTTTCTGATAAGAGTCTGCCACCACAGCGATGTCGCTTCTCTGCTGTGAATGTTCCATAGTATGGTATTAAATGTATACTAATCAATCTCCATGGAGACAAGCACACTCTGAGGTCAGGTTTCAGGTGAGGCGCCCCCACTTGGATATTTTGAGCATTGCAAATACCTCTAAGTGAATAAATGCAGCTCAAGATACATTTGAATATTATATTGTGGAGCATTTAGGGCAAAGCAGTAAACATCTCCATGGACACAAGCAGGTAGCACATAGCCAGAGTGGCGCCACCTAGTGCCTCCGCTCAATTTTATTTCTCTCCAGCAACTAGGTCAGGAATCACAATACACTAGAGTCGGTTCGCAAAAACCCCGGAAGTGCGAGTTTGGGCACCAGCCAATCAGGGAAGAGCCATATATTCTGTGTTGTCAACGACTCCCGAGATCGAGGATTTAAAGCCGGAATAAAGAGAACGTTATTGCTCTTCCTCCTACAGGATTTGGGAAAAGCTTAATATACCAGTACATACGTAACTACCAAATAGCTGCGATTGGTTAAATGATAAAAAGTACCTGCGAGGTCAGACGGTTTCTACGAAGTGAAACCGGCTGATGTATCATGCTAGGTAGCAGACCCAACACCAGAAAAGTTCCATAGTCCCTTTAAGAGAAGCTGCCACTGTTTGTTTAGCTCCCTGTATAATCATTTCAGTCTGGATACATTATGTCATCTCTCCATTCATATAAAAGTCCTTAAAAGGCAGCCGCGATGTGCACCTGCCCACCAGGTACTGACTATCACCATGACGCCCGTGCGCTCTCTCTCACTCCTCCGGCCCGGGGCGATCGAGTGGGCCAGTGGATGTATTTTTAAATCCACTCCACAATGGCAGCAGGACCTCTTCATGTGAGAGAAGAACCAGAGCAAAGTGCACACCTACGGACTGCATTCACCTGTTTATGTCCTCTGATGAGACAAGGATCCACAGCCCTATGGAGGCAGCAGAGGGGCAAGAACTTAAGAATATCTGTGATGTTATCTTCACTTTTTAGTGTTAACAGTTTTGATTGAAGTGGGGTTACTAGTATGACTCGAAATCTTGTGGGGTGTTTGCCTAATGGATCAATACTTACATTAAGGAAACTAATTTGGGAGTTGTTGTGTAGTTTCATGGTTAATGCCATTGGGTAATAACAGGAAAAAAAACATTTAATGTTTTTGAGTTGGCATAATAGTAGTAGTTTCAATCCATTTCACACCTTGTATGAAGTGAAAGGATCTTCCTGGTTAAACTAATAAAATCTGCATTTCAGTAAATGTGTATAATTTGCTACTGCTGCTGTTGTACAAGATTTTTGTTTCTCATCACACTAAATAATATTAGTATTCTCAAATATGAGCTAGAAATGTTTCATTTGTATATGAAATCTTTGCCTGAAAATGATTTGAGTGACTAGAATAAACTGACTGATGCAGAATTTATGGAAAAATGACTTATGTTTATGTGTTAATAGTTTTCAAAGTTAGTGAAAAAACTGAAAATTCACAATAAAAGCAAAAAGTGGCCTTTATATATTTTACAACAAAATGTTTAAAACATCACTGTCTTTTCTGAATTTGATTTTATAAAATAGTAAAAACATGATTTTATAATAAACCTCAAAATTCTGTGAAAAAGTCACATTTGACCATCATTTCTTGCCCCACCGCTGCAGAACTGCCACTGTCTGAGTCAGCCAAGTCAAAGGGAGGGATGTTGTTAGAAGCTTCTAGTCTAGCTGCCTTTTTCACACTAAAAATGGGACTAAACCAGTTTCTTTGGTTCTTAAGGGGGTTAATAAAAGTAAAAAAAACAAATTATTTTTAAAGCCAAACAAACTGACAGAGATGGGAAAGCTAAAACAAATCCAGTTGAGACGTGTAGTGCCTGGTGAGGAGGACAGCAGCAGGACTTTTTGGGAAGGGCTGGAAAAAGTGTCCGTGTTTGCCCCTGTCCCGTCCAGGCCTGTCCCGAGCAGAGCAGAGGAATGTGGGCTGGAATCAGGTCGGACCCCCCTCTCTCTGTGAGTGTGCCCCCTGCTGGTGAGGGGGTGCATGTGTCCCTGGGACCGTCCCGCTGAGGAGGCGGGGTCACTGTAAGTCCCTGTCCTCCAGATACCGATACTCGAACGTGAATCCCTCCTTCTTCCTCTGGCCCCATTTCTCATAGTCAAAGTAAATGTATGTTCCCTGGAATGAAGCATACACAATTTCAGCTCAAAACTATGAAACGTTTTCTGCTCTCTACTAGCATGCTAACAGAATAAAAGCATGATTTCCTGGTTCACAGACAATAAAAATGACTGAATGCTTATACAATATCTGTATCTGTATTACATGAAAATAAAGTTGGTGTAGTCCCTTCAAAAACAAAAAAAGAAAATTATTCTAAAATTATAATATTATGAATTTTTTGGTGAAGTGAATTCATATGAAATACATATTGTAAAGAAATGCACATTCACACAGCAGCATGCATTAACACCACTTTGTCTATTTGCACAAAGACAAAGTCTAGTGCGGCAATTAATCACATTTTAATTGAAAACAAATCCAACTGTTTCAAATCACTTGGGCCTCTGCCAAGGGATTTGGAGGAGCAGAGTTCAGTTATGTTGAAAGAATGTTATGTTTATGTTATGTTGTTTGAAAGTAATATTTTTTAAGACTAAATTACGTATCGCCTATTGCCTAACCCCTTAAAATGTGCTGGTTGAACAGTTTTGTAGATTGTTGGTTTCGTCTCACCTGCTCAAATTCGTCGGTGATGGTCTTAGGCTCCTCGTGTCTCTGGAACCACATCATGTACTTTGTGTGAAACCTCCACGACTGCTTCTTCAGGGCTTTGGCTGCCAGATACTGGGCCTTAGTGCCCTGTGCAGAGAGAAGTTTGGTTGGTGTGAGAAAAAGGTGGACATAATTTCAGGATGGTATAAAAATGTTTGTATTAAAGCGGACCGATCACGCATTATTTTTGCCTTTCTGAAACTTTTCAACATGTGTTCAGAACACTGACTTTAGTAAGCGACGCCTCTATTTCCAAGTGATTCGAGTTGGAGCTCCTTCTGCTGACTGCAATAGGCATGAACTATGAACAAAAAAGTTTTTAGGAGCTATTTAGTTCTTTGTTATGAACAATATTTGGGCGCAGAAATGGTCAGAAGAAATCCAATGATGGTTTATGGATTTATAAAACTAAATGAGACGTCCAGGTTTACTTTCTATTTTGTTCACAATCTAGGGAAAATTGCAATGCTCAATGAAAAACGACATAAACATGATTAATGAAACAAAATACGACACCTCCATTGAGACAAAGCAAAGCATTTCACTGACCTCCAGGTAGTAGAAGATGAAGAAGAGCGTCTCCGTGGACAGTCTCTGGTAGAACTCGACAGTGTCTGAGTGCGGTGGTGGCACCTGGTGGTGGAAAGGCAGCGTGGGACAGGGGTTCCTCATCAGGTACTGTCTGTAACACACACACAAGGAAACTATTAGTACAGGGGAATTCAACAGAAACAGAACATAACAATGAAGGGTTACTCAAACATGTGTGAATCAAGCAAAACACAACTTCAGGTCTGTTTTGGATGAAGTAACAACAGACTACCATGACTTAAAGCTCACAAGAGTCAGTTTTGCATAGTATAGGACCTTTAAGTCCAAATTTAGTGTTGTTACCTCTGCCAAGGAGGTTATGTTTTTGCTGGCGTTTGTCTGTTTGTTTGTTTGTTTGTTTGTCTGTTAGCAACATAACTCAAAAAGTTATGGACCGATTTTGATGAAATTTTCAGGATTTGTTGGAAATGTGAAAAGGAAGAACTGATTTCATTTTGGGGGTGATCCGGAAGAAATCCTGGATTCTGGATCACTTTGAAATTTTAGTTAACATTGTGGTAAATGGGGCCAATAATTTTGTTTCTCAATATCTCGGTTAATTATTGACCAAACCCCATGAAATTTGACTCAGGGATGGACAATGGGATCCTCTTTCATATTCCAAAGGCTGATCCGGATCTGATCCAGAAGACTGATTTTATCGCAATTTATATAAAAAATGGGGGTAGTCTTTGGCGGAGGTCTGCGCTCTCTGAGTGCTTTTCTAGTTTTGGTCTTATTTTGGTCTTATTTTGACACAGTAACTAGTAACTAACTCTAACTCTTAATTCATATTTGAGCACTGGGTAAAGATGGTAATTCAGAGTGCTTAATGCATTAAACACTTTCCAGAACACAAAAAAGAACTATACTGTCAGAAGTATAACACGAATGAGTATAAAAGGGACAAATTACAACTGGTTCTAGTGGAGGCTGTGCTTGGTGAGATTTTTGGGGACACTGCACTAGATTCGGTGAAGTTATTGACCTGAATAGATCGATATCCCAAATGGATCCAACAAAGTGGGAAAGTTCAGTCACCAGATGCACTTTTCCACAAACAGAGTATTTTTAGACAATCCCACATTATCTGCTCTGTTTCTATCAGGCATTTGGATGTTAGTCACCAAAACTGCTGCCAACAATCACAATCACAATCACACGACAATAGGACCAATGAACTGCGCTACTGTTTATACTCTGTGTGAAAAAAACATGCTATTTGAATTGACAATATTGGACTGCTTTTGAATATGAACTGACTCAGAACCAGAACCAGCATTAACTCCATCTGTGATTATCACTGTGAGTGTGTTTAAGGCTTAACTGACTGCACCATTTTAAAGGTGCACTGTGTAACTTTTCTAGGGGAAGATGCGATGGCTTTGCTTACAAATGGTCCACAGCAAAAGATCAACATGAACTGTCTCCGTGAAAACAAGCAGGTGATGCTACTACATGATGTAACTAGGCTAAGTTACTGGTCGGAACTGTGGAGAGGAGAGGCAACTCAAAATAAAAATGTATGTCTGAGCTATAAAAAACATTGGTAACTGAAGAAATACGATATATTCAAGACTTTTTCCCATTCCCATTCAAAACATATAATATTTTGTTTCATGGGCTAATTAAAACAATTAACTCCTAATTCAGGGTATCCCCAGGTTTGACTACCAAATTTAAGACTTTTTAAGACCTTTTTAAGACCACTTAAATGCAAATTAAGACCAATATTGGATCTGGTGTTTTTGCGGGTGAAAAACACCAAATCCAATTCTAATAATGACCATTACTCACTGCTTTAAATAACAAAAAAACCTTTTAATTAGATATTCATTCAGGTTACATGATTTCACATTGTTTTTCCTTCCTCCATTTAACATTAGACTGTAGCCTGATTGAGTATACAAAAAAAATGTGTAATGAAATTTAAGACCTTTGTGAAAAAAAAGTAAGACTTGGTCATCATAATTTGACTTTTTAAGGCCTTAATTTAGGAACATGCAATTTAAGACCTTTTTAAGACTTTTAAGACCCTGGGGCTACACTGTATTTCTAACACTGGTTTGTATGTATTAGGCTCATAGACTGTATCTATAAATGGACATAGCCAACGTGCTAGCCGCCATGTTCTAAACAGGAAGTTCAAATGCGGCTCTTCCAGCTCCTTACCCAGAATCCCATTGACTTATGTTGGAATATTGTGGCCCTTTCCTCTGTAACTGCTGCTGTGAGCCTTGTCATTTTGGTCTTAAAATGTTCGTATTAATCCTGTTTTTTTCCGCTATTTTGTCTGTTAAAAAAAATACTATTCCTAATATAAAGCCTGGGTCCAAGTGCACTCCTGTAACCGTGAGCATCGTGTGCTTCATTTGATTGGAGCCGAACGCTATGGGTGATGTCACACTCGCCTAGTCCACTTCTTTATACATTCTATGATTAGTCTGGTATGTAAAAATGTTTTTCAAGATAGTTTCGTGCCACACAATGGAACATTCCAGGCACAGAGGACAATGAGATCGCCATGGTGACAAGCAGGTGCCCCAAAGTTACATATTACACCTTTAATGTAGCGAATATAAAATCATGGCCTAATTAAAACAACTCCTAATGACGCTGGTACGTAATTATGCTTGTATGTAATATTGATGTATTCAGTCTGCTTTTACCTGAACACAAACAGAGCTGCATTAGCGCTGTGGACCTGCTGGTGCTCTGCTTTCAGCCCACACAGACACCATTGACATTTAAAGGCACTCACTTAAATCCTCTTGTTGCACAGTTTCTATTGTTTCACGTTGGTTTTAAAGGAGAGTCCCAACCCACAAGGCCAAAAAAGTGCACGCCATCTGACTTAATGTGTTTTAGCAGGCCTGTTTCCATCTAAATGTGGGAGTGTGGGATTTCGGGGAATCCATTAAAAACTAGCCTGGGATAAAGTAGTAAATGACAATCTATTAAAGGGAGGGTATGTGGCCTGCCCTATGCAACTGAACCTGCATATAGAGGGCTACAAGTTACAAGATACAAGTTTTTCTCAAGATATGGACAGACCATGCCAAACGTGAAAGCTCAGAGCCTTCAGAATTCACAGAGAACATTGGCTGATTAATGATTCATGTGCTTATTCTCCGATAATCAGGAAGTAGAGTGCAGGAAGTTGCCATACTAGTTGTTGAAAACTCTCTCTGAAAGTTATGCTTCTAAACTCACTGCAAGGAATAATTAGGATGGTTGGAATGCATAAAATAAATGAGGAATAACTTTGGACTATTGCAAACCGTTTAAAATCAACTCTTTCAGTTTTTTGTGTTTTTTTAGACAGTAAAATCAGCCACAGCGGCTTTAACACGATGTAAAATGGTAAAATAGCTAAAACCTGATTCTCTCAGAGTCAGACGGGTGGGGCATGTGCGTCCAGGCAGCCTCCTCCATGGCCTGCTGGTAAACCTGGTCTTTGGACAGAGGAACGGGGCCCAGAGGACAGACCCCCAGAGAGGGCGGGATGTTCACCTCTGACAGAGAGGGCTGAGGGGCCGAGGGGGGGCCGGAGGGGGCCGTGGAGCTGGGGAACATGTCTGTGGAGAGAGTGGACAGCCACAGTTAACACCACAGGCCTGGGTTCACAAGCATCATTATTATTATTATTAAACCACAATCCTTTTTTTTTTTTTTTAAACTACCTTAAAAGTTGGTACCAAAAGTTGTACCAAATATATTATTACTGTATAAACAACTGCTGTTTCAGTGATTTTAATCTTATTAGTCATACTTCAATGCCAATTCTACAACTATAATCATAAGAAATATATAATAGGGACATGATTTAACCAGATTAAATGAGATGGTAAACGGTGACATTTTTATACAGAGCTTTTCCACCTTCAAATCACTCAAAGCTCTTTGCATCAAGGAAGCACTCACCCATTCCCTCACATTCATAGACCAGTGTACTTACACACTAGAGACCACAAAACTCTCATTTCTCTACCTCCATTTTAGGCCTACTGAACTGAACATTTTGTTTTAAAAATAATCAATATTTACTAACTCTTTCTTTTTTTTTTCAAATGTATTTTTTTATTACCTGCATCACAATGGTTACATCCACTACTATCCAATTCAGCATTTTATTTTTCTACTCAATAGAAGAAGAAGAAGACATAGCCTTAAATGACTATACACTTTATTATCTGTATCCTATTACTACTACTACTTATATAATGTCATTTGCTGTGTTCCTCTCGTGCCCTTATATGGTCAAACCTGAGTGTTCGTGCTTTGTACCTGTGGGCAGGTGCAGTGAGGACACGTCCCCCTCTAACCCTGAGCTGTGTGCGGCGCGTTCGGCCATCGACTTCAGGCTGCTCAGAGGCTCCTGGGGCACAAACAAACACAAAAACATCACTAACAGATTACAAAACGCAGGCAAGCTGGCACTGGGCCCTGTTTTTATGGACTCTCTGATGCACTTCGCAAAATATGAGGTATGTTCGGGAAATTTGTCCTCTGCATTTGACCCATGCTTCAATACTGCTGTGGCACCCTGTCAGGAGCAGTGGGTGACTAAATGCAGCACCCGGGGACCCATCTCCAGATCTTGGGCTAGGTTGGGTCTGGATACCTAGTTGGAAATGATCTTAGAGAATGGAATTTTGGTTTCGAAAATGTGCAAAGGGAAGTGCTTTGTGTGTTTGCAAACCAGAAAGATGGCTGCGATTTTCTCTGAATGTAACAAAAGTTTGATTTTGCGGATTGTTCTGCTGTTGTGACACTTCACAATAAGACCAATCAGATTCAAATAGATTAATTTATAGAACTCAATTCGGAGTGCTGCACTTACAAACCTTATATAAAGATGACAGAAAGCTCAAATACCGGTTACGTGTAAATATTTTAAATAAACATGTCTGTCCCTGACGGTGTGTGACCTCTGACCTTGATGCTGTCTCCGGGCTGAGAGTACGACATTGGTCCATTCAGCAGAGACCCACTTCCTGTTTTGGCTTCACTGAAGGAGGCGGGCGACGGCGAGCTGGACGAGAAACTCATGGACGCCAGAAGACTGGGGCCACTGTCTTTACTGAGGAGACAGATACAAAAGACGTAAAAAATAAATGAAAATCTGTCATAATACAAACATGATCAAGAATTACGATTATAAGATAAAAGTTAGATTTGTGATTTATGTTTAAAATGTACAATGAGTTCAAAGTGCTTATTTTTAACACATTCATGAGCTATTACATTTAAGAGGGGATTGAAATATTAATTAGGAGTAAACTACCAGACTAGCAGGTCCCAAATAACATAGATAAAGATATGTTCACACAACAAAAATCTAAATTGGGACTTAACTAACCGAGAACTAAATCTGGACTAGGCCAGGACTAGGCCAGAACTAAACCAGGGCTAAACCAGGACTAAGACAGGACTAAGACAGGACTAAGACAGGACTAAGACAGGACCAAACCAAATCTACACCAGGACTAAAATAGGCTACAATATGGACCAAACCAGCATAAGCGTGAACACATCTTTAAACAAACAAAAACAAAATCTGACTAATCTGATTTCACTCACGGCTGATTGGCTGTAGAGGAGAGAGATGAGGATTGGCTGTTCTGTGATTGGCTGGCACTGTTGAGGGCGGAGTCTGTTGTGCTGTCGGCCACCACAGCACTGTAACCTGGTGAAACAAAACAATAATAAAGCTTTAATTTGGATGAAAATTCTAGACATTTTACACAGGAATCATCTTTGTGCACATTGTAATTACACAGTACAACGCAATTTTGGCTTTTTTTCTGATTCTTCACATCCTTCTAATCCTAATAATACAATTTTAATCTACCAATAAACTAATTAGAACATCAGAGTATAACGCAATCAAACGCAATTAGAGTTTGCACAATTATCAAATGGCACTGTAATTATTTTCATATTAGAATGCCATCTGCAAAGAACAAAATATCCTGTTTTTATACAGAAACTCCATGGGTACTGTTGTATTAGTTTATCTCAGTTCGCATTTCTGACTGTTTCTCAAATGTTAATGCACCTAGAATCCTGCTTTTTCATCAAAAATCTAAATACAATTGAAAAACTGAAAATCGTGCAGCTCTAAAACTAATCCCGTATGGCAAATGTTGTTTTCAAAGTTGTACATTTTGTAACTCTTCTGGTGGAGGATCAGCCATCTGCTTGTTTCATGGTGATGTCATTGTTTCTTTATCTCTATTTATTCATTTACAGGGGCATTTATTTCTCAAAAACTACCCCAAAGAGAGAGAGAGCGGGCCAACTTCTCCACAGATCTGACCTGCGACTTGGCCTGCTTTTCTCCATGAACGTAGTTAAAAGAAATGTCATACTGTAACGCATTCCAGGAAAAACAATAACATGTACACGGAGTCAAAGAGGTGACGGAGCCTCTACCAAAACATTTACGTAGCGCATCTTTAAATAACTTTCCATACATCCTCTGTGTAATCCACTCTGTTACAGCCTGGCTTCAAGAATAAAGAGCTCCCAGGCCTTCTGTACTTGCTGTATGGTTTAGCTGATGTGATTAACTATTAGTGAGCTCTAAGTGTGATGCGCAGTCTGTCTGGAGCGGAAACAGGGCCTGCTTTTCTCTTGATAACGTGTCGCTAATGAATTATTTGCTGGCTGTGCGTGGCTCTGTTCTGAGATTCCTGTGCGATAACAAAGGCACTTAAAGAGCTTTGGGAGTGTAACTGTGGAGGTAAAGATGATTAAGATCATTATCATTATTCAGAGCGGGTTGGGAACTGTGTAGGTTTACAAAGACAAGTAATTAAGGGTCTTATATTATGCTTAACTGACATTTTAGCTTTTGTTTTAAGGGTGAGAACTTTTTTTTTCTCAAACCTTGACATCTGGAGGTGAACCATGTTTTTAAAAACTTCACGTTCACACTTATTTCCATCAGTATGCCAGTTTTTTTCTGTTATTTTGTGACAGCTGATTGAATTGCTCCTCCTCCAAGTGAATCACACATGTACACCGTTATAAGTTAAACAGTGTGAAAGAGCAATGCAAATGTACAGAGCTTGATTAACATATTCAAGCACGTTTAAAGGTGCACTATGTAACTTTTTGGTGAGGGGTTGTCTACTTGCTTGTATCAATGGAGACTTTGCCTGGAATGTTCAACAGCATGATACTTAACATATTTAGTTTTTTTTTTTTCAGTGCTCAAAAACACCTTGAACAACATACATTCTTACTCTCCACAGATCTGACAAGTAAGCCCTACCTCCTTGTCTCGATGGAGATAGATAATTTTAAAGCCATACTGTGGAATATTCCAGGCAAACCAATACCATCTCCATGGAAAGCTAAAGCTGGTTGTGCACCAGACATCTAAAAAGTTCTTAGCGCACATTATAAATTAGAGGGAATTTTAATAATAACAGGTCTTGCTGAGATGGTTAATTGTTTCTTTTATAACCCACTACTTAAATTGTTGCCATTAATAATTAAAACCATACAAAATTTTACTTAACCCACTTGCTTGAAAATTTGAATAGTAAAAACATGTAATTTTCTGAAACATTTAGCCTTAACGCTTTACTATAACTACACTATTTACAGTCTTATAAAGAATGAACAAAGACATAATTCATAAAGGACACATTGTTTATTAAAGGGACAGTTTGGAATTTTGGACATAGGGCCTCATTTCCTAGTGAGCAAGAGTGTTGGAAACGTATGGAGACACTTTTTAAAATATTGCATCCAGTCCTTGTATGTGCAGAGGTCGCTGGTGCTAGGCTAGAGCATGTCAATGGCCATAGTTAGCCTGCCACTAAAAACACTCTTACCCACTCCACAAAACACCCAAAGCTAAACTATTATTACACTAGACTGTAGAATGTAAATGTCTGTGTTGTTAGAATAATGTTTGAAATAAAACTAACCTTGCATCACATGAATTGTCGCACATTGAAGGACTATTTTCTCATATATCAGTCCGCCGCTGCCAAGCTTTCTATCAAGAAGTACAACTCGCTGCTGCTCAGACATAAATCCTTCAAATTGGTTGGTTTTACTTCTAAAATTATTCTATCCACACATACATTAAAATCAATAGTCTGGTGTAATAATAGATTTGCTTCAGGTGTTTTGTGGAGTGGGTAAGACTGTTTTTAGTGGCAGGATAACTATGGCCATTGACATGCACTAGCCTAGCACCAGTGAGCTCTGCAAATACAAGGACTGGATGGAATATTTAAAAAAGTGTCTCCACACGTCTCCAACACTCTGGCTCACTAGGAAATGAAGCCCTATGTCTAAAATTCTGAACTGTCCCTTTAAGAATGATTCAGGCTTAGTGATACTTAATTTCAGGGGTTAATGTTACTACTTTGTTACTAACATTATTACTACTTTGTTCATTGTAGAAGTCTTTGTTCTTGATTTATTATGACTAAATTAGTGCAGCTATTAAAGCTATTATAAAGTGTTACTCCCCGTGCTCTTTGCTACTCACTGGAGCTCCCGTTCTGCTTCTGCTGGCTGGGCGGCCTGATGGACAGTGCGTTGCTCCCTGTGCTGTTGGACCCTGAGCTGGCTCCGTTGCTCCCGATGACGCCCACTCCGCTGCCCGGCGCCAGATTCCCTCCTGGGCTTTGAGAGAGCAACGAAGACCCCTGCACCGCGGAGGAACCTGAAGACCCCAAACCCAAAATCCCTGCCCCGATAGCGCCCCCTACCACCGAACTGGACGTGGGACCGCCTACTGTAACTGAACTTAAAGATGTGCTAACTCCGCCTAGCGACCCAGGAAGACCAGAAGTAGTTCCTATCGCTGCAGCTTGGGCGTACGGAGTCGGGGTTGAACTTGATAATAAGCCTGATAACGAACTAAGGGACGCCGGCATCCCTGATAAACCAAGACTGCTGGACATTGGGCTAGTCGCTATGGAACCGGGCGCTTTACTGAGAGACAGCCCCAAATTCAACCCTAAACTATTGGAAGTCGACCCTATGGGAGGCTGGGACGAGGGCGTGATTGGACCCTGAATGCTAGCGTTGGGTGGGGACGGCCCCGAAGACGCTGGGTGGTTGTTGGTGCTTGGCGCAGAGGCAGTGGAGTTTGAATTTTTGGGCAGGATACTTTGCGGTTGTGTCAAAGGGTGCGGCGGTTGCTGCGTGGCGTTGCTGTAGCTGCCCGCTGAGGTGTTGTTGGAGAGGTGGACTGAGGGGGAGTGGCTGCTGTTACTGAGGCTGTTATTGATGACGCTGACGCTGCTGCTGTTGGCCACGCCCCCTGAGATGGTCGCCATGGAGACGAACGAGGAAGAGGTAAGACCCGAGACGGAGGATGACGAGGAGGAAGAGGAGGAGAGCAGCGACGGGTTTCCGTTTTTCACAGGAGACTGCAAACGGGACAGGGACAGAATATTAGTAATCAGGTTTATTCATACTGATTTATTTTATGTTATAATGTTGTTTCCACACTGAAAACATACACAGACTTTTGTTTCATTCAAACATGTTTAATACACAAACCTTCAGTGTATTTGTCTTATATAATTTAGGGAGTCCGAAAATAAATGTGCAAAAAATCTTTTAGGCTAAACAACTACAATATGGTTTAATAAAAGTTTGATTTAAAAAAACAAAACAAAAAAACATAATTTAAATGTGTTTTTCATATTGCTCTTGAAATAATTGTCCTCCAACTTCG
Organism: Boleophthalmus pectinirostris; assembly: GCF_026225935.1. Taxonomy (NCBI): domain Eukaryota; kingdom Metazoa; phylum Chordata; class Actinopteri; order Gobiiformes; family Gobiidae; genus Boleophthalmus; species Boleophthalmus pectinirostris. Next base: position 7,681,337 of record NW_026571175.1, read on the forward strand.
TGCAACCCAGACTTTAGACTTAAAATAATCTAGAATAAGGCTATTATGATCAATTACTGAGCAGTAAAAATAAATACATTTGTGATAATTCCAGAAGAGAATTATCACAAATTATCACAAAAAGAAAAGAAGAATAAGGAAACCAGCAGCTTTTAACTGAGACTTGGGTTGTCACTTGAAACATATTTTTGCAAATGGACAATGACAGAATCATTGAAGAAAATGAACAGATTTTTTAAGTATTCAAAAGTGGATAACAAGTCAAGTGGTAGTCAGCAAAAAGTTTTATAGCCATATTTAATCTTAAATTATATTTTAAAAAAAGTGTTTTTGTTCTCATAGTTGATTCTGCATTTGGGTCTTGCTCTGTCACAGGATTATGGTAAATTCTCCATAACTGACAGTTGAGTAGCAGCAAAAATCACCAAACTCACCTGACTAACTTCACTATCTGTTGATCGGCCTCTCTTTTTGTCATCTTCAGAGTTTTCCTAGAGACAAATAAACAACATGGATTAATACATTCTTTTTTAAATCCATAATTCATAAATACTAAGGGCAGGACCACACACAATCTCCTCAACATGAAATCTGGTTCACAAGAAGGAGACAAGATGAGATTTTAACATGATTTATAATAAATCAATCAGTTTCCAGATTTGGCCTCATAATTTTGAATTTTGAATTATTATTTTATTTAATATTTTTGCCTTTATTCTACTGCTTTTGGAAGTATAAGAGATGTAACTGAACATCAACATATAAATACATGGGACAAAAATCTCACAAGATAATTTTTCTCATGTACAGTCTTGTGGAATGAGACCTTGTCCTATCGCTAATAAATAATAATAGTGATGATATATTTTTGGCTGCTTTGTTATCAGTGTCTAACCTCAGCTAATATCAATTCCTTTCTACAAATTGCATCAAGGTCTGTTTAGTTTCCAGCTTCCAGACAAATATGCAGCCAAATTGTTTATTACATGGAATGTGTAATCATAAATAATACATAAACTTGCAACTAAATTATTGTTTCACTTTCTGAACTCACACAATTCTGTGAATATGAGCAAAAACTAGACTGAGAAAATATAACATAGTTTCAACAGAATTTACTTTTAAATGATTGCTATTCCTTTTAACCAAGACAATCTTGAAATTGTCTTTTATTTTGATAACAAAATGCTGCAGAAAGAAACAGGTAAGCAAAATGTATAAAAGCATTAGAGATCAGTTACATCAGGGGATTTTAAAAATGTACTTCAATTTGTGGACATGGCCTTGGATTTTTTTTTTAAAGGGGCACTATATTTATATAGTACTATATGTTTTAGGTGCTGCTGTCCCCATGAAGATGTTCTAGCTTTGTGCTGAATGTTCCACAATATTGCATGAACTTATCTAACTCCATGTAAATAAACCTAGCAATAAAAACATCTGTAATTAAATAGCTAGACAAGTTTGATGCCAAACATATGGAATAATTTAGACAAAGCAATATGATTGCTGTGGAGACAAGCAGGTAACAGACTTTCCAACAGAAACATTAAAGTGTGCCCCTTTAAATATTGGTTGTCCAGAGTCCTTTATTATCTAACTAACTTATGGTACAATGTAATGAATGCCTGAAGACTTAAACTAGTTTTAAAGCAGAGTTTAACTTGAACCCCATCCCACCTCCTCCTCTTTGTCATCGCAGCTATAACACCTCTTCAGTCTGTGTGCGTGTGGGCGGGCACTCAAGAGCAGGTGACATAAAGGCAATAGGCCGTGACAATATGTGCAATTATCCCACACAGAGTTAAAGAACGGTTTGACCTGGCTCCACACAGAGCTCCGGTTCACTCAACTACTAATATTACACTGTCAAGATTATGAGACATGATACAGAGGGGGCAAAAGACACGGCTGTTTGGAAGACCTTTGAAGTGTATAATGTAGGGCTGTGCCATTCATCAAGTCTAAATAGAGGTATAGATCCAAGCATGTCTAATGGTCAGTGGTGTTTCGTCTTAATAATGGACAGGACTACAGCCAATGCTCTGTCACAAGCATGTGGTTTGGAGCTGAGTTTGGACTCTATACATTTATTTTATGTTTTTGTCTGTCATTATTTGTTGTGTAATGGCACCAACGTGTGAAGCCATTGTTTATTGGTGCCCATAAAGAAGATGTTGAACTTTTGCCAGTTTTTGTTTGAGATAGATAATTAGTAATTACACAGACATTAATAATGTTGAGCTGTCAAGTTAACTCAACCTACAGCACACCCTATCACTGACAATGAAAAGTATTTTCAAGTACTTTTGTAACTTTGAAAACAACACAGTAAGGATTTTAAGGATAGCCTCTGTTTAAACTCTAAGAGGAGAAGAATAAATTCTACATGAGGGATGCAATGATCTGATACTGGTATCAGATATCGCCACATTTACTGAAAAATGCACTGGATCGGATATCGGCTTTCAAATATCCTTTCAGTCAATATCCTTGTTGGAGATATGAATTGATGTAATAAAACCAGCAGTGAGCAGTTATGTCTCATTTTATTTTAGTTTACAGAAAATAAATACTGTTATCAGTCTCTGCACTGGTATTGGTTGATATCGGGTATCAGCAGATATTTAAAGTTGATGCCTAGGCTAGACTGTACTTACTGTAGTGCAAGAGTGTAGCGTGTACGTACTGTAGTGCTTGAGTCTAACGTGTACTTATTGTACTTACTGTAGTGCTTGAGTCTATCGTGTACTTACTGTAGTGCATGAGTCTAGCGTGTACTTACTCTACTTACTGTAGTGCATGAGTCTAGCGTGTACTTACTCTACTTACTGTAGTGCATGAGTCGAGCGTGTACTTACTGTAGTGCAAGAGTCTAGCGTGTACTTACTGTAGTGCTTGAGTCTAACGTGTACTTATTGTACTTACTGTAGTGCTTGAGTCTATCGTGTACTTACTGTAGTGCATGAGTCTAGCGTGTACTTACTCTACTTACTGTAGTGCATGAGTCTAGCGTGTACTTACTGTAGTTACTGTAGTGCATGAGTCTAACGTGTACGTACTGTAGTTACTGTAGTGCATGAGTCTAGCGTGTACTTACTGTAGTGCATGAGTCTAGCGTGTACTTACTGTAGTGCATGAGTCTAGCGTGTACTTACTGTAGTGCATGAGTCTAGCGTGTACTTACTGTACTTACTGTAGTGCATGAGTCTAGCGTGTACTTACTGTAGTGCATGAGTCTAGCGTGTACTTACTGTAGTGCATGTAGCAGGTGAAGGAGGGATGGGGGAGGAGGAGGTGGTGGAGGTGGGGGTGCTGCTCGAGTGCTGGAAGATCTCGTCCTCTAAGTGCGAGTGTCCTGGAGGAGACGTAGCCATCAACGACGGAGCTGCAACAGACAATCCAACAGATGAAAGCTGTCCCACATTTCAAGTATGCATGTTCAAATAATAATTATATTTTTTAGTGATGATTATAGTTTTTATTCTGAAATTATTCTGAAATTTGAAATCAGGAAAATAAGTTGTGTTAAAAAAAAAAAAAACACACACACACACACACACACACACATTGCTCTTTAACTCTTTAACTTTATCGCCCACGAAAATGTAATTGTAATTGTAAAGCAGTGTTGATTATTTCACTCATATTGCACTTACGAATGTCTTCCAGATCGATGTCGTCATAAAGAAACTCATTCTCTTCAAAGTCGGGCTCCTGCGAAGAGTCGATGTAATACTCCACATCATCCTTACAAAAAGAGAGAGAGAGGAGCTTAGAACAGGAACAAATACAAAACCTGCACAACCTGATCTACTGAGATACATGAATCTATTCTGAGAAAGAGTCAATATGAACAATAGCTTTAAAGAACACAACATAAAAAACTACATTTAGCCATAAAGGTGCACTGTGTAGTATTTTTAATGGAGGGTCCGACACCTGCTTGTCTCCGTGTTAATGCTACTGTTTCATCTAGATTAAATTTGTCTGTCATAAGGGAGACAAGCAGATTACAGCACTAGGCTCCGTTACAATGCAGATCTGTGGAGAGTCGCCCCTATTCACAGAGGAAATGATTGTATTTTTGAGCAATAGAAACACCTGTAAAGAATAAATAAATACTAGATGTATATATTTAATGTCATACCATGGGACATTCCAGGCAACGCAATCTCCATGGAGACACGTAGGTCAAAGTTGCAGTGTACCTTTAAAGTGAGTTTGAATGTTTTAAAAGTTTTAAGTAGAGATGTGTGTGGGAATGGGAGATAGGTGAAAACCAAAGATTCCTTTGGTTGCAGATGAACACTAGGGATGACACCACACTCCCTTAGTCCTCTTCTTCATACAATCTATTATGAAAGCTCAAATTTTCTGAGTACTCAAGCCTCAAATGTAGGATTCAGAATAAAAAATACACCAAGAACCTGTAAGATGGTAGACTCGTGATAACGGAACACAGTTGTAGCATAAACTAAAGCCCACAGTATGTTCCCTTTAACCAATGACATCTGAAGTACCTTGATTTTCCTGATGGCGTCCACCTGCACCGAGTCATTATCCAACATCCTCAGAATCGTCTCCAACATTCGGATGTGATACCGGTGCTTCTCGATGAACTTCTTCAGCTCCTCGATTCTGTCCTGTTTCTGCAAAAAGGAAAGGTCATTACTCATCTATACCATCTAATACCATTCAACATTCAGTGAAAATAAAGAACAAACATGACAAAATGAAAAGTGTTTATTGCATTCTTTCAAAGGCAAGTGATTTTTGTAATGTTTCAACAGTTAATTTCAGTCTTCAGTCAGTCAGATCTCTCAAAAAAGCATTATAGATAAACTTAACAGACAGTTAGACTTAAAGCAGACCTATTATGCAAAATCAACTTTTCAGAGCATTTAACTGTTATGGTTGTTTCCCTTCTCATTTACCCTCAAAGCTGTTTTTAAAGCGATTCAAGCATTTTTGAGTAATCCTTATTCTCCTGTATTCAAGACGTCATTGCTCTGATCTACCCCCATTTTGACCACCATCAGTATACACCCACTGCTCTTTACATCTTTCTCCATTCAAAGTCATACATGAAGAATTCTGCAGTTATCCATAGGAGGTACTGACAACTGCACAGCTCTTTGTTATAATAACATTTACAGCAAGGTCAGCTCTCATTGGGCACCACAGTTTTGCAATGCAGTCAGTGGATTTGTTTCATTAGTTAAGTAATGCTTCTTTTACAAAGTTATTTCAGATGAATACTGTGATTCAAAATGTCCAAATTATAACATAATCCATGGGTGTCACAGATTATAACTACATAGCATCACTATGTCTCCTTTAAGTATTCATATTTCATGCTCAATGTCCAGAGAGCAGTGTTCCCTCTATAATAACATTACTTATGTAGTACTAATATTATGTAATTGTAATTTCTAACACTCTGGGGGCACAGGGACACATAACACACTGGACATCAATAATTAAAGAGGAAATTATTCATCGTGAGGAGGCTTCCGACAGCTCAAAAACACAGGTGTTAAAGTTTAAACAGGTGAGGTACAGCAGCATAGGAGCAGGTGTACCGCTAATGGACTAATGCACAGTCACAGCCACTCCTGACTTCAATATTTAATAAACCTTCATACATTTCCTATAGCACTTTAAACAGCACAAATACATGCTTTTGTTTATGTTTAATACCAGTGGCTTAAACTTGTCATGCCAAGTACCAACTCATGAAATATGTGTTTGAACAAGTTCCACCAGGATTAAAGCCAGGCTTAATCAGGTCTATAGGTGACGCAAGGCCTATTAGGGTTGTCAAAAGTACTGGAAATAACATATTAGCTTTAGTATCAAAATTAGATATTGACTTTTCATGAATAGCTTTAGAATGGTCTTGAGCTGTATCAGAACAAGTATGTGATCACATAGACTACTATACACCCATGGACCACTATGGAACCTTTCCCTGGACGACTGAAGGATTACACAGATACCACATGGAAATATAATAGAAAGTCATGATTTAACTATTATTTAATGTTTTCGTTAATCATTTTCTCTTGTCTAAAGAGAATGTTTTTTATCCTAGTATTCAAGTGGTACCAAAACGATTCCTTAGCAGAAATCAAGTTTCAAATTTTAGAGTCATCACAACACTAAGGTCTATATAAAATGCAATGTTAAACCATTACATTCTCTTTATTTGTTTTATTAAAGATGCACTCGGTAACTTTTTTGAAGGAGGGTTCATCATCTGCTTCTCTCCATGGAGATGTTATGGCTATCCACAGTATGGCATTAAACTCATCTATTTTCATGGTGACTAGCAACTGACACCATGAGGCCAAGTTACAGGCCAGATCTGTGGAGAGATGACCCCACTCACAATAGCCAATTCATAATTTATACATATTTGTGAGCTATAAAAACATCCATAACTGAATAATTGCAAAACAGATTCAGAGGAGACAAGGCCCCCAACCAGAAAAGTTACATAGTGCACAACGTAACTTTTTCATAACCTGGTTAATCACACTGGAGATGGGTTAACGATTAGATCTATGGAAAAACAAGTCTGCACATGGTAAGAATTTGTGTTTGTTAAGGTTTTGAGCTATAAAACACTAGCCTGATTCATCAGCCGGTTTTACTTTGTTTCACTTCAATAACATGACCTTGCAGCATTGGAATTCGTTCGCTTGACGGTAGGCGGGTACTTTTTTTTTATTTAACCAATCGCTGCTATTTGGTCGTGATGTATGTTATACGCTGCTAATGGGGCTAACTGGTATATTAAGCTTTTCCCAAATCCAGTAGGAAGAAGGGCAATAACGTCTTTCCCCTTGATAAAATTCACCAAACATTCTCTCTATCCCGGCTTTAAATCCTCGATCTCGGGAATCGTTGACACCACTCAATATATGGCTCTTCGCTGATAGTCTGGTGCCCGAACTTGCACTTCCAGGGTGTTTGCAAACCATCTATTGTATTTTCATTCCTGACCTAGTCGCTGGAGAGAAAATGAAATTGAGCGGAGGCACTAGATGGTGCCAGCCTGGCTAATAAAACACCTGTAATTTACAAATGCAAGGCAGATATATTTAATGCCCTAGTTGGAACATTCTAGGCCATCTCCATGAAGACAAGCAAGTAACGGACCTTCCACTTTAGAAGTTACCGTACATACTGCACCTTTATCTTTGGTTTTCCCAAGTAAATCAAGAAATGTAACCGTTTCAAGATAACTACACAAACATCCTATAGGCTACATACGTCACATGGAGAACAATTTTAGGCACAAATTGGCTCGTATTGTTCTGTGTTGTTATCATGTTGTCAATATGACATTATAAAACCCCTGTGCTGTGGACATGTGTACCAGCAGCTGCATTAGTGAGATGTGACCATGTAATGCGTTTCATTTGCGTCAATATTAACACAATAATGCCCGAGTGTGTGTGGTGGCATGACTCTGACCACACGTGCTAATGCAGGAAACACATGCACGCACACAGGCCTGAGCCATGTTATAACTTAATCATCGTATCATGGTAAAGTCTGATCCGATTATGAAGGCCACATGAATAATACAGAGAGAAGAGAAGAGAAAACGCATGTCTTGGGTTGCTCTTCCAGAAGACAGAGTTCTAATAATTTTATTCTAACTTGATTTAAGAAACATGTAATTTAATTTAACAAAAAGTAAGTAAAAAAATCAAATGAAACAAAAATGACCACATGTTCACTCTCCCTCCTCTGTCCCACATTCACTGTCCTTCCTCTGTCCATGTCAAACCATCTCAACCTGGGCACATAATAGATTTTCTGATAGGACGAGGTCAGTGAGGTTATCATTACTTGACATGAGATGAATTCTAAAGCTGTATCCTCTAACCTTTCTGTTGGAGAGCAGAGCAGCAGATAGCAGAGATGAGATAGTGTTGAGGACCACAGAGGAGCAGACGGAGGCAGGACAGGTGCATTGTGGGCACTCACCTCTTTGTCGCCTTTCTTTTTCCTGGTTTGGACCGATAAAGACTCCACTTCGCTCTCAAACTGGTCCACCTGCATGTTTAGCGTGTCTATCGTATTCTACAGCAAAAAAAATACAAAAAAATATAACATCAACTTCAAAATATAACATTTCAGCCTTTTAAAGTTCAACAGTAAGTCACAATTTGTACCCGTTTGTTTTATTTATTGTCACAAATCACCACTAGATGCTATCTACGTTACTGCTGTCTGACAGTGCACCAGCTTTGGTCTGACAAGGGCCACGTCTCATTTCTCTTTTCTCGAATCTGCAGGAAGTCGGTGGGGAAGTCCCAACCACAGAAGACACAGGGAGAAGAGAGGATATAAACTCCTCACTGAGACAATAAAGTTTGATTATTTTATCTGATGTCTGTATCTTGAAGCCTCCCTCATGTTTACTCCTTCCTGACGTGTTTTTCTTTGGGACATCACTTAATATGACACATTTGATTGACGGCTGAAAAATGGAGGATCGAGGAGAGGAATCAAAGAGAAGGAAGCGAGAATAGAGAATGAGAAAATATATTTACAGATGGTAGGTTTTGAGGGCCTGTATCTGATTTTAAACCATGACTCAGGAGCATGTTTTAGTTTGAACTTTTACCCTTAGTCCTTCCTGTTGATGTGATATTGCAACATGACAGAGAAAACACTGTCTCGGGCAGTGTCATGTGGTTGTTTACATAGTTCTCCAATCTCTGCCAACTGTTTGATTTATTGTCACCCTTAGAAATGCACCATGGCAGAGAGTCAAGTGTCAGGTAGTTGGTTTCCCATGATTCTTAGTAGCAATGTGCCTGAGTGGACTTTAGTTGAACAGTTAAAAATGCAATGTAAAGCCCACAGATTATACTTTACAGTACATTATGCAGAACTGACTCTTGTGACCTTAAAGTCATGTTGTAATGTGTGTGTCGAGTTGTGTAAACCTGCATTATTACGTTGTCTCCAAAGCTCAAAATGCTCCGTTCCACCTTGTGATGTCATGTAGTGGTAGTTTTCAAATTGACAGTTCCCTTTAACTTTTAGTTACCTGGTCCCCGAAGGGTTGACCAGGTTTTGTATTCACCCTGTGTGTGTGTGTCTGTGTCTGTGTGTCTGTCCACCTGCGATAATTCCGCCATTCATGGACCGATTGTCACCAAATTTGGTATGTGGGTCAAGCCCCCATGCCCAATGCCGAAAAAATTATAAAGGATAGGCAATTTCGGCAATTTCTGAACAATCTGCGGTATAAAATATTCACCCAATCATCACACAAGTTGGCACACACATAACCGGGGTACACTGGATGTTGCAGGTTGAAACTGGTCAAGGTAACCAAGGTCAAATATGTGTTTTTGGTCATAACTCCGCGAAGGATCGAGCTAGAGCAACGAGAGTGGTGTCAAAATCTCAGAAAAAGTAAACACAGACATTCTCATGTGTGACCAATATCACACAAATGTTCATGGGCACTTTACAGATACACACATTGCATTGTGGATATAATGATCATGTAATATGGACTGGGCTCCTCATAATCTGGCTTCCATGGTGAAGAACTGCCCCCACCAATGTCTCACGGGGGACCAGGTTGCTCTCTCTGATTGTGCTTGTTTAGTTAGAGATGGGCAATTTCAGGGCTTAAATCATTCAAATGAGTGTAAAAGCACAATGGAGCACTTCCTGTATTACCATATGACATTGAATAGAATGTTTTCTGTCTGAGATGAGAACTCAGCCTAAACATGCAGGGTTTGTGTGAATGAAACAAAACACAACTCCAGGTATTTTGTAATGAGGAAACAACATTACAGCATAGATTAGAAAATATGATATGGGCCCTTTAAATTCATAATATATGCAAGGCAAGGCATTCTGTATAGCACAATTCATTCACAAAGTAATTCAAAGCACACAATGCACATACTATTTTAGGCAGACACAGAAGCCAAAGTGGATATAATGTCTTGCCCAAAAACACAAATGAGAGTGTACTGACCGTTAGCCACGTGCCGACTTCCTCCTTCTCCCTCTGCGCCGGGTCCACTTTCTGGGCCAGGCCGAGCCCCTCTTTAGAGTACGCTTTGGTCTTAGTTTCTCTCTCTACGATCTTGAACCGCTCCATTTGCTGCAGACATCAAACAACACCAAAAGTATTATTAGACGCTGGGCAGCCTCAATAGAAAACCAGTCTGGGACTCTGGGTCATTATAAATACAAGCTTTCAACTTTTTAGGAAAGAGTTTGGCATAAAACAATAAACAGCAGGACTAGCAATTACTAAGTAGTGCAAAGTTAAGGTCACGCTAAAAGTCCTCCTAGGTAAATGGCTCTCTCTAGATTTCACCTAAATAGTCAAGTCAAGCCAAAGTCAAGAGTTAATGTAAATAACTCAAAAGATGTGTTTTTGTTTTTGTGGTCTTTACTTCAACTTGAGATACATTTGTGATCCTTGATATTGATTTTGAAAGTGAAAATTCTGGTATCTGCAGATAATGGTTATCTACTATCGCAGTAGGCCAAATAACGAATAACATATCTGCTAAAAAAAAATCCATATCGACCCACCCCTACAATCCTAGTTTTCAAGTCTTTTCCTTGGTTGCCCAATTTAGTGAGTCATTCAACTATTTCCAACTTTAACAAGTTCTCCAAATGTATGAATGTCTTTGAACAGTGGAATACAGTATGCCATCAAGTGTACTTTGCAACATTTGGCTAAAATAACAATATACTTTTGGTCCTCCTGTGGTGCATGTAAACAGCTCTTGGTTTGTACATGTTGTGTCAGATTTGAGAGAATGAGAGGATGGACAGAGTGTGATCACAGATGGCACAGACAATCGGCCATGTCTCTGTGCCAGCTCAGAACAGCGGCCATATTGTGTGTCACTTTACAGTTTTCACACATTTAATCTATTCAGAGCCCGGCCAGACCCCAGTGCTCCATGTGCTCCTCTGATCAACGTTTCAAGCTAAAGCTGACTGAAAACAACTGAAAAACTATATGGAAAGTGCTTTATTAATTACTAATTAAGGTATTTTGCAGAGAACAAAATATCTTGTCTCTATGATGGTTTATTCTGTACAAAACCCACTAACCCTGTAAGTTTGGATCTCTACAGTTTATTGTATTCAATCAGTTTTTAGCAGTTTTTAATACTTTCTCTCGAATATTAACACTGGTAAGTCTAATTAGGAATGAATCTACTTAAAAATATATCACCAATGCAATGGAATCTTCATTTGTTCCTAAATTGTTGAGTCTTCAAGTCAGTATACTGGATTTGTTAAAAATGAGCTCTGTTTGGAAGTACCAGTACGTAGTGTGAAAAGTTTGAGCACTACTGATCTAACTGCAATATTTAGTCTGAAAAAATTGCTATTAAATCAGCACTACATAAGATTCTCAGATAAGTTTAGCTGTTGCTCAGTGCTTTTGGACAGGTTTAAAATGTGCACTATTAAGAGAACCTTTGTTTTGATAAAAGTTACGTACATCAAAAATCAAAGTGCAACATTTGCCTGAAAAAATGCAACTAAATACTTTTCTGATTTGAAGTAGAGCTGAACATCTCTCCCTCTCTACCCCCCTCTCTCTCTCTCTCTGAATCTCCAAGCTGCCCTCAAGAGTCCACTTCCTCAAAGGCTTCATGTAATTTCAGGGCAGTCCGTCCCAAAACCACAGGAAACGTTTGGATCAGGAGGAGCGGAGCGGAGGGAGGATCAGAGCTGGTGCATTGTGGGGCAGGTGGCTGGGTATTCACGGCAGCTCAATGGGACTCATCAAAGGCCAGAGAGCCGCAGCGGGATGGGTGTTTATGGGTGCTTTGGATGGGTGCTTAGGACTAGGTCGACAATACATTAAGATGTACGATACATATTGTTACAGAAAAGATCATCAGAAAGCGTTAGGGCTCTTAGTCAGTGATTCATTTTCACATTAGTTGACTGGTCAAACTATTATTTCTATTGATACCTTACAGTGACATCAGAATGGGGGTGTTTTACATGCATCTCTGTGGTGGAATGTTCAGCAGTTACCATGGAGACACAATGTACACATTAGCAAACGCTATTAAGAAAGTTTTTAGATGGTGTGAAAACTCAAAAAAAAAAAAGAAATGGATTTAAACAACACATTTTCGGGACTGATGAATAAGTGTTTCAGAGTTTGATTATTTGATTGAAACAAATCATCTCAACTAGGGATGGGCATGATTAGTCAATTAATCGATAATTCATCATTAAGAATTTCATCGATTACGTTAATTTTTAATCGACAAACCAAATCTAGGTTGCTGTGTGTAGCGTGACCAAACGTCCATTTTCCCCCGGACATGTCCGTTTTCCACATCCTGTCCTGGCCGTCCGGGTTTTTATTTTTATTTTTTTATAAAGTGATGGAAATGTCCGGGTTTTCATGATCTTTCCTTGGGCCATTAAACTGAGCGTCTCTCGTAGCTCTCTGCACTCAGAAGGAGCGAGCAGACACAAAGTTGGTCAGTCTGTAACATGCCGAAGCGCAAACGCACATTTAAAGATGACTTGCACAAGAAATTCCGCGCTTTCCATCCCAGTCGGGACAAGTGGGAGGCCATGTGGACAGTGTACAAAGCAGGCACATATGGTTCGGTGTCCAGTGGCAGTGCCAGGGACCTCAAAGCTCACCAGGACACCAAAAACATTAAAAAGCTTCGCCAGGTGAGAGTCGCTCAATGTCGATTACGAGGCCCCACCTCCCACCTCCCGTACGGTGTCCTGATTTTGACAAAAGCAAATATGGTCACCCTAACCTATATTCCACTGAGTCGTGTCCTTTAGTCTGACAGAAGTTGACCGCATCAGCCACAAGAGCTGTTTTTTTCTTCGCTTAGTTTATGTAAATTAGCCATGCGGTTTTAAGTTTAGTTTCTGTAAGAGTTGCGCAAAACTGCATTAAACACATTATAATCTCAAACGGACTGATGTGGTTCTATAGTGGTTATGGTTTATATGTTGTAAAGTTGAATTTATTTATGCAGATTAGTAGTGCAGATAGTAATAATAATGATGATAATTTTAATATAAAAACTTTAATGATTAATCGATAATCGATGTCTAATTCTCCTGACGATCGATTAAGAAATTTTAATCAAACCTAATCTCAACTGCTGTAGTTTCAAGTTAGTCAGCTCTTTCTGGTTATATTTTGTTATATTAAAGCTCACATCAAAGTCTAATAGAGCTTCTGACAGTGCAGTGCCTTTTGTTAGCATCACACCCCCAGGGAATGTAGATGACATCGGCTGCAAAGTACACTGAGACTTTTCAAATGCATTATCAACCAAATAAAGGTTGAAATATGCGACTGAAGGCTTCAAGCAAGAGATTTGTTCTGTGAATAAACTATTATTGATGAAAAGGAGAAATTGTTTGCTGTTTTTGACACTTTGATTTAATAATGCCACTGTCTTTGTCTTTGTAATAAAATGTTCTTTTCATGTGAGTAGCCCAGATACTGATTACGATTATCAAAATACAGCGAGGATGATTTTTTTAAAATTGATTGATCGTTAAATGAAAAGACCAAAACAAAAACGAGGCTAAATTAGGACACAATAATGGTGATTTTCACACTGTTATTCTCTTAGAAGCAGAGCAAGGGCCAGTTTTCGCTACTGATTACACTGTATTATCATAAGAAATATACAAAAGCTAAATGCACAAATGTTGAACCTGATCATTTCTATTTGCAACTAGACCCAAGAACTCACTGTATTCATATAATAATAATTTTACCTGCCACTTTCTGTATTAAATATTATAGGCCCATAGAATATTGTGACGTGATCTGAAACCCAGCAACAGAAAGTCATGACTAAGTCCAGATTTTTGTATTTAAATTCTCAAAAACATTGTAAAAAAGTGTCAGACAGGGCAGAGTTGGCAGTGAGTGCCCTCAACACAGCACAGAAATGGAATGTCTCTAACACAGGGGAGGGACAGGTGCAGAGGACAAGTGCTGTAAATCCACCACATCCACGACTGTGTGTCTGTGAGCTCAGGGGTTTAAGCAGACAGCCAGAGGAGGAAATGCTTCTGGACTGTTGTCATGGACTATGTAAAGTCAGCCTATTACAGTCTACAAGGAATTAGCAGTTCAGAACCATACTATGCCTTTACTCCTACTTACGGAATATATTTTACAGTGGAACAGTACTAGCCAGACTGGAGCCACCTAGTACCTCCGCTCAATTTCATTTCTCTCCAGTGACTAGGTCAGGAATTGGAATACACTAGACGGTTTGTTTGCAAGAACCCTGGAAGTGCAAGTTCAGGCACCAGCCAATCAGCAAAGAGCCATATATTCTGTGTTGGCAACAGTTCCCGAGATGGAGGATTTAAAGCTGGAATAAAGAGAATGTTTGGTGAATTTTATCAAGGGGAAATTGCAAATTATTGTCTTCCTAATGAATTTGGGAAAAGCTTAATATACCAGTTAGCCCTGTTAGCGGCGCATTACATACTTCACGATCAAATAGCAGCGATTGGTCGAGCGAACAAATTCTAAAACTGTGAGGTCAGAAGGTTTCTATGAAGTGAAACCAGCTGATGAATCAGGCTAGAACAGTAAGTACTCTTACTCAAGGAAAAGTTTTGGTTCCTCTTCCCACTGTGAGTAAGTGTACAAATAACCAAAGCTTTATATTGACATTGACAATATGAAATGTTTCTTGTATTGCTCCTTCAGATATTATCCAAACACATTTGAATTGTTACAAAATGGACCTAACTGTGATGTGTCCCTGTCATTTAGTCCACACTAATGACTACTACTGAAAAGCTTTGCTCAAAGCTTTGAGGAAATCCAGCAAATCCACCAGGATCAGAGGCGATATCCAGATCCGATACCAGTACTGTATGTATCGGTGGATCATTTAATCCTACAAATGACTTCATATTATAGATAAAACATTACAGCTCTTACTCTTTCTTGCATAGTAGCTACCCCAAACCATTTCTTACTCTCACTCACTAGGTTACGTGATTTTAAAAACATGAAAGGAGAAGAAGAAGAAAGAGTTTTAACTGCTACTCTATAGTTTACAAAAATACAAAATATATTATCGTGCTTTCTATGGAAATCTCACTTTTTTATAATTCATGTGGCATCAATGTAAAAGTGGGACATTTTCTAAATAAGTGGAACGAGGGACAAGGGCCAGAATCAGTCTCTGTTTCTCTGTCTCTCCTTCTTTCTCTCTCCTCCTCCTGCTCTTTATCGCTCCTTTCTGTGCAGTTACTCACCGTCTCTATAAGTTTGCGGTTCTCCACTAGCTGCCGTTTGTCTTTGATCTCGTTAGATGCCACCCACGTTTTGATCTGGTCTCGGAGACGCTGCAGGACCCGACCATGAGCAACACGATGATAAGAAAGAGAAAGAAAAATACAGACACATCAGATACATCAGGCAGGGGAGCCAGTGTGGACTTGTTAAAGCAGTTTAGATGATGTGAGTGTTTTTGGCTTGGTTTGGTCCCCGCTGGAGGCTGCAGGAGGCTGACTGGCTGAAATATGATAGACCCAAACATAAACACATATTGACCAGTGGGCAGTTCAATGGTCTGAGCTCATTTATCAAATTCAGAATCAAAAAAGACCATTTCATAGTTCTCCTTTTGATATCAATAACATAATTACGGTAATGGCGGTTGGCGAAAAAGCAGAAGTTTTATTTGGTTTAAATGTACCCTATTTAACTTTTCTACAGCAATGTTATTTTGCTTGAAATATGGCAGTAAATACTCCATGGAGAAAAGGAGGTGATGCCAACCAAATCTAGTTACAGGTCAGGTCTGTGGAAACGGACACTCGCCTATAGTTACACTTTTTTAAGCAATAAAATAACTGTAATTGGATAAATGTAAGATAGAAATCATCTTCTTTAGTAATTACTTATCTATAACCCAACTTAATAATAATCTAATAATACCTTATCTAGGGTGTGTGAAAATATTGAAATATTGTTTAATGTGATGATACAGTATCGACATCGCGAGCTGCTGTATCGATATATCGTCAAGAGTATTTTGTAGTGTATTTTACTAAATTATTTTGTTACAGTGCTACAGTTTTGTTGCTTGTTTAGAGAAAGGAAACTTATTTATGCAACAAATTTGACATATTCACTGTTTCGATGATTAAAATGAGTTTGTCTCATATGAACTTTGCACAAAAAGTAATTTAACAAAGACTTTTAGTATCACAGCCATGATTTAGCCTTTATTTTTTATTGAACCATATCAAATCAATTTGGAATACATCATATTGTTTCGAAAGTGCACTGTATTGAGATATGTATTGATAATTGGTATGCTGCTTATCGGCAATTTCTTAATGATTCCCAGCCCTAACCTTATCCATCTATAATAATGAGACTGCCCAAAATGACTAATGACTTGCTACTACAAAAATGATTCTTATGAGCTTATGAGCCATGTTAGAATGTTGTTACCTCATCAAAAATATATCTAGAGATGTGTTTTATTTCATTCATTCAGGTTTAAATAACCCTACATTATTAGTTTCTCTACTTCTTCGAAGCCAAAATGCTCAGTTCCGCCTTGTGATGTCCTGAAGTGATCATTTTCAACTTAACGGCTACCATTCACCTTTAGTTCAGAAGAGATTGGCAATTCCAGGGATGAGATCAACCAAATGATTCTTGTGAAGGTGTATGGAGCTTAAAACACAGTGTAGCATTTACTATTTTAACACATGACATCACAAGGTGTAACAGAACTCAACCTAGATATGCAGGGCTTGTGTGTTAAACATGTGTGAAATAAACAAAACAACTCCAGGTATGTTTGTGATGAGGAACACTAGAAAATAGATTAGAAAATAGCGTATTATGGGCCTTTTAATCAGAAAAATTTGCCTGGTTCGATAAACATCCACCACCAGAATCACCTGTAGTTTTTTAATCTCTTTCTTGAGATCAGCTTCATATTTTTCCTTCTGGTTTGCGTTAGCTGCATTGTGAAGCTGTGGAGATCAAACAAAACCATTAAACATCTTATATTAATTCTGAAAAATATATATTTGTATAAAGTTATATTAGATCTTACCTTTTGCCAAATGTCTTCAAACTGTTCCACTCCCTCCGCTACTTTTTTCAGACATCGATCTATTTCCCCTGAAGCAAAAAAGAACAGAAATTCAGTTAAGGTTCAACTCTAGCAGGAAAATAAATATAAAACCAGCTGTTTTTGTGCACATTCAGGTAAGTTACTTTATAAAATGGCTTTCCTTGGTTGGAGCACTTTAACTGTTTATCATGAAATATTTAAGCCGGGAAAAGTGCATTATTTACACGAGCAGCACCACCACCGAAGCTGGCGTTCACTCTTTTACTCATTTTGACAAAAAGCCCAACATTTTTAAGCAGCTGCTCCATTAGTGCGTGGGGAGGGGAGGGGCAGGCTGGGACGAGAGGGAAAAAAAACACAAAAGAAAAGCATCTGCGTATTTCTGTATGGGAAATATGTCAAAATCATAGAGTAATAGAGTTTACATTTAAAAGGTGTTTGATAATATCCATGCCTATAGATCCATGTACATACACAATACAAGTTTGTAACAAGTTATTTTTATTTCATTTTTTATTGCTGCTATGACCCAAAACCTGCAAACTGAATAGCTCTTTTTTTTTGGTATTGGTATTAAGAGGAAAATATTATATTATTATAGAAAATGGGAGTGTGCATATATTGTAAAAGTAACTATGCATGGGTTAAAGGTCCTATATTACACAAAATTGACTCGTGAGCTTTAGAATGTTGTTAAGTCAAACACATGCCTGTTTTGTTTCATTCACATGTGTTTTGCTTGTTGTTTCATGAGTAATTTTGCATTATTAGTCTGTCTACATCTCCAAAACTCAAAATTCTCAGTTCATTCAGCTACATTTTACCTTTTGTTAAATAGAGATTTGCAATTCCAGCTAGAGCTACAAATCATCCAAATGATTTTAGAGAAGATGTATGGAGTTTAAAACCACAGGGAGCACTTCCTTTTTTGCCACATGACATCATAAGGTAGCTTTCTGAAGAGCTTAGCCTAAATATGCAGGGTTTGTGTGTTAAACATTTGTGAATGAAACAAAACACAACTTCAGGTATGTTTTTGGTGAGAAAACAACATTATTAGCCTGATTCATCAGATGGTTTCTACAACGTGAAAGTCTGACCTCGCAGCATTAGAATTTAATCACTCGATGGTAGGCGGGTACTTTTTTTTTTTCATTTAACCAATTGCTGCTATTTAGTTGTGACGTATGTAATGCGCCACTAACGGGGCTAACTGGTATATTAAGCTTTTCCCAAATCTCGTAGGAAGAAGGGCAATAACGTCTTTCCCCTTGACAAGATTCACCAAACATTCTCTTTATTCCGGCTTTAAATCCTCAATCTCGGGAATTGTTGCCAACACAGACTATACGGCCCGAACTCGCACTTCCGGGGTTTTTGTGAACCGTCTAGTGTATTCGGATTCCTGACCTAGTCACTAGAGAGATATGAAACTGAGTGGAGGCACTAGGTGACACCAGCCTGGCTACAACATTACAGCATAAATCAGAAAACATAATGTAGGCCCTGACAGACCAAAACCAAAACAAGGATTTATATAGAAAAGTCTGACTGAAACTTGTTTTTTATTTACATTTTTATTTACATTTTCAAAAACATTTTAAAAATCTGTCAGATAGAAAACTATGACACTATTTCAATGTTAAAATCATTTGTTTTGCTAAATAGATATTGCTTACTACATTGATACTTTTACAAAATATTGTGCGTCTCTCGCCCAAATGATCAAAAAGGAGAAACGTCTCTGAGAAAATGCAACAAAGTAAAAACTGAACCAAAGTGGACTGTTTTGAAGCCTTGTCCCAGATTTGTGCGACACAGAGGACTTATGGGCTCAAAGTAAACAGGAAGCATGTATGTGAGTCCCGTTTTATCATTTCTGACCTGGATATACACAGCAGCAGTGACGCAAACGCACACTGTATCTCTCTTTCTGATGCTAATCTTTTGTGTTTCTCAGACTTTTTAATGGTCGACGCTTTAGCCCGAAAAGCTAAAAATACTGCGCTCCTCTGACAGCCGTGGATGTGTGATAATGAAATGATAAATCAAAGAGTTGCATCATGTGAGAGCTGCGGTTTTGGGCCAGACTCAGAAAAAACACCATTTGTAACACTGTGAGTCATAGTTTAGACACAGTTCTGTAGTTGTGTAAAAAAGGATTCACTTTACTTTGGGGTTTATATATTTGTGTGGAATAAAGCTGCACAATTTTGGCAAAAACTAAAAAAAAAAAATAAAATGATAGTTTTTTTCCAAGTATTCCAATTTTGGGCTGTAACGTTTATTTTGTTAATCAATTAGTCTAGTGATTATTCTTGCAATTAATAAAGTTGTTCAAACTGCAAAAGCGTCATTAAAACTCTAAAACTTAATGTTCCCTGTGTCATTTTTAAGTAATTGCAACTTTGCATGAGTCATAAAACCTGTTCTCTTGGCACATGGCACGTTTCAGAGTGTGTGTACAGTCCACACACGATTATTCCATTACTGAATTTGATCATTATCTCAATAATTAACTTGTTGTGGTTGATTGATTAACTTAACACACAAATCCTGCATGTTTAGACTGAAATCCTGGTAATACAGGAAGTGCCCCACTCTGTTTTTAAACTCCATACACCTTCTTTAGAATCATTTGGATTATTTCAGTCCTGGAATTGCCTATCTTTACTACACTAAAGGTAAAATGTAGCTGTTAACTTGAAAACTACCACTACATGACATCACAAAGTGGAACAGAGCATTTTGAGATGTAGGCAGACTAATACACCAGGATTAGTCAGATGTGTGAATGAAACAAATTAAAACTCCAGGTATGTTTTTGATGTGGTAACAGCATTAAAACATGGCTTAACGCTGACAGAAATCCAGTTTGTGTAATATAGGATAGGGATGGCCATGATTAGTTGACTTGCTCATTAAGAATTTCGTCGATTACGTTCGTTTCTAATTGACAAACTGAATGTAGATTTCTGTGCACAGATATGAAGCTGCGTCTGACAGCGCAAACCCTGGAGTTGCGGCCTCAGTCCCATATTTCTGCTCTGGCACCTCCTTGAAGATCAATATATCCCTCAATGAGTGCGTTTACATGCACATCTGTGTCCCGGTTTCGTCATGGTGCATGTAAACGCGGTATCCCGGTTACTGCAACATAAAGAGCTGCGCTAAACCTGCACACGTACGATCTTTGAAAACATGAACCATTTCCAACGTGACACACACACAGAACAGACTCACCATCATCATAATAATCTTCAACATTCCTCTGTCACAGAAAGAACACATATATTCCACTGAGTCGTGTTCTTTAGTCTGACAGAAGCTGAACCGCATCAGCGAACAAGAGCTTTTTTTTTTCTCTGCTTAGTTTAGAAAAATTTGCCATGCAGTTTAAAGTTTTGTTTCTACTTGTGTAAAGCTGCATTAAACACATTCTAATCTCAAACAGGCTAATGTGGCTCTTTATAGTTTATATGTTGTAAAGTTGAGTTTATTTATGCAGATTAGCTGCCTGGAAATCCACAAGGATATTTCTCTGTATCTGTTATACAGCTCCATATGAGTCTGGATTCTTCCAGGCAAGCAGATTAGTAATAGTAATAATAATGATGATACTTATTATATAAAACATTAATGATTCATCGAAAATTGATCGTTAATTCTCCGAATGATCGATTAATAAAATTTCATCGAATGCCCATCCCTAATATAGGACCTTTAAAAAGTAGGATTTTTGTCCTGAGTGCACATTGTAAACAACTCCAGACACATTAACATTATAAAGAAGATTGAAAAATGAAGTGACAAACTAATACAAGAATCAAAATGCATCTTTACATTTCCAACACGTTTGCAGAGCTCTAAAATACATGTATAAGATTTTGTTCTCTGCAGAGGACATTCTATCTTAACCGCACGCCCTACCATTAAATTTCGCGAGATCTCAAATCACAATTTCAATTCGATCCAGATACTGTGCACCCTGAATTAGCATATTGTGAAAATTTTAGGTGAGCACTGCAGCCATCAGATTTTCCCCCATTCAAAAGTTATTACTCTGCCTGGAGCTACACAGGATTATTAGTTTTAAAATGGGTCTTTTTGGTACAATCCATGACAAAGTTTCAAAAACCACAATATAATATTTGATGAGAGAATGCTGCTACTGGCTCAGGACTTTCTTGTAGGGCTTTTATCGACTAAAGACTAAAGTCTTAAGCCTAAAGCCGATCGTTTGGTCGACTAAGTTGGCATGGCAGAAACTCTCAAAACTATTACGTAACTGTGCATCTGACCCAAAACTCACAAGACTACACCTGCAGAGGGAGTTCATGCAAAAAACAACTCTTTATTTATTTATTTATACAGATTCAGTATGTATGTTAAACCTGTTTTTTTTTTTTTTTAAACAAATAAATACCAAAAAATACCACATCTTCAGCTAACTCACTCACTAAGGCCCCGTCCACACTAGTACGTATTCAAATCATTTTCGTTCCAGATGCAGGGTTGGTCCACACTAATCTGATTGAAAGATCTGAGTGCAGATCTGATCCAGCACTGTGTGCATGGCAGAAAACGCTGATGCACTGATGTAGGTCTATCCACTGCGAAGTAGCTAATTCCCCACCAAAGCGCTAAGAGGCTAGAATATATTCATATATACGGTCTATGCATATGACCTGCAGACGTATAATCTCTGAAAAGTTTAACATGAACGGTCTCCAACGAGATAGAAGCACAGAACAGACTCACCATTAGCAGAACACTCCTCTGTCACAGAAAGAACACATATAATCCACTGAGTCGTGTCCTTTAGTCCGACAGAAGCTGAACCGCATTAGCGCACAATAGCGAGCTGCTTTGAGCACTTAGTTTATGCAAATTAGGCATGCGGTTTTAAGTTTCGTTTCTGTAAAATGTAAACAAATATGCTCAAAGCTGTGTGGATAAGAAAGGATTGCGGACACAGAAACGATGTGTGTGGATGCAGATCGTTTCCGATACGGTGATAGGGTGATACACAGATTTGTTTCAGTGTAAATGGGGTCTAAGCCTTCCTTTCTGCTGATGTCCCTTAAAAATCCTTATAATCTTAATAAAACAATTAGGTCAGTAACACAAATTTTGACAAAAGCGCTTCTTTCTTAGTGATAAAATCCTCAACATTGAATGGAGAGTGTTGACAGGGGCAACAGGAGCGACAGGCACGACAGGGGCAGGACCTGACCTTCCGCAGCCGTGATGTGAAGACACCGCTGCGTCGCCATGGTATTTTTAGATGAAAGTGCTGCTCTGTAATAATACATAACTGTGTTTGATCTGCTCTCGTGTGGAGCCGGGCTTGGGAGAAAGATGCGAGCTTTGTTTCTGTTGACAGCTGTTTGTTTGTGAGAAAAAGATGGACACAGACTCAATCTAGGCGATGTATTGTGGACAGGACAATAATAATGCAATTCTGAGAAAGGCTACGAAAAGTATGGCCGGGTACCTTTTTTCTTTCTTTTTTTTTTTTGTTACCATTGCCAGTACCAATATAACCAAGTGCCAGTAGATGTTGTATTTTTGGTACCTCTTACTGTATTTATCATTGTTTATAACCACAAAACAGAATAACAGTGTTCATAAATTCCATTACATACTGTGTCTGTGTGTATTTGTGTATTGTGTACTTTACAATCATTCATGGAGTAGGCTGCTGCTGTGGCACTTTTTAACGGTGCCCAGCCCACGCGTGCCGAGGTGATTCAACTCAACTTTATTTCTAGAGTACACAAATAAAACACATAACAAACACTGGCAACACCCAAGAAGTGAGTCTTTAGGAGTGGAGGGAGTGAGTTGGACAAACTAATGTGCAGAAGGATCTGCACCATCACCTCTGTTTTCTCCTGGTCGTCGGGACCTGGACGAGAGCCTGATCTGCTGACCTGACTGCACGAGAGGCAGTGACGTACAAGCAAATATGAGGTAACAGATCAGGGAATGAATGGTGACATTCCTGCACTTTTGTTGAACCTCAACCATAAACTGTGTATATATGGACTAGGGGCATGCAGAAATATCGTATCGTTTAATGTGATGATACATTACTAATATCGTGGGCTGCTGTATCGATATATTGGCATATTTAACTAAATTATTTTGTTACAGTGCTAGAGTTTTGTTGCTTGTTTAGTGGAAGTAAATTCACTTATGCAACACAACTGACATATTCACTGTTGTGATTATTGAAATGGGTGTGTTTCATATTCACTTTGCACAAATGGTGGTTTAACAAAGACTTGCCATGATTTAGCCATTACCTATTTTTATTGAAACGTACTTCTACCATACCACAACTTCTTAATGATACTCAGCTCTAATATGGACATGACTAACCTGCTAGATGCTGCGTTCCAAATAGGAAGTGAGCAAGGCTAGCTTAAAATGTTCACTCTACATGACCCTGGTGTTTTTATTTCGCTATTCTGACCATAAAATTTCCTTTATTTTCCAATTCCTAATATGGAACTGGGCGCCAAATTCGCTCCATAATGGCTAGCCTCAGTGAGCTTCATTTGGCTGGAGCCGAACCATAGACTGTATAAAAAAAAGTGGACTCAGCGAGTGTATAGCGTTCAGTGCTCATGATCATGTAGAGCGCGTTAATACGAACATTTTAAGACTAAAATGAGGAGGCTCACTGCAGCAGTTACAGAGAGAGGGGTGACGAGATCCTAATGTAAGGATGTAACTGGAGCCAGGGTCAGAAGGAGCCAGAAGAGCCTCCTGGCGAAGTTCCTATTTGGCATGCGGCGGTTAGCGCATTAGCTATGTCCACTCATATAAACGGTCTGTGAGCCGAACGCTATGGGTGGACTCAAGCTCTCTTAGTCCACTTCTTTATACAGTCTAGGACCTCAACCAAAGACATTTACAGGCACATTTTTGCATATTTCAAATAGTAAACATATTAGGGACAGCATTTCAGTACTATTATCTTCTTCTATTATTATTACTATTATTTCTTCTTCATATCACAGAACGTTTCTGCGCAACATTCAGAGATGTGGAATTTTGTCCATATCACCCATCCCCATAACTGCATTCTATCCAAACCCTTTTTCCTTTTTTTCCAGCGTGGAGTAACAAATGCCATGTCAAAAGGAGCTTCATAGTGAGAGACTGTGAATATGTGGGGTCTTAGGTCCCGTGCACAGATCCTGCTTGTGTTACGTGCTCCGTTTGTGGATAGTGTGGAGGGTTCTAGCTGCACCATCATCACCTCTGCTCTGTCCTGTCAGCTTCAGCTTCACTAGTGGCTCGCACGGCCTGAATATTTTACCGTGAAAAGAGCAGAAGGAGCAGAGCGCTGACAAACAGAGAAACACACACATTCTACCAAGTCAGCAGCTGATGGCTCTGACGTGTCCACTACAGATATCACAGCTATGCAATGACAATACTCCTGTCTACATCTCTTAGTATGACAAAATAGTATGCATCTTTCAAGAACACAGTACTCTGTCATGTCAACTTTCTGCTGGAGGGTCCCTACATATTTGTCTCCATGAAGAATGATGTTATTGCTTTGTCTAGTTCCACAGTATGTCTCCTTGTAGATAATGTTATTGTCAAAAGGGTGACGTCCAAACTACAAATTAACAGGTCAGATCTAGGGATGGACCGATACAAAACTGGTATGTGATAGCAGTTAAAACACAAAAAATTGTGATGGATCAGACATCAGTTCCAAGATATCAGTTCAGCCAATATCTCATTCTGGTCTATACATGAGTGTAATTAATAAGATTTACAGGCCAATGTGCCAAAAATTATACTGAACTTAAATATATTTTTTTCATAACTATTCTTACTTACTTACTTCGGTATTAGAATAGAAAAAGCTGTATCGGTGCATCCCTAAACTGCAGAAAGGCAACCACAGTCTTAGTAAGAATGCATACTGTTACAATAAAACTATCTGTAATTGAATATAAATGTTAGATACTATGGATGTAACAATATCCAACTCTCTCAGTACGATATTTTCAAGATATGCATCTCACAGTACGATATTTATTGCGATATTTTATGTAGGCTAATAAAATTGTGAATATGCTACTTTTGTCTCCTCATAATCCAAATAATTAAGATTTAAAAGTGCTTAATAACCATTATTTCAGTATTTTGTAGTTTGACTGAAAAAGTGCAAAGGATCATGGTCTATGTAGTTCCTTCTGTTTTTTAGCTATTGCTGTGCCATAACAATGGATTTAAGCAATTAAACTACAATATATTGTGATGGTGAGACTTTTGAAGATACGATATCATGATATTTCAGTTATTGTTATATTACTACTAGATACTTAAATTTAATGCTATACTGTGGAACATTACATACAAAGCAATAACATCTTTATGACAAGCCCTAGACCACAAAAGTTCCATAGCGTGCCTTTAAAACAGTAGTTAAATCAAACAGTGGACTCTTACATACAGATGTGGACATAAAAGCTGATTCTAATGACAGTGGACCGTTTCAGAGCAAATCCACTGGTGACATTGTGCACAAAACAGCATTTTACAAACAGAAAAACAGCAGAGAAAATCACAATGTGATCTGGAGCATTATGCAAGACTTAACCTGGCAGGACGACAGCTTTCATAACAACAACAACAGGCTACTGGAGCATCTCTGTTTTGGCAGTTAGAGTGAGACTGCTACTACTACTACTGCTACTACTACTGCTACTGCAACTACTAATGCTAATGTTACTATTACTACTGCTGCTGCAAGTACTGCTTCTAGTACTACTGCTGCTACTACAGTTAAAACTGCAAATACTACAGCTGCCACCTTGAGCACGTCCTCTATCACTGCATCCATAAATCTCTCTTTGGTCTTTAGTTTCATAGCAGCTCTAACCTCAGTTTCCATCTACCCATAAATTCACTGTCCATCCTCTGTACCCATATGTTCCCTGTCCTTCTGCACCATATATACTAGAATACTCTCTAATCTGTATCATATTATAAAAATCCTCTGCATTAAAGCTGCCCACCCTGTAATTTTGCCATTTGGTACAGTTTGTCACTTCAGATTTTAGTGTCTTTGTCAAGTTTCTTTATTGTGTTTAAAATGTGAACTTCAGGATCTAATCGCAATTGTAATGCATGTCCGAAAAATCTCAATTTCATATTTTTCCCAAATGGGTCAGCCCTATAACATAAACATTATAGACCATATTTAGGCTCTGCATTGTCTGGGTTTAGATTCTGAAAGCAAGATATTCTCCTAGGTGGTTGTTGTGAAAAGTTTGAAGAGGACCATTGATCTAGATGCATATTTTTGACCAGACAACTGCGCCTACTTTGATATAAGATACAGAGCATGTTTGAATTTGTGGTGAACCTCGCCCAGAGACACATGATCGAACCACAACAAATGATGGCTCATTTGAATAAAGTCAGAGCCGCCCTCACCTTGGAGTTTCCTTTTATCGGCCATGACTGACGACTAGGATGATGTCTTCATGCCTCTTTCACTGAAACACAAGAGAAAGAAAAAAGAGGTGGTTGTTATTGGTGCGTAGATATATTAAAGAACACTATGTAACTTTTGTCTTTATGGAAACATTGTTTTGACTGTGATGTTTGACAATATGGCATGAAACTTACTCATTTACAGGTGTCTTTGTTGATCAAAAACATGTATTTTTACTGTGAGTGAGGCCACACACACACAGAGTTTAAACTTTGTGTTAATTCCTAATGAACTTGCTGTTATGCATGCTGGGAAAAGACTTGTTTCAACATGTAAACAAAAGCAGTGCCTGTATGTGATACATATCCCCTGTCACCTCTTAGGAAAAAAACATCCATATGCACTGTCAGCATCCTTACAGTGTTTTTTGTTTTTGCTTTTGTTTTGTTTTTGTTTACATTAATCAAAAAGAGTGCAGTAAAAAGGCTTTGGGCATAGAAATACAGTAGAAATGGTGGTCAATGAAAGTATGAAAAATGAAAAAAGTAAAAGTCCCCTATGTAAGGGTGATTTGAATAATTCTATTAAAAAGTCACTATACGTTTTTGACCATTCAGTTTACTAAATTATACAAATATAAAAGTTCTAGTAGAAAGTATTTCTGTGCATTTGAATGGCTTCAGATCTTTCAGATTTTTTCCACGTGTGGAAAAATACTGTTGCATAAGAGTAGACAAATTATAGAGCTTCAGGAGATTTGCTTTAAAATACTGTACTACCTAAACATAATCCAGAACACTGCAAAATTAGTTTGAACTTTACACCTGGCATGTTCACTGAACTTAAAGGCTCACTGTGTAACTTTTCTAGTAGCCACCTACTTTTAGCTATAGAGATGTTATAGCTTTACCTGGACTATTCCTCAGTATGACATTAAAAGCATCTCCTTGGGGACAAGCATACAGGCCAAGTTATGGATCAGAAATTATGTGTCTTGTAGAGAAAAAAAAAATGCATTTAGTTTTTAACCTTCAGCTTGAAAAAGGCATGTGTTATGAATTCTTTAGAATGCATTGCACACAGCCACACTTGAACTTGACCTAATTGATCCAAAGTGCTGTAACTCAAGCAAATACTAACTCATAGATATCATTATAATATCCAGAAACTATGACAGAGCCTTCCACATAAATAACAATAGGAGTTTATGACACAGCCAGCGGAGGCGCCTGCAGCTGTAACATGAGGCTGTCCCTCACAAACAGGAGCAGGTCGGGCCGGAAAACAACCTGCACACAAATCCACACGACATCAGAGCACAATCAACAGATGTACATATGGCCATGCAAATGGAGGTGCACACAGTATTTCAATTTTGACTAATTCAAATGCAGTAAGATTTCACTTTTAGATGTATTGCTGACTGAGTTCATAATGCAAATTTTAAAACACATTCACATTAAATCTCTGTATAATCCCTCAGTCTTTAGGTACCATAGCAAAAAGAAAACACAATTCTGTAAATTCTGTCACTCTAATCTGTTGTCCTGTTGACATAATTACATTTTTATGGCCAAATGTTTATCTTTCAAAACTAACTGGGCAGCACCTTGGTATTAAGTAGCACTTTAATACCACCTAATACCTTGACCTTACGTACATATTATGAAATTGTTTAGGTGTAATATTTGCATGTGCAATGTTCTGTAAAATGCATGTTCAAACTGGAAATCATTTGTATAGCAGAGTGACATCAGAGTATCCTGCACTATTTTAAGGAAGGCCTCTTCATCTCATGGACAAGATTCACTACAGGGCATGCAAAAAATCTATTTAAATCTATTTATTTGCAGAGATCTTTGCAACATCTTCACCACACAGACTTACGTATGCTTGTTCTATATTTAAAACTGTCCACACAATCTGATAATTAGACTGCATCAGCATGTAAGATGATGCAAGAACTATCCCGTTTTTATTAGATAATATTACAACCCAGAGACAAGTGCAACAGTGCAATAGTAAGGGGATATGTAAACAAGAGCATCAATCTGGATTTATTTCAACTTTCTTGTCTCTTTTGTAAAAGCGGGTCAGAGCCTTGCACCGGGAGACCCCACAGGACCGAGTGTCACGGACTGGACAGCCCGGGATGTTTATAAACAATGCGGGCATCTTTCGTGGCAGCAGTCCGTGGTCACCAGCATTCTGCGCGCTTGCTTTCAAACTAACTTCTCTAATAATATTTGTAAATGTCGAGTTTGAAGGCTTTAAGTGAGTCAGAGAGCAGTGAAGTTTGGAGAGGCGCTGCAGATCCCACCGGCTGCGCTGTTTGATGTGGAAGAGACAATTTGGAAAAGAGAGAGAGGCAGAGGGAGAGCAGTGCATGCAAACATAAAGGAACATTTATGTCCACTAGTAGTTTACCTGAATTTCCCCGATCAGTTTCTTTACTGGTCTGGCTGCAATAAATCTTCAGAGAGTGAATATAAAAGCTTAGATTTAATAAAATGTCAATTCTTCTCGCTAAACAATCAGTCCGCCATCCAAGATGGCTACCAGGAACACCTCCTCCTCCGATGCCCCGTTGGACAGGAGCCCCGCCCTCCTCTCTTCTGATTGGACAGAGAGGGCCTCTCCCGCTTTTCTATTGGTCAAGCCCTACTGTCTGTTAAAACTTACGAGTTTTACTACTTCCCGCTAAACTCTTAATTCTGATTGGTTCAGAGGGAGGGTTAAAGGGCGTGCAGCAAGTTGATCTGGGAAATGAAGTACCGTTCAATTGTCAACGTTTATTGTCAATTGTTAAATTATCTCCAAATTGAATTATTGTCATTACTGCATTATACTGTTGCTGTCTGACCTGTTATTACTTGCGGCTGTTGCTACAATTTGTCTTGTCTTACTTAAAATAGCATTGAAGATGTAAGTGCATTGATGCTAAGTGATTGTCAAATTTAGCCTACATTCATATGAAACAAATCCATTGCCAAAAAAATAGTAAAATGCAAGAAAATTGCACTTATTAAGTTCTATAAATGATGGAAGGATTTTTGATGGCGCAATCAATTTTAGTTCCTCTGGGGGGCGCTGAGGTCCATTCAATACAACCCAAGTATTTGCAAATCATTTCTTTTGCTGCAGTTTTTAATTTTCAAAACAAATCAAAAGTATCTCGTGTTAATAAGTTAACAAAACATAACTTGAAGCACAAACCTGGGGAGAAAGAGGAAATATATTTTGTAAATTAATGTTATGGTTATATAACATTAATTTACAAAATATATTTTCTCTTTTTCCCCCCAAGTTTGTGCTTAAATACATAAAGATGTAAGTAAATAAATAACTATTACTTATCTTGACCATATACATTTCAGTCAAAATCAGATATTCTTTAAACTGTGCTTATTATATCAACCATTGGCATAAAGAAAATACATGAATAAAGCAACATTCAGTAAACATAATACATTTAGGACTATGTATCTCCTCTCTGCAGCGATCAGTGTCTGAACCTGTAGGAGATGGGCAGCAGCTTGTGAGTCTTCTTCATAGTCTGGACTTTGGAGTGAGTGTCTTCATCCATTGTTTTGTAACAGCGTCGAGCGTAATCCAGCAGCTTTTCCTTTGATGCCTCAAACTCTCCCACCTCTGCCACTGCCAAGACGTAGAGTGTAGGAGGATATTAATACAACTGAACCAGGCGTCTTATATTATTTGGATACATAAATATATCAATATTTAAATAGTCTTTAGTCTGTCTGGCTCCGCAATGTAGTCTGTAACATATCCAGCCAAATTGGAAAAAAGATCTAATCAAATTAACAAATATAATTACATAAAAAGATTAGAAATTATATCAATACATTATTCACTATAACATTTCATAACACTTACTATAACTTAGATGGTAAGTGACGATCCCTGAGTCACCTCGCAGTTTCTTATCGAGACAACATACTTAAATCCCGAGGTTCTCGTGTTAGCAGAGAAGCCAGTCGTCATTACACCAGACGAGCGAGCAGGCATACCCAGAGTCGTTAGACCTATCACCCTGCGTGATATGGTAATTTCAGTAGTATATGTGGGCACAGAAAAGGTATTGACAGGTGAACAGATAGTGAGTCCTCTAAATAACACGTAGTATACCTCTGTTGGTGAATGGGAAGGGACAGACTAAGCAGCTAAGCAGGGAATACTGACCTCTCTAGAGAGGACCGAAGATGCATGCCAGCGAGATTCGCCAGGCACAACCGTGATTTTGCCCTGTCCCCACGTCCATCAGTGTCTGGAAAAAGGCCTCATAGAGGCATGGACTCCTCCACCTCCTGCCCCCAAAAAAACTCCGTATCCAATTACCCGTCTATCCGCCCAAAGATTTTCTTCAGTGAAATACATCGGATACAACTTGAGACCTAAACCACATCTTGAATTGGTTCCGTTTCTCGGATCATAGAGCCGGAAGATATTTGTGGGAAACCCGAGGAGCCTAGAAAGGTTAAAGGCTATCCAATAACTAATCTTCCATTTGCCTGGAACGATTTTTGCATAAATGAGCAGCGTGCTAACATCTGATAATGGTTCTGCATAAAATATTGTGAGATTAAAATGTAAAAAGACTTTTTGACAAGCATATATTTAGACACAGTCAACTCATCATCCAATAGAAAAAAAAGTGATTAACTTTCACTACATATAGCTCATAGTAAGTAGCTCATATCATCAGTTTATAAAAATACTAATGAGTGTTTTCTTTCTTTAAAGCTGCATAGAACCATAGTGGACTTATGAATATACATGGGATATAGTTCATTTATTAGATTAGCTTTGTTACTAACTACTTGATATAGCAATGGCCACCTCCCACTGAAGTTGATGATAAAATGAAACAACCCATATAAAGAAAAGTAAAGCATTTATTTTTAATGTTTTGATTACTGTATTGTTTCTTCCATCTCTTGCCTAAGGCGTCATGTAATATGCCCAACTCTACTTTGAAGCCTTTCTGTAAGAAAGCATGATATAAGATGCCTGTTCCCTGCATTGAGAAGATCATAATATCTTAAAGTTGTGTTTGTGTCTTTGCGGTCGTTTTTTGCCTGTATAATTCTCCAGTGTCTCTATGACGTGCCATTCGCATATGGTTCCACCTTTATGCTGTCCACTGTAGGTAAAAGTGTCTGTTGACATTTGACCCTTTTCCATATCTTGATCTAGTCTTGGTCGAGTAGCATTGTAATATATGTATAGGACCCGTGATTTTAGTCTATTATTAATGCAGGCGTTTTTTATGTTATTCATACTTATGTGGGTTGGAACACAGTCCTGTGGTTTTAACTCACAAAAAACATCGTTTCTTATATTATTCAAATATGGCGCATTCTTTACCCACCTTGTTATCCCTACCATCACATGCTCTTTGCTCCGTTCGTCCCATGTTGATAACTGAATATGCGTCTCATCTTCATCCGTGGTTCTCCACTCCCTTCGCCCTCGGCTTCCTGCTTTGCGTTTGATCCTTTCTCCACTGAATGAGTTCCTCTG
Source organism: Boleophthalmus pectinirostris (assembly GCF_026225935.1). NCBI lineage: Eukaryota > Metazoa > Chordata > Actinopteri > Gobiiformes > Gobiidae > Boleophthalmus > Boleophthalmus pectinirostris. Next base: position 7,713,518 of record NW_026571175.1, read on the forward strand.
TTCCTATCTTTATCCTCCCTCACCCTTTCCATCTCAGCTGCCACACAAAATACATCTCAATATTCTCTATGTTTTTAGAGATTAGTAATTTCTCCCTCCTTCCCAGGTGGTACTCGCTTGTCTTTTCCAACTAACAAGAGCCAAAACCCAACAATAAAGAGTAAAAGGAGGTACAAGTTTATATAATAATGGGATATGGTAGAGGGGATACTCTATTATCTAAATGAGTTGCTCTTCTAATAGTGTGGTGAACATAGGTATTTCTGCCCATATTGAGCGTACAACTCGTGTCAGTGTGCTGTGCACTTCAACATGACCAGATATTTTTGGACCCCCAGCACTACAACGCGAGCGTGCGAACCTCCCTAGATGGCACAGCGTTAACCTGAGGAGGGAGCGAACGATCAGCTCCGCGCTTCCACCGATTTTTACTTTAGGTACCACCGAAACTGCGCCATGCGAAGGAATACACCCCGACGAGCTGGAGGACTGAGGGCCTGTCGGTTATAGAACATGCAAACTCCTACCACAGAAACGGCCCAGGAGTTAAACTTTGGCTGTTCTTGTACCAGTTAGCGAAACAATGTTTGCACTCTAGAGCTGCCTCAATTAGGAGAAGACCCTCGCACGAACGGAAAGAGGCTATGAACTGAGCTAATAGGGCACTCGAGTTACAGCAACAACCACAGGCAGGTTTTCCATTGGCAGTTGTAATTTACATTAGCATTCAGACTCAAGCAACCCCAGTAGGAATACGTAGTGGATGCAATTGTTATTTAGGCAACCAATCTAAAGACTGAACTTTGTGTATTCTGTCTCTTTATCCTTGATTGCTTATGTCTGGCTAGTACAGTTCCCAGTCCCTACTATGCTTCCAATTGTTAGGAGTTAGACTGAAACTTGCAATATAATGTAGGCCCCAAGTTAACATATTTCTATATTGCTACCGTAGATAGCTCTTCAGAATTGACCAATGAGAAGTTAGTTACAAATTCAGTGCTTATGTGATGATATTACGGTTAAGAACAAGATAGATTGGACGATCAGCATGCATTATTTAAACAGATAATAGAGCCCCGACATATAGAAGACGACGGGCCAAAGCAATAGCATAAAGTACCATGGAATAATAATGAGGATGAAGATATGGAGATACCTTTTCTATATAAAGCAAGAACGTCTTATACCGTAATTTAACAATTGAAGACAGTGTATTTTTAGGAACTGCGAAGAAAGTGATTACATGTACCTTAGAGTGGGAAGAATGCCCATGTACTATCCAGTCTTTAGTTTCAATTGAGATTATCCAATCCCAATAACACTACGCACGTGCATTTTTATAATGCCCTCTAGTGTGTACCTCTGTTCCTCATCACACACATACCTGGTGTTCTGTTTTGTTTCAGTTACATATTTTTAACTCACAAAGACTGCATATTTAGACTGAGTTTTTCTTTCAAACAGAAAACAGTCCACCTTGTGATATTATGCGGTAAAACAGGAAAAGTTCCACTGTGTTTTTTAAACTCCATGCACCTTCACTCGAATAATTTGGATGATTTCAGCCCTGGAATTGCTGATCTCTACTGAACTAAAGGTAAAAGGTAGCTGTTCATTTGAAAACTACCACTACATGACATCACATGGTAGAACAGAGCATTTTGACCTTTGGAGATGTTGACAGGCTAATAATGAAAGATGAATCAAACATGTGTGAATGAAACAAAACACAAATCCAGGTTTGTTTTTGATGAGGCAACAACATTCCAACATGGATAAAAACTCACAAGAGTCAGTTTTGCGTAATATAGGACCTTTATAGAGATTATAAATTTATATAGGATTATAGACTTGTCTAGGCATATGTTATATTAATACTCTAATGTGCGTATTATAACATAATCAGTGTTGGGGAGTAACAGATTACATTTACTGGAGTTACGTAATCAGAGTACAAATTATGAGTAACTGTATTCAGTTACAGTTACTGTTTCAGTGAGTGGTAATTGGATTACAGTTACTTTGTTGAAATGAATGGATTACATGGCAGTATTTTCCTGTTTTCACATAATTTTTATTTTTATTTAATTTTTTTTTATTTTTTTTGGTAATTCCACTCATTGCTGGAAACTAAACCAGGTCTAAACCAGGCCTAAACCAGGTCTAAACTAGATCTAAACCAGGACTAAAACCAGGTCTAAACTAGTTCTAAACCAGGTTTAAACCAAGACTAAACCAGGATTAAAAACCAGGATTAAAACCAGGATTAAAACCAGGTCTAAACCAGGTCTAAACCAGGACTAAACCAGGACTAAACAGGACTAAACCATGCTGCGCACACGTGTCTCCTCCTCTATCAATTATATGTTTTATACAGTTAAGTATCCTCGTCTTTGCTTCTCTACAGCAAATCAAGTAATCCAAAGTATTCAGATTACGTTACTCACTTTAAGTAATTTAATGGATTCCGTTACAAACTACATTTTGGTGTATGTAATCTGTAATCTGTAGGGGAATACATTTCAAAAGTAACCTTCCCAACACTGAACATAATAAATAATGCTTAACCTTCTATGTATCACTATTTGAAAGTAGAAAAGTCACTATAAATTTAACTTTGCAAAAACACTTTTAACTAATGCATTAGATTATTTACATTTCTTAAATAAAGATCTATATGATGGCATTTAGATTGAAATGGTTGTGGCAGCCCTGTTGTTTGTCAGAATAATTGCTTAGATTGGATTTCTAAATGAGTTCAGACTAAGGTGCAGAAAATTAGTTTTTTTATAGAACAAGCTGAAAACATGTTTTTTTAGAGGAATCAAAGTTCATTTTCAATCTACATCAACCTCAATTACCACTCTAAATTGGAACATCTTTATCCTGTCTGGCTCGTAATTGTTTCTGATGTGCCGTGAATGAGTGAGACACGAGGGGTTGAGGGGGCTTGGATGCGAGCCAGTGCCAAGTACCTTTGAGTCTCTCTGCGCTGAAAATGAAGTCAAGGGATGCTCTTTATGTGCTGTCATTTTAATAATTCAACACTGAGAAAAAAATCCATCTTTGCAGGTAACCGCTTCTGACCCGGACAAGGATGCCGACCAGGAGGCTCTGCGCTACTCCCTCCACGGTCAAGGTGCAGACAGCGAATTCATAATTGACGAGGTGACTGGGAAAATCTACGCCCAGCGAACTCTGAACCGCGAGGACCGGGCCGTGTGGCGTTTTGTCGTACTGGCCACGGACGAAAGCGGCGAGGGCCTTACCGGGTTCACCGACGTCATCATCAACGTGTGGGACATCAACGACAACGCCCCCATCTTCACCTGCGCCCCCAGCTGCCATGGCGACGTGGCCGAGAACTCTCCACCCGGGACGCTGGTGATGGAGATGACGG